>NC_083101.1:19210498-19513164 GCF_949774975.1 Lagenorhynchus albirostris
TCAGTTCCTTTTAAAGGCATTTGATTGAGCATCACTTCATGGTATGGATATATCACTATAGTATTTTTAATTTTTCAAAAACTCAGTGAGGTACCGTACAATAACAGCATCTCACAAAGGTGAAAACTGAGACTCAGACAGCTGAGTCACCTGTAGCCACACAGTGCTACGGCAGACCTAGGACTGTAGCCCACAACCAGCTTTCAGCCCCAGAAGCAGTCCTGCCCTGAAGCCTGAAGGGTGTTCAACTCTCTGTTTTCCTCCCAGATCTGGACGCGCCCAGGGACCTTCGGGTTTCTGAAACTACGGAGACCAGCTTGACCCTGCTGTGGCAGGCGCCACTGGCCAAGTGTGACCGTTACCGCCTAAACTACAGTCTTCCCTCGGGCCAGCCAGTGGAGGTGCAGCTCCCCAGAGGCACCACCTCCTACGTCCTGAAAGGCCTGGAACCTGGGCAGGAATACACCATCCTCCTCACAGCAGAGAAGGGCAGGCACAAGAGCAAGCCTGCACGGGTACAGGCATCCACAGGTGAGGTCAGCCTCTGAGCTCTCGCCTCACCCTCTTGATTCTGAGGTTGCAGACCCATCAGCCAGATTGTCTTCAAATGAGAAGACCAGATGGGAAGACGTGGGGATGTCTCTACTCATGACCGCTCTAAATCCCATTTGAAAGAGTTACTTACCTATCTTTTCCTCTTGTCAACTCATCAACAGCAAAGTTCCCTAGCTGGGCAAGCAAAGTGGTTTTTAAATATTTCCTCCTAGGAGAACTTAAAGCATCAAAGTTTGTGTTTGTCTTTGGTTCTTTTCTTTTTTTTAATTTTGTGCATTTCACAGAATCTTTTAAATTTTTCTCATTTTCCTCCCTCTTTAGCACAATTAATTCACTTTTCATTTTATTTCTTTTCAAAGATGACCAAGATGTTGGGAATAATTCCTTGTTTTTTTCCCATTAATTGTTTTTATTCCAGGTCTTTTGCTTTCCTCTCAGGTTTCCTGAAACATTGCACACGGTCCTTTGAGCCTTCCACGGTGGCCTTCTCATTTTCTCTTGGTCATTAAGAGGTGAACTTTGTTTTTCCACGACAGCTTAATCCTGACCTCCAGTATCCCTTCTAGCCCAAGTATCCCATTCTTTGTACCTGCTTCTATATTTTCTCAATGGCTAAATTGAGAAAAAAAATCAGTTCTTCCTATATGAAAATATACACATTTAACTTTGGCCCCCAAATAGTCAAGAGGTTCAGGGGAAAAATGTTACTTCTTCAGGGTCTGACAAGTAATAGTCTTTAGTTTCAATTCAATAAGTAAGTATGTATTGAGAACCCACTGAATATATTGTGGTATGCTGATACTGGAGGGGAAAAAAATGGGTTATGTACTTAGCACTGCTATTCTGACTCATGTGCACTTACTCACAGTCCCTGGGGGAAGACCAGATGGATGTCAGACAGCACTCAAGCAAGGAAAGGGAGTGACTGGGCAGCACTCAGCCGAGGAAAGGGAGTGAATGGGGGAGTCAGGAGCAGCCAGGGACGGTGTCTTGGCAGAGATGCTATTCCAGCTGAGTCTCCATAAGCAGAAAATGTGTTGCACTGACGGGCATATTTGGAAATGCCTTGAAGCGTCTTTGTCATTTATGGATACTTTCACATGCATGTAACAGAAATCTCAAATAACGGTCACTTAAGCAAGATACAAGTTGGTTTCCTCTCTCATAAAGTCAGTCTGCGGTTATAGGTGGCTCAGGGATGGCACAGCAGTTCCAAATGATCGGGGATCTGGGCTCCTTCTAGCTTTCTGTTTCACTAGTCTTAGTTCTTGGCTTCCATTCTCAAAGTCACCTCCATGTCACAATACGGCTACTTCAGTACAGCCTTCACATTTGTGTTCTAGGCAGCACGAAGAAGGAAGAGCCAAAACCAAAAAAAAAAAAAGTAACTTCTAGATGAGAGTCTTTCTGGAAACCTCACCAATGACTTCTACTTGCATTTCACTGGCCACTTCTAGCTATAAGTAAGTCTAGGAAAGGTAGTCTGCTGGCGGAGCATGTTGCTGCCCACATAAAATTGTGGTAGTTTGTAAGGAAGAGAGAGAGAAGGGGTATTTAGTAGACAAAGAGCAGCCTCTTCAGAAAGTCTAAAGTGAGCTCAGGTGCTCAGTTCTGTTGACTCTGTGCACGGACTGCTTCCCACGCAGCTATGAGATGATCGTCAAGGATGTGTGGCGGTGGGGGGTGGGTAGCTTGATCATAGATGAGGGGGGAGGGGAGAATAAATTGGGGAAGAAATAAATCTACGGTAGAGGTTTCAATGGTTCAGCTTTATAAACATAAGTTTGTTATAAGATGCGAAGGGACCACAAATGAATCAGAGAAACAAGAGAGGGAATTTCTTCTTCTCTTCCCTCCTCTTCTCCCTCCCTCCCTCTCTCTCTCTTTCCCTCTCTCTTCACTTTTCCCCGAGTTTTACAAATGCTAGATTAAAGAGAGTTTCCTATCTCCACTCAATCATCTTACCCTCTGGCTATAGCCACTTTATCTCCTATCTCCAGCAGGGAATCCCCAGGCTTTAGCCGCTCAGGGAGATGAAAGCTTTCAAGTGAATCACAGGCTGGAATTACTTTGTCTCTAACTAAGAGCCCAGTTTTGGCATCCCAAGGGCTCAGTGGTTTCTTTTCCCCAGCCGTGCCTCCTTAACACTGTTTCAAAGAAATCACGTTGCGTATTTAAAGACATTCTTCATTACAGGAAAAATGTGCAAAGTCCCTTTTATGGGCTCTTCCCCCATTGTCTCTAGAATATTTCTCTCTCTGGCTTTCTCCATAGAACAATTTTATTTTATTAAAAGTGAGGTGGACATTTCTCTGCATCTCCTGAAGTCTATCTTCCCAATAAGTATCTCCTACAATATCCTCCCAGTAAATATCTCCTTCATTTACTCAGTCAGGAATGCACTACAACCATGCTCCGTGCTAGGTCCCGGGGATACTACAGCCATGAAGACAAGTCTGGGCTTCCAAGGAGGTAACTGTCTAGTAAACAGACACCTTCACTTGCTGTAACTAGGCAAGCAGGACTATGCTGTGGAAGGCGTAACGAAGCAGAAGTCCAGGCACCCGGCCTTGGTAAACACATGGGGAGAAAAAAGAAACAGGAAAAGTGGGAGCGCTTAGAGGAAGGTACCATGTGGTTATGAGTCCTGAAATGTCACAGGGTTGTAGGTTCAAAGGTCAGAAGAAAGGGATTCCCAGCTCTGCATTACTCGACTCTGAATAGCAGAAGTCTGCAAAGTGTCGCTCGTTGTCTGTGGGTTTTACAGAGAAGATGTGAAATTGGCTGCCCCAAAGCGTTCTTCCCAGAGAATTCCAGGGCTCTAGTCGCGGCATTGAGCCAAAGCGCAAGCCTTTTCCTTGAGGCAGCACCAAGTTAAGTTAAAAGTATGCCTCACCTAGCTGCCCGTCACACCTGAAATACAATGCAAAGACCCTATCACAGGCTACACAGCCCTACGGAGTCTGGTCCTTCCCATCTCTCTGACCTCACTCCCACTACTTGTCCCCTTGCTCATTTCACTGTGGTCACCCTGGCCTTCTCGCTGTTCCTTAAGCATGCCAAGCCTGCTCCTACCTCAGGGCCTTTGCACATGCTACTCCTGCTGCCTAGATACCACTCTTCTCCTAGTTCTACACCTAGCACCTCCCTCATTTCATTCAGCTCAAGTCTCATCTCAACAGACCTCTCTGTCAACCAGTCTAAAACGGTGCCCTATCCTGATTTACCCCTTCATGCTGCTCCAGAGTCCCTCATGACACTTGCCTGACGTCACTCACTCGTTGGTTTACTCACCTATGGCCTGCCTCCTACTTCTAGCCAGAAAGGACTCTGTCTCCTTCATCCAGCGCTGCAGCCCCAGTGCCCTGAACACAGCCAAACACGGGGCATGTGCTTCACGAGCATCTGGGGACTCCAGCTCCTCCAGAGGCAGTATTTCCACTGAATCTTCTGGTCTTTTTCTTTCACCTCTGTATCAAAGGCCCAAATTCTCTCTCTTAAGGATTAAGGGAAGGGAAGTCGTTCTCCTGGAGTCTTTAATTAAGCTTACTCTGGATAAAAATGGAAGGAAAGAAAGAAGGAAGGATGGGGGGAAGGAGAAAGGGACGGAGGGGGGAAAAAGGAAGGAAAGAAAGAAAAAAGGTACTATCCCTGTTAGCATTGAACAAAATGAGTCTGTGCCAGGCATCTCCCCCTCTGGCCCCATATCTGTATTCTAATAAACTCAACAACACCCTGCTTGAAGTGGAGGCCATGATTTTCTTTGAGCAGTAAGGGCCATAAAGCAGGGAGGATATGCAGAAACCCAAGGCCAATAAAGCATCCTCCCACACCGCGTAAGACTTGACAGTGATACCCCAGTAATTCTCAAGGGTTTGGGAAGCAGAAAGGTGGAATTTTGTTTTTAGCCACAGCTGCAAGTAATAGAAAACATTCTGCTCTAATTTTCCATTTTGATTTTCTCATGGAGCAAACTGAAATTTAGTCAAATATCTATCCATGCAACAAGTATTTATTTCTTACCTGCCATGGGTCAGGCAGTGCTGGTATAGAGAACAGAAAGACACAACCCCTCCACTCAGGAAATGACACACATTGCAGTGAGAATGACAGAACCAAAACCAAAATTATAGGAACGTAACTAGTCTGCTTAGAGGAAAGTGTGGGAAGCTACAGGAGCACAGAGGCAGATACCCATCCCAGACCTAAGCAAAGTGAAGGCAGCGTATCAGAGAAGGCTTTTTGGAAGAGGTGATACTTGGCTGAATCCTAAAAAAGGAAAATGCGTTGGGCAAGTGGAGAAGGGAGTGACGACATTTCCAGCTGGAGGAACAGTATGTGAGAAGCTCAAAGGCATGAGAAACTTCATGTTAGTGAAACACCAGCCATACAGTCCCGCTGTATGATGGAGCTGGGGATAACAGGGTACAGGGTTACAGACATTATCAGTACCATCTACAAAGCGCAGTGAATATCATGCCGAGGGGCTTGGGTTTCATTCTTGACAGTGTGAAGAGTCACCAGAAAGTTTTAAGGCAAGGCTTTTAATTTCAATTAACTTTACAAGATGAGATCCAAGCAATTTAATCTACCCTTAGGGGTCCTGAGGCTTGAATTTGGCCATCCCGCTGCTGTTGGAGAATCACTCTCTCTCCCATCGGTGAGCACTAAAAGTGGATTCCTCATCAGTCAGCACTTGGTAATTACCATCTATAAGATGGTGGCAATCTAAAGATTTAAAGTTGGCACAGCCAGAAATTCCCCCAGGCCAGCTGGTCAACTCACCATGAGCACAGAAATGGGATTTTGAAATTCTGATTTCCCAGGCCCACTGACATTGTTCAGAGGGTAGATGCCAGTGCACAGCTGGAAGAAAAAGACAACAGCCTTTTCATAAAGAAAGGCCAAGAAATTCACTATGGAACTATACAACGGAAACACTGGGCTTCTGGGGCCGTAAGCCCACAAGTGTGTCATTTGCTGTTGAAATGCAGAGTCCGCACTGATGAGAAGCCTCTGGTCTCGATCTCGACTCTTGTCTGCTGTATTTTTATTCACGTTTTTCCCTCTCTTTTCATAATTCTTACCTGCCTCCCTTTAATTTATCTACTGATTTTATTCATTGAAGTTACACCTTTTACTTATCTGTCTAGCATTTGTTTAGTGAAGGGTTTTGGGTCGGGCACCAAATGCACCCACCCAGCAGTGGTCACGGTCACAGCACTAAATATAACTGATTGTTTTTTTCTTGATCTGCCTAACCCCCTCCCCCCCACACACACAAAAGTGGAAGAATAGCCAAAAATTTTGGTGGAAGTATCATCACCATGACTATTACCATTTACTGAGCAACATGACATTTTATGAAAATTACTCTATCCACTGTAAGAAGAGATGAAGCAGGATGTGAAGGACATTGTATAAAGTATCCGTGGCATATAAAAAAGCTGATTTAAAGAAAACAATGGTTCTCATGAGGAAGAGACATTTTCTAATGTGGATCTCCTCCTCTCTCCAACCATCTTTACTACAACTGCTTAACAGATGACCTGTAACCCCTCCATAACCCCTCCCTCCCCCAGTTAGGTAATTCTCCCCACATCTCTTGCAACCTGGTACCTGAAATCTCTTTCATGGAAAAAAATATGCTTTATGTCATAATTAGAGAAAGAACTTAAAAGGCAGTTACCTGAGAGGAAACACTGACTTAATTCACACAAGGGGGGGTCAACTATCAATGTCAGCTAGGTTCTTGACAAGAAGTTTTGACAGCAGCAGGAGAAAAAAAATAAGAAAGGGGGATAAAAAGGAGAGTTTATGGGCCACAGAGTTCATTTCCTTAACTTTACAGTTTGGCTTAGATTGGTTTTTGTCTGATGTCTCTTCATGCATGAGGGCTCTTGGAATATTTGGAAAGGACACACTCCTGAGTTTAGTTGTGCTGACATCCCAAGGTCAAGGAGATGACTGCTACAACTGGAGCACTGCTCCTGGCCTCACAAGGGCCACTGGGTTAAAAGATAGCTGAGCTTTTCCCCTTTATTTCCCCACAAGTAGATACATCACTTGGAGCTTGGGGGCCTCTTTTTCTCACCTAGACCATGTCTGTGTGGTTAAGAACTGCTATGGGGTCTTGGATAAGGGCTCCAGGACACAGATTTGGGTTGAATGAGGGATCTGTAGAATGAAGGTCAAGGTCAGGTATGGCAAACGTTCTCTGAAAGGGCCAGACAGTATTTTAGACTTTTCGGGCCATGTGGTCTCGGTCTCAGCCCCTCTACTGCGCCACTGCAGCACACAAGCGGCCGTCAGCAATGTGTAACTGTGCAGGCATGGCTGAGCGCCAACGAGATTTTACTTATGACATCAAAATTTGAATTTCATATACTTTCATCTGTCATGAAGTATTCTTCTTTGGATTTTTCCAACCATTTAAAAATTTAAAAACTGTTGTCAGCTCACTTATTACCAAGAGAGGCAGCAGGCTGGATTTGACCCTCAGGTCATAGTTGGCAGACCGTGGTTCTAGATCAAACAAGATTTGAAGGAGTGTCAGCTTTGCCAAAATGGAACAATTAGGAAGAACCTTCCCCAGAACGTAGAAAAGTCTGAATCAAACAGATTCTTGAAAAGAAACAGTTTCCCCTCTGAAAGGATATCTTCTATCCAACTGCAAGCTAAGGTTTTCAAGTGAGACGTCTGCTTTAATGGACAGATAGGACTGATTTGAAATGAGCAGCCAATGTGAGGCATATAGAGAGAAACAATTTGTTCACCTAAATGAGCTCAAGGCAGTTCTTACTCCGTTGTTTAGAGGATCTGTTTCCAGAGAAAATCCTTTCTTCCTAGGTGATGCAAAGTCCATTTAGGCTCTGCCCTGGGCAAATTATCACCTTGAAGGCATATGCATTCAGACAAGTGAACGTTCTGTGCTTTGCTCATTCTAGAGATGAATAAAGACGGCAAGTTTTAACTGAGCTTAATAAGCTATTTCTCCCAGGCCCTCAGTCTTTCTTTCTATCCAATGAGGGACAGCTTTGCAAAGACTCAGTGACTTCCTCTGGACAGTCTTACTTGTACTGTGTTAATTTATCTCTGATCTTTCTGAAGTGGTTTATGTAAACTGATTTGAGCCCCAGAAACTGACAAAAATCCCAACATAAAGAGACTAAAACATGCCTTCCAGGAGAGACTGAGGAAGCACGGAAAGGAAGAGAATCTAAGAGGAGGCAATTTCCTCAAAACACAGAAGGCTGGACGGCTCAGGCCAAGGATCCCGAGCGTAGCCGAAGGCTGTTCCTATGATCTCACCTTTAAGATGAGAGCCGCTTTCCAAAGTGGAAACTGCAGCCCAGAGCAGTACTAACACAGACGTGTAGCATTTTCCAAATCCACAGGACACTGCTCAGTAGAAAAACACCGTATTCAAAAGTCAAACACACAACAAGGCAAAATAAGTATTCTATTGATTTATCTGTTGGTGTTCTGATGGCGACAGCATGGCTCAGGGATGCAGGTGGCCCTTGGGGCCCCCGTGGTCTCGCAGCATTGGCAGCGGGTTTGCCATTTCTGAGCTCCCAGATGGAAAGCATTTCAGGAATGATTTAACTGACCCCGTCTCTGTCATTATTCAGACCACGCCCCTGAAATGGAAAACCTCACCGTGACCGAGGCTGGCTGGGACGGCCTCAAACTCAACTGGACCACAGCTGACCAGGCCTATGAGCATTTTGTCATTCAGGTGCAGGAGGCCAACAGGGTGGAGGCAGCTCAGAACCTCACGGTGCCCGGCAGCCTGCGGGCTGCGGACATCCAGGGCCTCAAGGCCGCCACCCCTTACAGAGTCACCATCTACGGGGTGATCCGGGGCCACAGAACACCAATGCTCTCTGCTGAGGCCTCCACAGGTACCTCTTACCTTTCTGTCTATAGCTTCTGTTTTTCCCAACAGGAACCCGCCCAAGGATAATCAGATGCAACTCGTTTTTGTTTTTGTTTTGTTTTGTACGCGGGCCTCTCTCACTGTTGTGGCCTCTCCCGTTGCGGAGCACAGGCTCCGGACGCGCAGGCTCAGCAGCCATGGCTCACGGGCCCAGCCGCTCCGCGGCACGTGGGATCTTCCCGGACCGGGGTACGAACCTGTGTCCCCTGCATCGGCAGGCGGACTCCCAACCACTTCCCACCTGGGAAGCCCCGCAACTCGTTTCTGAATAGATTTGAGTACCTTAAGTAATAGCACGATGGTGCCTAATGATGGGAAGATATCAAGCCGCACAACTCCTGGGGTAGCTTTCTCACTGCACCCCACGTGAACCACAGCCTCTGGGGCTGTGCATAGCCCAGCCTGGGGACTATACACACAGCCCCAATGGCAGGGACCTTTGGCTTCACAAACAGGCTCCCTCCTGGTGAGGGATGTTAAGGCATTATATTTAGAAGGAAAAAATAATAATAATCTCTTTGTCTGCCGGAGGCTAGGGCAATTCCTTAATGAAATAAGATCACAAATGTTCTCCTGCGCCTCACCCCCTTGGCTCTATTTCTCAAATTTAGGAAGCTGCATGGTTATCTAAAGAAAGTCACATTTAAAAAAAAAAAAAAAGTAATATAAAGCCTATTCTTTCCTTAAGGAGTCCCTGGATCTTGGTGTGTGATTTGATCGTTAAACTAGTTCTTTTTTTAAATATTTTATCTTTTTTATTTGCATTTGCTATCTCAACATTTGCCCATTCGTTTTTTTTTTTTTTACATCTTTATTGGAGTATAATTGCTTTACAATGGTGTGTTAGTTTCTGCTTTATAACAAAGTGAATCAGTTATACATATACATATGTTCCCATATCTCCTCCCTCTTGCATCTCCCTCCCTCCCACCCTCCCTATCCCACCCCTCCAGGTGGTCTCAAAGCACCGAGCTGATCTCCCTGGTTTTTTGTCCTTCTCCAGGAGAAGCTCCCCATTTGGGAGAGGTCACGGTGTCCGAGGTGGGCTGGGATGCCCTCAAACTCCACTGGACAGCTCCGGAAGGAGCCTACGAGCAGTTTCTCATTCAGGTGCAGGAAACTGACACAGAGGAGGCAGCCCAAAACCTCACTGTCCCGGGAGGACTGAGGTCCGTGGACCTGCCTGGGCTCAAGGCAGACACTCACTATAGCGTCACCATCCGCGGGGTGACTCGGGACTTCAGCACAACCCCTCTCTCTGTTGAAGTCTTGACAGGTATTCTAGGCTACTTCATTAATTTGTTTCCTCCCACTGTCTCTGCTCAGGAGGCATCAACGCTCTTCCCTCCTCTAAACTGGGTTCAGCCCCTACCCCAGTGGGAAATACCGGTGAATCATCCCTGCTTCCATACAAAGGTCCTGTCCCTTATTTGGCCGCGTCCTAGTCCTAGCGTGGCAGCCAATTCCATGGAAAGTTCCACCTACTCTTCTTTTATATAAATTGAGGTGACTTTTCTTTTAAAGCAAGTTTCAGTCGTAATAGCTAAGAAGTTGGAAAGCACGCTCTGCGAGTGGGGAAAAAATAAACGTTGATCTGAGCTCATTTTAAGAATGCATCAGAGGACTCCCCAAAGCACCATTTGTATGTCAAGAATGGAAGTTGTGAACAATTCTGAGAACTATCTTTCATTTCCAAAGGCTGACTAGAAAAGCCCTGGCTTTAGTGCCAACAGAGTGTCCTCAACACCGGCTGTAAATCACGCGTCTGTGATCAACACTCACCAAACAACTCACCCCAACCTCAGCCAAAATGCCATCTCGCCTGAATCCCAGCATGCAACTGCCTTTTTTAGTTAACTCAGCAACTCTGTCTTCTTACGCAGAGGAGGTTCCAGATCTGGGGAACCTCACCGTGACTGAGGTTAGCTGGGATGCCCTCAGACTGGACTGGACCAGCCCAGATGAGATCTATGAGCAGTTTGTCATTGAGATCCAGGAGGCTGACCAGACCCAAGAAGCTCACAGTCTCACGGTTCCTGGCAGCCTGTGCTCCGCGGAAATCCCAGGCCTCAGGGCTGGTACCCCTTATACAATTACCCTGCGCGGCGAGGTCAGGGGCCGCAGCACGCAGCCCCTTGCTGTGGAGGTCGTCACAGGTACATGACCCTCCTCCCAGACCAGGGGCCTGACTGTGTCAGCCAATTCATTGGAACAGAGAAAATTCCCCATGTATCAGGGCTCTCTCTCAAAGCTGTTGGCAGGCAGCGTGAACACAAGCTCTAACTCCGGAGGGTGTGGGTTGGAATTCCACCTTTCTGGCCGAATATTCTTGGGTATCTCATTGTACACCTCTGAGCCTTCATTTCTCACCTTCAAATCAGAGGTAATACTCCTACCTCAGAACACTGTCTTGAGCAGTGAATGAGATAATGAACAAAAGTACATAGCAAAGCACCCCTCCCGTAGTAAATTTTGAATGCCAAATAGCTAAATTTATCAGATAGCAACGTATCATAATATAAATAGCATAAACAGTAGGGCTGTGACACAAGAATAAGGTCAGAACTTTCTAGAGAAATCTTATCGCAAGTGGCCTCAGAGTCACTTACTGCCATCCATCTGGTAGTCAGACCTCCACAGAATAACCTTTGAAATGATCTACCATCTTCTGCTGAAGTTAGCCAAGTCTCTCTCTCCTTAACAGATCCTCAAGGCAGGGCTATTTCTAAGAAAGGACAGTCACGTTTGACCTCAAAGTTTTTGATTCAGTTTGGAGAGGAAAAACAATTCATCTCAGTTTGTCCCCTGAAGATGTGCAACTCCATCTGTTATAGAAAACTCTGTGCTGGTCATGCGGTTTCTAGAAACAACTTTAAAAAAAGTCATGGGAGAATGAGCCCGATTTGGGGGAACAGGGTTTTTATGCTGGGCCCTAAGCCCATGCCCTTCTCTACACATACTGTGTTTTGAAAAGGCCGCCCAAATAACCTAATCAAATGAATTGTTTTCCTTGCTCATACATACCAAATAAACCTGGCCCTTGCTAGAAACGACACACAATTCCCCAAATAAGAAAAGCAATGTTGCAATACACCTAAACTGGCCCGATTATCCACGGCCTGTGTTTCCCAGCAGATTGTCAAACCAGACAAGAGCAAAAGGGGTCTTTGAGACACCAGGGATCTGGGAGCAGGGTGCTAACGATCTGCATCTGTGGTTCGTAAACGTTTTGTAAAGGTTTTGTTTTTAGCAGCAAATTCCTTTTGCACGTGAAATCTTACAAGGAGCCCCACTATATAACAGATAAATGAAGAGCTATTCTTGGTGAGCTGGGAAGGAGGAGAGGGCTGCCCACACTCGCCTTGTGCACTGCATCCTGGAATATCTCATACTCTTTCTGGGGGAAATCTTGCAGATATTTTCTTTTCTGACTTCAAATCCATGGCCACTTCAGCCTTAAAAAGAGAGGCTGGGAGATTGCACTTAACCCTGAGCAGCATTCCACTAAGTAGTGAGTGTTTCCATATCCGGAACCCAAACTTTCTAAATCAGCAATGACTACATTAAATTTCCTTCCTACCTTGTAGAAAAATGAATAGTGGGCCCTGCTCTGCACCATTTGCTGAGCAAAACGTAATCACTTTTAAGGAAGAGTAGGCACAAACGGCCTTGTTTGTGATGCAGACATTCTTCAATCAGACACAAAGTGCTATCAGGAGAAGGGGGGAGGGAAAATGCAAAGCCAAGAATCCAGTACAGTACGGAAACTTTGATCTCTGAAGGATGAGAAAAGTCCAGAGATAAAACATCGGACTTGTCCAAACCTGATTCAGCACATGCTTTATACACCCCGTCAGACAGCCTGTGGCAAACAATGAGATGATCTCTCCAAAGTCCAGTACTGAGACAAAGCAGGTAATTCTCTCCCACGTGACCAAGAAGTTCCAAGGAGAAACATCGAAACAGTGATACACAGCTCTGCATTCTCAGAGCCAACGAACTGAGGATAGAAAATACTAGGGGAAAAAAATTCCAGGAAGCTCCGGAAGGCCAAACTGGAATTTTCCATGTGCTGGTAACTACACACATAGCATTTACATTGCATTAGGTATTATAAGTAATCTAGAGATGATTTTTTTAAAGTATACAGGAGGATGTGCATAGGTGATATGCAAATACTACACCATTCTATATGCATCCTCAGCTTGTTATCTATGGGGTCCTGGAACCCATCCCCCAAGGGTACCAAGGAACAGCTGTGTGTCTGTTAGGCTGCCACTTACCAGGTCCTCAGTATGTATCAGGTGTGACGTCAGGTATCTGTCAGGTATAAACTCAGAGGTTTATAAATATTATCATCCAATTATCACACATTCCAATGAAATGGTACTGTCAGCTCCAATTGAAGATGAGGGGCACAAGGCTCAGAGATGACCTGGGTGACATGCCCAAGATTACGCAGCTAGCAAACATTGGTGCTGGAGTTCTAACCAAGGCCCATCTGTCTCCAGAGCCTGTACTTTTAACCAACTCCTACTTCTCTTACCCTGACCCACAATCCCACCTTTTTCCTGGGCCTTTAGGGTGCTAGTCATGCATGATCCTCAGAGACCTCCCAGCAGTGGGTTGTCAGCGGTCGTGACGGCATGGCCATCTCAAGGAGGAACAGTGTAGATGTTCCCTTTTCTGACCATCTTCAACTCCTGAAGAAAGCTGTGGCCAGATTACCGCAGTTCAAACAGGAAACTCCCCGAGACCAAGAATGACCACACACACAAACATAAGAAAATCTCTTGCCCCTTTCTTTCTTCCCTAGAGCTGGGCTGTGGGACGTTTGGTTTCTTCGCTTTCTGTTTGCAGCACTGACAAATTGCTCTCTGTCCTTCTTCAGCGGAGCTCCCCCAGCTGGGACACTTAGCCGTGACCGAGGCTGGCTGGGACGGCCTCAAACTCAACTGGACCACAGCTGACCAGGCCTATGAGCATTTTGTCATTCAGGTGCAGGAGGCCAACAGGGTGGAGGCAGCTCAGAACCTCACGGTGCCCGGCAGCCTGCGGGCTGCGGACATCCAGGGCCTCAAGGCCGCCACCCCTTACAGAGTCACCATCTACGGGGTGATCCGGGGCCATAGAACACCAATGCTCTCTGCTGAGGCCTCCACAGGTACCTTCCTCTCCCTGTCCATGATGCTTTCTCTCCAAGAGGCGTGTGGGGAGCCAGCTCTGTCCATATCTAAATCCTTCCCATGTGCCCATCGGCTACTGAACTTGCATGCTCACACACCTCCCTATGGGCTGCGCCTTGGTCCAGACGCCTCTGACATCTCAAGAATGAACGTGCAGATGCTACCTCTTCTGACCTCTAGCCTCTCCCAGACCTTACCTATCCAATCCTATAACTACATCTCTTCTAAAGGATGGCTTTCCATTTCACGAGACAGCCCGATGGTCTTAACTCTTTTCTCCAGTGCTTGGCTATAACTAAAAGCCGACCCTTCCGATGTGTGAGTTCTGGTGGAGCACAGATTATTTACCTTAGAGAGTCTTTTTCCTAGCTGCCAATGGTGCTTTACTATCCCAGATCCCTCAAGGGTATGGGCATGTGGTTTTGCATTTAAAAGAAATGCTTTAATTTAAATGTTTCTTTAAAATGCACTGAGTATAATACGAGAACTGAATTACCCTCCTCCTCCGGGCAATTCTCTCAGATACTCAAGTCACTGTTAGAACATCAAATTAGCAAATAGCTAGACCAAAAAAGAAAAAAAACAAAAAATCACACAATTATGACTGGAGACAGTACCAAAGAACAAGCCATTCATTAGCAGAAGTACACACAGCAGCATTTGAAACAAAGAATGTCCCGGGCTATGAATGTCAAAGATCTGATGCCCTTTTTGTTCTTTTAATGGAGAGCTGCTCCCTGGACTGTTGGCCTTTGCATGGCACACTCCCAGCCCGGACCCAGGAGGGTGCACTATAGTTTACTCATCACTCTGCTCCAGTGACAGGGCACTCAGTGTTTCCCTGCAGCCCGCTCAAGAGCCCAGCCCTCCCCAGCACTGGTTTCCATGTTTCATCTTCCCATGTGCCTCCACTGGTGTGAAACTGAACAGAGGCTGTCAGGTTTGGTTTTGCATATGCCTGCCCCATTTTCCTATAATTATTGCAACTAAACTTTTCTGCAAACCTGTGTGTCCTAGTGGATTCCAGCAAAAGCTCTGCATTTTAGCCTCAATCATTTCAGTAACTCTCGCTGAGATAAACACACAGCACAGACAACGGCTGCATGAATGGTGACCCTGAAATGCCTAAAAATTGCAGCTGGGGCTGCCCTGGATGGACTCAGGGCTCTTTTATCTAACATCCATAAACAATCCCGTCTCAGAAGGCAAAGAAATCACCCGCCACTTTTGATCTTTCCTGAAGATCTTGCGGTTTGGGTGTTCTTAGTATTTTTATATGTTTTTTTTTTCTTTATAATGATAGCAACATTCTTGCTCCTGACAAGTTGGTCTGTGGGGAAGAAGGGCCATAATTCCATCTGACCTGCGTTTCACCAGATCTCTTGGGACGGGAAGTTTCTCCTGCCTTGCTAGAGAGACAATACTAGCTTTTCAAATCTTGCTTCTGCCTGCCTTCTGCACATTTTATTCCTGTTGCTTGGAAAACCACTGGTAGGATCATCTCTGAGACAAAATGTTACTTCTTGGCCAAACAGGGTTGCCTGATGGCCTTGTCCTGGCTCAGCTCTCTTGGTTGGCAATGCAATACTAGCTTTCTTGGCCCATGTAGAAGCAGTTAAGAAAAGACAAGCTATTTTAACAGAATATGAGAACAGCTGGCCCTTGTCAGAAGTATGATGAAAATACCAAGATTTACATTGACAAATTGCCAATTCCCTTTAAGTCACAAAACCAGAAGCCTCAAGGTACCACCTTGGGAGGGTAATGGCGTCAGAATTATTTAGTCGTCATCTGAACAGATGAGAGCTCCCTCAAAGCAAAGGATGTCTGCTGGCTGCAGCCAAGTACTTGTGGTCTCCTGAGTGCAATTTAAGAGACTAGAAGCCGCCAGCGCTCGTATCTTCTGACCGATGGCCAGCATCCCTGAGGTGTGGCTCCCAGAAGCATCTGGGCTTCGACAGAACAGGTCCTGCTGCCGTCACTGGGCATGTCTCCTCACACACGCCAGATCTCGGCCAGGCCCTGATCTTGTGTGGCAGCTCGGGAGCGGGGAAATCTAATTGCCATACCTTCCTTTTTGTACTTTTCTTTTAATAAATCCCCTTTTTCTCTCCCTTTGGCACTGATTGGTAACATCTCTTCATGTCACCCTAAGCCTGAACTGTCGGATCTTTCTAGCTGGCTATGGTTCTGTTAACAACTGCAGTCTTAAAACCCAAACGCAATGATTAACTCAGATTTATTTGTTTCTTCTCTCCTACCCCTCCTTTTTCAGCCGGAGAACCTGAAATCGGAAACTTAAATGTTTCCGACATCACTCCTGAGAGCTTCAATCTCTCCTGGACAGCTACCGATGGGGCCTTCAAGACCTTTACCATTGAAATTATTGATTCCAATAGGTTCCTGGAAACGATGGAATATAACATCTCTGGTGCTGAACGAACTGCTCACATCTCAGGGCTCCGCCCTAATAATGATTTTATTGTCTACCTCTCTGGACTCACTCCCAGCATCCGGACCAAAACCATCAGTGCCACGGCCACCACAGGTACATGCACATTCGCCCGCTCCTAACACCCTCTCTCCAGAATCTTTTTTGCAGGGCAAAGCCACTCCTTCCTGCCCATTGAAGCACAGGCCACAGGGCACTAACTGTTCCGTGACACTAGGCTGGAGCGCTATTTAACATAACTCTCTTCCAGCAGCAGCCCAAATGGTGACTTTCCTAATTTGTCCCTGACCAGGACATTTGCAGCATAAAATGTAGTTTGGTCCAGAATGCCAAGTTGAATCTGGAGAAAAGAATTCTCCTCATCGGTAGCCAAAAAGCCATGATGAGAGCTGTCCTTGACTTGGAAAGACGTCTATATTGGTCAGAGAGGTCTTAAAACTTATATTGTGTGTTATCCAACTGTCTTTGTCTTCCTAGTGCCTTTGACTTCCTAATACCCAAATATTCCAACGATTAATGAAACTGAATTGGGCAAGTGATGAGAAAGAGCAAAGATTATTCACCACATGAGTTCACGAGGAAATCATGCCATTCAGACCACTCCAATTCCAATGCCACCTCTAGGAGAAAAGACCAGAACATGCTGGCTTGCTTCCAGAACAGTGAATGGCAGATGGCAAAAATAAAAGTAGAGTAGATTTTAAATAAGGAATTTGGTCAACAAAAGAGTGAACCGCTTTCACTGAATCCGCGGTATCTGTGACATACACACTATGGGAAATGCTCTCTGGAATGCAGCAAAAGACAATTCTATGTGAATTCAGAAAGGAGAGCCTTGTCCATTCAAAATAGCATTCTTAGCACATTTTGGAGAATGTCTTCTCTTGAGAGATAAAGTTAGATATCACAAACTGAAATTTAAAGTTATTTGTGGAGTAAGCACAGGAGAGTCTTTTCTTCTTGATCACAAAAAGGGGTCCCATATTCTAGGGCAATTTAAGAAAAGGGTTAACATTGTAGTATCAAAAGCATCTATCATTTAAGTCACTCACAGCTGAGGGAGAGTCTGTCCTCATTCCACATGAGTCCACAAAGTGTTATCAGCATGAACCACAGGAAAAGCAGTGAGCCAGCAATATCTAGTTCTCAGCCCAGCCAGATGAAAGTATACCAAAACCTAGGGAAATTAGTCAAACACATATATTTCTTCCTCACGGCTCAAGTTGGTTTTCAAAAAAAGGCAAGTGTCTTTACCAGAGGGTTAAGGCTAAAACTTTATGGATTTAGTCTTACATGTTTTGATTTTGACCCTCTAATAGTGTTTTGTTTTTTTGTTTTTTGGTTTTTTTTTTGGCTGTGTTGGGTCTTCATTGCCGCGCGTGGGCTTTCTCTACTTGCGGCGAGCAGGGGCTACTCTTCGATGCAGTGCTCGGGCTTCTCATTGCGGTGGCCTCTCTTGTTGAGGAGCACGGGCTCTAGGCATGCAGGCTTCAGTAGTTGTGGCTCATGGGCCCTAGAGCATAGGCTCAGTAGTTGTGGCGCACAGGCTTAGTTGCTCCGCGGCATGTGGGATCTTCCCGGACCAGAGCTTGAACCCTTGTCCCCTGCATTGGCAGGCGGATTCTTAATCACGGCGCCACCAGGGAAGTGCCTCTAATAGTGTTTTGAACTGACACACTTTCGTATTTTTTTCTTCTTGCTTTAGTAGCTGAACCTCTCCTCAGCTGCCTCACTGTCTCAAATGTGACCTCGGGCAGTGTGTCCATCTCATGGGTAGCTCAGGAGTCTGCCTTTGATAGCTGTCTTATAGAAGTTAGGAATTCTGACCACCTCCAGGAAATGGTGGTACGTTCTGTGCCTGCGGGGTCTCGCAGCTGTGTCATCACCAACCTCAAAGCTGCTTCTGATTACACTGTCCACCTTCACGGGCTGACTGGCAGGCAGTGTGCTCAGACCCTGATGGTCCATCCACCTTCACGGGCTGACTGGCAGGCAGTGTGCTCAGACCCTGATGGTCCATCCACCTTCACGGGCTGACTGGCAGGCAGTGTGCTCAGACCCTGATGGTCCATCCACCTTCACGGGCTGACTGGCAGGCAGTGTGCTCAGACCCTGATGGTCCATCCACCTTCACGGGCTGACTGGCAGGCAGTGTGCTCAGACCCTGATGGTCCATCCACCTTCACGGGCTGACTGGCAGGCAGTGTGCTCAGACCCTGATGGTCCATCCACCTTCACGGGCTGACTGGCAGGCAGTGTGCTCAGACCCTGATGGTCCAAGCAACCACAGGTATTTCCCACGATGGGTTCTTCACTCTCCCTTGAACTTCCCCAGAAGAGCGCTCCAAAAAAATCAACCTCTACCCATTTTTCACCCTCCTGGTCCCTCCAGATCCTTCTCAAATTTGAGAGAGACATCCAAATCAGAGCTTGAAAACTTTAAAAAGAAAAATTCTCACCCCAAATTAAGGAACTTCTGTGTCAACCTCTTTTTTCTAAATACCCACTCACATCTGGAGTTGCTCTGTTTGTTTGTATAGAGTTAACCTGATGTGCTCTGGTTGAATTTCCAAGCCATCCTTTCATCTGATCTCGAATAATCTTTTCCAGTGCCCACTATTGTCTGCCTGTGGTCTTTCTAATCAAAGTTTGCCCATGTGTCTTATTCAAAGGGGTGTGTGCATGCCATTGTTGTTTTCCTCGGTCAGAACGATCTACATTCTCTTTCTCTCCACCAAGATTTTAAAAGTAGTGTCACTAGCATGCAGAGAAAAAGACCCCAAAGCACACCCCAAGTCCCACACGAGAGGACCCAGTGGTCTCATCTTGTTCTTGAGACTTTTGTCTGCATTCCCTACAGACTGCTCTTTTTTTGACATTTACTCTATCAAGCATGTTTTGTCATCCACCGACATCTGTCACAAAGTGTCAGAGTCTTCCTTTCATCTATCATCTTGTTCAAATCTTGGTGCATGTGGTGAGCATTCAGAGTATTAAGTTTTTGAAAATGTCTGTCTTTCCTGGAAGCAGACAACATGTCAAGAAACTGTTTCAAAGGGTTAGAAGTGGTAAAAGAAAAACACCCCTAGCTTGCATGCAACACTGACCGGCCCCTAACTACCACTCTCTGAGTTCTCTTCTTGCAACTCGCTTTTCAGCTTGGTCGCATCATTTGGGAGACAGCTAGAGGTTAAGCTAACCTTGCAAACCCAGGTCTTATTGGGTTTTGGCACTGCCGGTCTCTGTCTGGTAGCATGAAAAGAGTCCTAACGTGCGTCCTTAATTCAGGAGATTCCTTCCACAGCAAAATATAAGGAAAAAGCAGACAGAGTCCCATTTGAAGGATTTCACTTTTTCTGTGGTTGAGGTAATTTGCCAATGCTGTACCTGAAAATTATAGCATCATTAGCTTCTCTAACTAATTGCTAAGGAGGAAATCCCATGCCATTACTTACGGCTGTCCTCTGCTTCTGAGCCAGATTCATTTGTCCTTAGAGACTTTATGGCATTGAGTTATGCTGTGCAGTTGTCCAGTTAAAGTTTATCCAGATGAGCTCCTTCTTTCCTCCAAATACTGGAGCTGCAGCAAAACAACACCCGAGTCCTTGGAAGAAAGAGTCTGCTTCTTCCCAACCCTAAATCCTGATCCTAGTATCTCAATCCTCCAGGACTGTTGCCTCTCTCTAAAATACAGTCTGGGTTGAACTTATTTTAATGTTAGTATTATTTGATAAATGTGCATTTAGGTGGCCAGACCATATACATCCCAGTTGAAACTAGCAGTATAGGCCCCCTACATTAAAAATGAATTGTTCTCATCACTGATTATCTAGATTTTAAGGGACAAGAGAAACTTAACCTCAGGGGAACCATCCATCTTTCCAAATTATCCAATAAGTGAATTTCATAATCAGAAAACGCAAAGTCTAACTTCAAGTTTTCCTTTAACTTTTACATATACCAGGAATTTTTAAATAGAGGACATTTTCACCTTTATAGTGTTTAGAGTGAGATGTGGATTTTCCTATGGTTCATACATTTGGGTTTTTGACTACTACAAAGAATTTCTCTTCTGTGGATATTAACCTTTAATTTCTACAATCCAAACAGATCACAGAAGACTAAATCGGGAAACTCCAAAGTAGCGTTTTCTAAGGCATGTTCAGTGGCACACCAGCAAC
The DNA here is from genome assembly GCF_949774975.1 of Lagenorhynchus albirostris. NCBI lineage: Eukaryota > Metazoa > Chordata > Mammalia > Artiodactyla > Delphinidae > Lagenorhynchus > Lagenorhynchus albirostris. The sequence goes on from NC_083101.1 coordinate 19,230,815, forward strand.
TTGAGATGTTCAGAGAATATTCCTCAGGAAAGGTATCCATTGATAAGCTTATGAAGTGCTGGGCTAAACAAAATTAAGTAGGCTTCTTTACAGAACCAGCATTCTGAGGCCTTTAAAATGCTAGTATGCTTCGTGAATCTCTAGGGTGAGATATAATATTCAATATAATGTGAAGCTATCTTTTCTTGGAACATCTTACAGAGCTAGTGTCCCATCACAAACCTTAGAAAATGTACTCTTAATACATCTTTACAATAATTCATCTACTGCTATAATGGCTTCTTCACTTTTCTTCATACATGACCAGCAAGTGGTCACGTCTCTACTTAAAAGAAAAAAAAGCAAGTCCACACCTGCAGAGAAAGCAATGTATTTTCTAACATTATAACCAACGCAGGTGTGGACACAACCTAATACACTACCTTTCTGCAAATATTTGGAGGGATTGATACTTTCATATTCTATGGGTACGTTCTGTAGAAATCCTCTGCTTCCTCTCATAATGTGTCTCTCTTTCTCTCTGCCCATGTTCCTTTCCCTGAGAGCCAGAGCCACTGCTGGGCGTATGCTAATCCTTAGCAATATTACCCCTGACAGCTTCACCGTGTCATGGACCACTCAGGCCGGGCCTTTTGCAAAGATTGTTATCAGTGTTAGGATTTCTCCCTCGCTGCAGGAGCCCCGGCAGTTCACAGTCTCAGGAGACGCACAGCACGCTCACATCACAGGCTTGGTGAAGAACACTGGCTGTGACGTTAGTGTGGCAGGGACCACCTGGGCTGGGGACCCCACCAGACCCCTCACTGCCTTTGTCGTGACAGGTACTCATTCAGAGGTTCTCGCTTGTCTGTTCAGAATTCTAAAATGGGGAAAAGAAAGAGGATAGGCATTCTAAAGGGAAATTCAACCCCAAATATAGCCTTCATTCCATATGTAAACTTCTACGTGAAAAGAAAGCAAATACTCTTGCAAAGAGAGACCTTTCACAGCCACTCTTAGGAAATGGAGCCAGTAGACTCAACAGTTGTATAAAACTGCCAGGGAATCCTGTGCCCAGTTTTATAGGTTTTCTGAGTCACGGTTTGGAGATCCTGGCTGAAGAGTGAGTTCTAAGTCACAAATGGCCCAAGGCAGGATTTTGTCCATAAGTCATGCTAGGTAAAGCAGCCCATGAACTACCTGCCCCAGAAATAAAATAATTTATCTTTTTCTTCTAAAAAAGTTACTTCTTAAGATTAACATCTACAACAGATTAAGGAAGGTTCAATCTAAGATAGCAAATAAATCTCAATTTTAATTAAACCTTAACCATTCATTAAACTCGACTTCTTACTTCTCTTTGAATTACAAAAACAAATGGTTTTCTACTTCCTTTCCTGAAATTATCCTAAATCCATGGCAAAGGATGCAAATGGTGTCAATTTACCAAGTCTCTAGCCTGAAAAGCCTCAGAAAATATTTAGAAGTCTCTTGCCTTCCACTAATGATAATTTTTAGGAGACCAACTTTGCTGGCTGATTTTCACTTTAAACCAGGCCTCTCTTGAGGTCTGAATTGCTATAAATTGCTATTTATCTACATAAGTAAAATACATTAATAAGTTCAATTACATATTTAACTAGAGGCAGCATGTTTCCTAGAAGAGTGGGGATCTTCAGATCAGGCTATGTGGTTCCTAATCCTCTCCCACATCTTTTTAGCTACATAACCTTGGCCAGTTCTTAACTTCTCTGAACCCCACTCCTTTATGTATGAAGAGAAGATACTCAATTCACAGGCACCTCTGGCAGCCTCTTCTCAGGTATTAAATGGATGTGGTGCAATTTAACTGCCTGGCATCCCGGAGGCATTTTACAGTTGCTGGGTCCTTTCCTCTATCTCCCAACAATATGAGGAAAGTAGTGTTCTCAAAAATAAGCAATAAGAAAAAAAAAAAAAGGAAGAGAAAAGAAAGAAAAAAAAAAGCAACAGCCTAGATAGAAACAATAGACCTCTGCAATCCTGACTTTCCTATTATTATTATTATTATTTTTAGATGTTGGGGGAAGGAGTGTATTAATTAATTTATTTACTTTTGCTGTGTTGGGTCTTCGTTTCAGTGCGAGGGCTTTCCCTACTTGTGGCAAGCGGGGGCCACTCTTCATCACGGTGCACGGGCCTCTCACTATCGTGGCCTCTCTTGTTGCGGAGCACAGGCTCCAGACGCGCAGGCTCAGTAGTTGTGGCTCACGGGCCCAGTTGCTCCGTGGCATGTGGGATCCTCCCAGACCAGGGCTCGAACCCGTGTCCCCTGCATTGGCAGGCAGATTCTCAACTACTGCGCCACCAGGGAAGCCCTTTCCTATTATTTTTAAGAGAACACTACACGTTTTCAAGTAAGATCAGAGAGTAGTTATGCTTTCTGTCCAGTTAGCTAATGTGAATTCAACTGTTCAGTCTTCAGATGCAGAACAAGTAATTCCTTAGTGGGGTGAGGCGAGGAGTAGCCATGACTAAGAACCTCACTGCCCAGGAGGGGAAGCATGGCCGGCCACGGATCCCATCAGGCCCTTATTTGTAGCCTCTTGCAGGACCTCCCACAGAACAGAGAGAAGAAAGGGAGGCTGGTCTTGGGAATCCTAGATCCAGTTACAGCATTGTCTCAGCTAATCCTTGATGTGAAAAGACTCTGCATTTTAAAAGAAGCACATTTTAAAAAAAGAAAAAAAAAAACCTGAACATAAGGGACTATAAATAACAAGCCCTTGATGGACTAATTAGCCTGAACGCCCTCCTTTTCATCAGAATTCTCCGCTTTGATGGCATGGAAGTGCAAGGAGGCCAGTTATCAGAGAAAGGCGCCACTTATCTAAACAAAGCTCTGCAACAGAATTTGAAACCCTTGCCTTGCAGACAAAGAGGCCTGTTTGCACAGTATATGTGATTTCATCTTTGTCTTTGATAGAGTTATGATTTGGGGGAGATCCTTATTTGCTTAAAAAAAAAAAGCTTCAAGACAAACACCAAGTGGTTCAAAATAAGTACTGGAAATCCAAGCCACAGCAAAATTTAAATCTCTGCTTAGGGGGTTAGGGCATTCATTCACTCGTTCTTTCAGTCACCAAACATCTCTTTTTAAACATTTTTCTTTACATTCCATGGATTAGACTCTGGGCATTAGTGTAAGGTCGTTTATCTCTTTGAATGCTTCCATTTAGCTTCAGTGAAAAAGCAGGCTCTAACCTAGATGTGGCTAAAGCAGCCTTGGCCATGGAATTCCCATCCCCAGGCCCACTTTGATGAAAAACAAACACATGCACCATGACTGTGTTTTGTTTTATTAGAGGGGAGCCACTGGACCTTCTCCACTAACCCTGCTTATGCCTCAGGTCTTGCCAGCACCCATGGGGTTGACTAATTATTAGACTTTGGCTTAGGGTGTGGAAAGAACATTGAACCCGGAGTCAGATGATGTGGGTTGGATCCCAGCTCAGCCGCCTAGTGGATATGTGACCTTGGATAAATCACTGACCTCTCTACTTCCTCTGCTGCCACGGGGGAGAAGAGGGGGTAGTAATATCTACTTACAGTGTCATTGTGGGGACTCAGTAGGATGATGGATGTGAAGCCTTGTCAATTGGGAAGTATTGACAGAAACCAAGCTGATATAAGGTCATTCCTTTGGGGAATCCCTTGGCACCTATGAAATAAGAGTGCCTGAGACACAGCTGTCTGGTGAACGAATGAACAAATAGTGACAGAACTTACTGAAGAGCCTAACTTTATCCAGGAAAATAAACAGCAAGAGAATTAGCAAATCTTAGTATTCCTTACTGGGCCATAATCATAAGTGGTTACATTCGGACGCATGAAAAATCTTACCTCATCCCTTTATCTCAGCTGGTGAGGATGTATGTCACTAACTGGCCTATTCAACTTAATTCAAAATAGGAACTAGAAGTGGAATAGAAATATACAAAGTATACCAAAAAGGAAGTATACTTTAAAAAATAAAATAAAAAAGCTGATTTCCTTCAAGACTACAAGTTAGTGGGAAATAGACAGAGGAGTCCAAACCCAACACAAGATATTTGATTTTATCAGGAAAAATTCATGGTCTTTGGAGTCGGACCCAGCTAAAATCTTGCTCTCTCACATACTAGGCTCTGTGACTTTGCCCAAGTCAGTCAACTTCTTTGAAGCTCAGTTTTCTTGCCTGTATAATGGGAATAACATCTATCTCATGGGCTGGTTGAGAGATTTACACAAGACAACATCCTCTGGCACCCCATAAGCTCTTATGAAATATGCACTTTCTGAGTATACAACGTGTTTAATGATTGAGTGGGTATCTACCAGTGCTCGTGGAGACTTGTGCTTTCCCAGCAGAGTCAGTGCTGCTAACCTGAGTTATTTTCACCCCTCCCTTCTTTCAGAGGCCCTGCCCCTTCTGGAAAACCTAACCATTTCCGACATTAATCCCTACGGGTTCACAGTTTCCTGGATGGCATCGGAGAATGCCTTTGACAGATTCCTAGTAACGGTGGTGGATTCTGGGAAGCTGCTGGACCCCCAGGAATTCACACTTTCAGGAACCCAGAGGAAGCTGGAGCTTAGAGGCCTCATAACTGGCATTGGCTATGAGGTCACGGTCTCTGGCTTCACCCAAGGGCACCAAACCAAGCCCTTGAGGGCTGAGATTGTTACAGGTATTTTGGCTCAAGTGAGCCATTTTCTCCTCTTCCTGGTTCCCTTCCATGTAATCCATCTACGAGATCACCACGGTTTTAACACCCCTGTCCATGTTCCCTACTTAATCCATAGATGTGGCCTGTTCCATATGTCACCCCCCCCAACACTTTCTCTTGTCTTATGTCTCTAACAAGCACTCCCCTTCTCCCACTCCAGATACGAGAAGGTCGAAATGTTTCCACTAGGCATCCCAAATCCTTTAGGCCATGTCTTGTCTGTAGCTCTTGCGTGCTTACTCCACGTCACCCTCCTCTGTGTTCATCATGGCTGGTCCCCAGCTACATTTCAGCCTTCTCAAAAGAAATATACCAACGGGTATATTTCAAAAACTTATTTACTACGTTTGTCACCTCAAAGCCTCAACTGTGGTCTTGACAAACTTCCCGGGTGGGCTTGTCATTGGAAAACCAACTGTGAACTTATACTGGTAAACACTAATATCATGGAGATTCTTCAGCACAGACTAAATGCATAATTTTCTCAACACTAATACTTCCTAGAGAAATATAGCATGAACAACTTTAACAGTCCACAATCTGTATTTCCCAAAGTCTTTCTAGAGCTTACTAACTCCATATTCAAAGGTACTACTTAGTGAAGAAGTTCCATGTTCAAATAAGTTTTGGAAACATGGAGTTAAACATAGTTTAACAGGATCCTTGACCACAAGGCTTTAGAGAACATTCTAATGTGCATGTTTCTCTCCAAGAGGGACTTACCCAGGCAATGTTTCCCAAACTTATTTTACAATGGATTATGATCAAACAGGAATAGTTTGCTCTAAGTGCACTTTGGGAAACTCAGCTCTAAATTTACCTTGACACTGAGTTTTGTCTAGTTAAGGCAATCCAAGATAATACCTTGGGTCTGAAGTACGTAGCACAAGAGGTTCCAAGTCTTAGTTCTACCATCTGAACACTTACTGAATGGTTAACACAAAGCAGGCCAGTCAAGAGTAGGAGCCTTCTTTAGGAAAGCAGCTCCAAGGAAAAGACCAAAAGGAACATAACACTTGTAACATTTTAAAAGCCATTTTCCTCAGGATCAAGGGAGATATAATCAGTAGTATCATCACGGGCAGCTCTACAGATCATTAATGCTGGTTTATGTGTCTTTTCAAAAAGAAAAGAAGGTCTCACAGAGCACGGGCACTCAGCCACTGGCGGACAGAGAGCAAACGTAAACAAATTACTGACTTTGAACTTGTTTAATAATGCATGGGAGGGGCCACTGCTGAGTCCAGATGTGGATTTACAGAATTGCTTTTAGACAAAACTCACACATGCAAGCACCCACTTGGCTTGTATTGAATGTGTCAACTCCATCCCTTCCCTCTCCTAGATCTACTAGACATGTTCGTGTTTGATAATTTTATTTTCGGTATCTCAGGACACTTCTACCTCTGAGAGCTGGGGCATCACTCCATACTGATACCCCCACTGGAGAGAAGATTGCACGGGCTGCTGAATGATATTCTCTCTCCTCCTTCCACCATTTTCTCCCCCTCTAGAAGCCGAGCCAGAAGTTGACAACCTTCTGGTTTCAGATGCCACCCCAGACGGTTTCCGTCTGTCCTGGACAGCTGATGAAGGGGTCTTCGACAGCTTTGTTCTCAAAATCAGAGATACCAAAAAGCAGTCTGAACCACTGGAAATAACCCTACTTGCCCCCGAACGTACCAGGGACATAACAGGTCTCAGAGAGGCCACTGAATACGAAATTGAACTCTATGGAATAAGCAGTGGAAGGCGATCCCAGCCAGTCAGTGCTATAGCAACAACAGGTACCGTATATAAATGGGAGAGAATAGAGGAAAGTTCTCTGTTCCTCTTCTCACAGGGCTGGGAAATTACAAGAGCTTCGGATGCAGACAAGCTTGTGTTTGAATCCTGACTCCTGAGTATAGACTAGGGGACCATGGCTAAGTCTTTACGCAAAAAGTACGATGCCACTTACTTAATAGTGTTGTGAGGATTAAATGAGATAATTCATGGAAAGCCCATACAGAGGCCCTGGCACGCAGCAAGGGCTGAGCAAATGAGAGCTATTAACATTTTTATTATTGTCATTAAGACAGTCATTACAATCGTTGCTTTTCTTTTTTTTAATTCCAAAGGCCCTTCCTTCTACCTATTATCATGTTTTATCCAGAGGTATACTTCCTTGTTCTTTGGTCAAATGTTCAAACTATGCAGGGAATAATGAAGAAGTGGTACCTCCACCTATAAAGATTAATACTTATAAAATGCTATGTGTGAAATGGTCAGTTCCCTGATCAAGAAGGAGAAAAGAGGAGGCTGGCATGGTCGGCGGGCTGCTCTTCACGATGCTCCGTCGTTTTATCTGATACTCACGGCAACTCTAAATGGCACTGGAGGGAGAAATGAAAATCCTTTTCAATATGAGTTGTTTCAAGGAGAACGAAAAAAGATGGTCATAACATGACTGTTTATAATGATAATACTAAGACTAATATGACTCTTTAAAGAGAAAAGGAATGACCTTCAACAGGTAGGGTGAATTCCTTCAGGAAACTGAGGCAGGTACAGAAACGGAGCATTTGCTAGAGACCACTGCTTCAGAGGAACCAGGGGGAAGAATCACAGAACCACAGGCAGAGGTAGAAGGGACCTGAGAAATGATGTAGCCCAGACTCTTCTGTTTGTGCACGAAGAATCTGTGGCCCAAGAAGGTGAAGTGATTTGCCTAAGGTCACACAGCCAGATTTGGGGTAGAACCCAAATGCCAAGTTATTTTAATATTATTAAATAGAAGTGGGCTAGGTGACAGACAACCAACGAATAGACACACTTGCCATCTCTGACAGGCAAAGAGCATAACACTAGCCAAAACCTTCCCTTTGTCCAGAGATGAGTATTTTTTGATGTCAAATTTCAGGACCTAATGAGCTCCGAGAAGCCACCTGTAGAAATCATACTCAGTATTTGTAGACATGCAGCAATTCAGCCAGAAGAAATACCCTGTTTCTTATTAACACAGACCCTATCCCAGGGACGCGGGTCCTTGTCTCCTCTTCCCTGTGGCTTCCCGTAAAACAACTTCAGATCAGAGGCAGAGGCTGATTCTGCCCTTGGTTTATAAACACTGCTTTTCAAAGTTTACTTCTGATCACTGGTTTTGTTCTGCCGATCTTTTTTTTTCTAGAGGCTCCGCAGTTCTAAAGCAAAAATGAAAACGAATAATCATGAGGTTTTGGTTTTTTTTCCCTAAGAACAAGAGAAAAGAAAAGGCCCTCTAGGATGCCCTTTCTTTGATTTTTTTCTCTGGGGCCTTGTGTCTCACAGCCGAAGAGAAGCGTGTGCGTTGGTGTATGCGTGTACACACGTGTGCTCCGGTACCTGGCAAGGACGGGAGAGGTGACTCTTGATCACAGCAGACGTGCAATTTACCTCATCAGCTTCGTAAAGTTTCCCTTTTGTGTTTTCATTCTTTCTCCTTGTAAACCCTTCTCTCTGTTCCTCTTTTTCCCTGTAAAAGCTGCCGCAGGTTCTCCTCTCACTCCCTGAACATGAGCTGGCAGCCCTGAGTGCCCCAGCGCCAGGGAGCGTGGGTAGAAGCAGTGTAGCTGAAAGGTTAAGCCTGCAGCCTCTGGGCAGATCCCCTGGAGTCGGATCCCTGCTCTACCTCTTCCCACAGCTATGTGAGCGTGAGCAAGTCTCCTTCTACTCCCAGCCTCAGTCCCCTCATCTGGCCAATAGAATTTAACTCCAAGGTCAGCCATGAGGTTCATGTCACATCATAAATGTCAAGTATTTAGTTTCCTTGTCCACTGTAACAATATTAGCTAATATTATGTTTGGGTGATTTAACATACATTTTATTTTTTTATTTTTTATTTTTATTTTTTTGCAGTATGCGGGCCTCTCACTGTTGTGGCCTCTCCCGTTGCGGAGCACAGGCTCCGGACGCGCAGGCTCAGCGGCCATGGCCCACGCGCCCAGCTGCTCTGCGGCATGTGGGATCCTCCCGGACCGGGGCATGAACCCATGTCCCCTGTATCGGCAGGCAGACTCTCAACCACTGCGCCACCAGGGAAGCCCATACATTGTATTTTTTAATGGCCCAGTTGGTTCAAAATTCAAAAGTTAAAAAAAAGGATATATAGTGAGGTCTCTATTCTACTGTGTCCCTGACACCAGTTGTTCTATCTAGAAGCAGTTGTTCTATCTAGAAGCAGTCAGTATTACCACTTTCTTCTGAATCACTGCAGAAATATGCTATACAAACAGATAAGATTAGACATAAGTCTACGTTCCCTTTTTTTTTTCACCTTTTTCTTTTGGTGTGGCGGTTAACAGACCCACTCTTCCACACATTGGGGGTGTGTGTGTGTGTGAGTGTGTGTGTGGGTGTGTGTTCCTTGCTTATTAATAGATCTCAGAGATAATCCCATATGCCTTATTTATTTAACCATCCCCCTACTGACAGACCCTTAGATTATGGGTTGTTTCTTTCCTCTGTCAATCTCTGCATTTGCAGTGGCTCCTCTTCCCCTCCGTGGTTTAAGCCACTTCTTCACAGTAGCCTGGGCTCCGCTTTGGGAAGCCCAGAGTTGCCAGGAGCTTCTTTTGCCTCTGGGGAGTTAAATGCCAACATGCCTCTGTATACCATCGGGACGGTCCCCAGAATAGACAGAAAGTGGTTCAAAATCCAAAACCAGAGTAAGATGGCTCACCTCGGGGGTAGTGAGGACCCTGAAACGCTTCTTTAACCTGCACCATCACCACCCCCAAACACCCCCAAAGCCAAGGGGGCAGCCCCTCTCCCAACTCCCAGAATGTGCCCCCTCCCACTCTACCTCACTTCTCCCAGCCAGGCAGCCTCCCAGCTCCCCCGCTCAGTTGCAGTTCAGATGGACTTAAAACCACACACCACACAGCTGCAATGGCATCGTGTCTGGGGACCTGGGTCGGCGGGTCTGCAGAGACACGTGCTCAGAAATCCTCCCTTCTAAGTGAAACAGGCTCCTTATGCCTAGTGCCTTTGCCTCTGACTCTCATAAAGTGTAAACTATCGATTACAGAGCATGCACTTCATGCCACACACAGCAGGGCAACTGACACACTTTACCTCACTGACTCACGTGACACAGACAGTCTAAGCGTCACATTCAGCCCCATTTCACAGAGCCCTAAGGGGCTAAGGTGTTTTTAGCTAGGAAAGCCAGAATGGAATTCAAACCCAGGTCAGTGTAACTCCAAAATCCTTGCTCTTAAACCACACTGGCTACAATAATCGTCCCCTGAGCTTATCACGATTCACATATTAAGTATTGAATAAAAATATGTCGAAGGGAGAATTTTTTAAATGATTATTAATGGTCACATTATTAAAGACATTTGCTCCAGATTTGGGGAGGCAACATTTTATGCAGATAACAGACAGAAGTACTCTTCATCCTCCTTGAGAATTTCTAGCAATTCCAAATGTTTTCCTAATGGAATTTTTATTGAAAACCAAGAGTCTTCTTGGAAAGAGAGACAGAGGCATTGCCTTTCCTGGGTCTCCCTAACTTTTCAATAGATATGATTTAGTTGTTCTCTGAGGCTCAGCCTTCAGGTTCCTATTGACCATCTCTTCCGCTGTGGTGCTGGAGACCTGCAGGCCCTATTTATGGCAGAAGGACACACGCTAAAATAACAAATTGTCTTCCACACCTAGGAAGGTCTGTTGCCTAAAAATGCCATTGACCCTGGAATTCTACCACTACTGTGCCATTCTTCAGATGACACATGGCTATCTATCTTCCTACTGTCACTTTCATCAAGCACATCCCTCAGGAGTGCATGACAGATGAGGTTACTAATTCTTATGGTTTTTCAGCCAGGGCAGATAATATTGCCATTTTGCAGATGAGAAAATTGGGATCGAGAGAGGAGAGCTGTGGCCACAAGATACACGTTCTAAAATGTGCCAGGACCTGACCTGCGAGGTTCACAGTCGGACTGAAGGTCAGAGTGGACTAGCCTGGCAGAAGGAGAGCCCCGGTGCCTGAGTTTACACACCCCACGGGTTTTTTTTTCTCATTCTGCCTCATCTAGATCTTTCCTGGGGGCTACCGCAAAACTCAGGTGGCCCCTGGAAAAATGAATCGCGTGGGAAAGAAAGAAAAAAGAGAGGGCCAGCATGTTTACTGAACCCTTACTGCATGCCAGATTCTGTGCTCGGGTTTCACATCCATTATCTCTGCTAGGTCCTCAAAACATTCCTGAAGGTGGGCACCACTTTTCCCACTGGAAAGATGGAGACGGAGCAACTGAGGCTCTCGGAAGGGAAGGGGACTGCCCCGGGTTGCCCAGCCTCTCCGTGGTATTTGGACAATCAAGATCTTCCAGGCTCCAGAGCCCCTGTGGCTTCCAAAGCTTTCTAAGGAGAGGGCAACACCCCAGGCAGACACAGAATCTGAGGGTGGCTAGCAGGTCACAGGAGAACGCCGTAGGAGGAGAGAAAAAGACAGAAATAGAGAGAAAAAAAAGCTCCCCAAAGTGGGCTGTGGGTTTCAGAACTGAACGATCAATGTGGGATGCAGAGGGGAAAAGATGAGGAAATGAATTCCCTGGAGACCCGAAAATTGTTTCCTGAATTCTATGGTTAAGCATGGTCAGCTGAAGAGGGCAAAACGCTAAGCCAAAAAATACACAGGGAAAAACCAAAGGAAACTGGGTTTGCGGGGGAGGCATTTACGTAGCAGGAACCGTCCCTCAGGCATGGCTTTCCCCCAGGTAGACCCAATATCCAAGGGGTGTTTGCTTTGCTGAAAGGTCTGAGGTTGCTCCTCTGGCTCTGGACCTCCATCCAGTTCTGGGAATGGGTTTGTCGAGGTCAGTTTCCATGTAAACATTATTTCCAAGATCCCAGGGCTGTGCTCAGCTCTGCTCCTGGGACTTAGAAAGGTCATATCACAAGAATGTTCATTGGAGAACTTAGCCTCAGTTTAGTCCTCTGTAAAATGGCTACAACCACACCTCAGTGGTTTCTAAATGAGGGTTAATCCTTATAAATTGCAAAGAACTGTACAATTGTCAAGTCTTGGTATCATTTAATAAAAGGAACTACAAAGCAAAGATACGAAAAATTGCTAAACATCAAAACTTAAAAGAGGGTGTATTCCAAGCTGTGAAACCACCCTCACTTCCTTAGACGTCAGCTATGGTGCTAACTAACGTTCTTGAATGAAACCAAATGGCAGCTCTACAGCTCTGGGCCCTGTCCCTGAATGAAAGAACAATTGTTTCCATCAAGTCGTAACCTAATCACAGATCACCACATTCTCCATCCTAAAGGCTTGGCTGGGACATAAACTAGGGACTGAGTTTTCATGGATGAGGAACTGGGGAAGGATCGCTGATGAGCAAGATACTTAACCGTTTCTGGGTTTCTCCTGTGCTCTTTCCTCAACAGCCATGGGCTCCCCGAAGGAAATCGTTTTCTCAGACATCACTGAAAACTCAGCCACTGTCAGCTGGAAGGCACCCACTACCCAGGTGGAGAGCTTCCGGGTTACCTCTGTACCCACTGCAGGAGGTAGGGCACTTGGGGAGGGGAGAGGGAGGACGATCTGGAGGGTTTGGGTGGAACAGTGAAGAGACCCTGATAATCCCATCCTCCCAAACATCATGGCCAAAGAAAACTGCTTCTTTATAGTTGAGATCATCTGGATAGACTTCATTTGTAGAGTCCTATGAGACCCTTGGAAGAAACTATTTTGTGAAGGGTCATGTTATGAAGATCGTTGCCAGGCTCATAGTCTTAAAGTTCTATGAGCTGTAGATCCCCAATAATGTTTTCACACAATGACAGAAGACTCTAAATCCATTGGCCTTTTTCTCTTTGAACGCACTCATCTGCAAAGCTGGTCTTAACCTGGATATAGGTGAGGTGTTAACTCTTGGTCCCAAAATCTGTCTGTCTCAGCGCAGGATGGGAAGCTGTGACTTAGCAGAGTTGGGAGTTCTAGTTCAGACCACACCGGCTATAAAAGAGACCAAGGGGGTGGGGGGAGCATAGTCAAATATGTCTAAAGACATTCTGGGAGGTAGTGAGCTCCCTGTTAGTGGAAGTGTATACAAAGATGATAGTTGATAACCTCTTCAGAGAAATGCGGTAGCATCTCTGTGGGCAGTTTGGCCAGCTGATATACACACTCCTCACCAGCCCCCAAGTTCTAAGAAATATAAACTTTGGACTTTTTCATAAATGTAAGAGTACAAGCTTGACCATGACCATTTTCTTCAATAATAGAATCTCTGCTAGTAAGGGATGAGTCTATATATTCTTTAGCTAATACAATGGATTAAATATATCAGATATACTTGCTATACTTGCTATATATAGCAAGCTTCCCATATTCTTTGTGGGAAAAATAGGTAAATAAAATTTGTGCAACATGGCCAGCTCTCTACTGAATGGAAACTTGCCATTTTTAGCACATTGTGACCTCACGGTTTTTCCTCCCCTGGCTCAGTTTTTGGCATCTTCATGGATGGAAAAAACATTATACAAAAAGTAAAAACCTCTTCTCTTATGCCAGAGGGTAGGAGCAACTGAGAAGTCAAGAAAAGTGTGTTGGATAAAGATATAGTTTCACTGCCAAATCGGATACACCCATTCTTGAGACAACCGTGAGTAACTTTCAGTGAGGTTCACCTTTCGCCGTCTTGCTTTTACTGTGTTCCAGGTACACCCTCAGTGGTAACTGTGGCTGGGACCAAGACTCAGACCAGGCTGCTGAGACTGTTACCTGGAGTGGAGTACCTCGTCAGCGTCACCGCCCTGAAGGGCTTTGAAGAAAGCACGCCTGTCTCGGGGATGCTCACCACAGGTATTTTTCTCACCTTCAGCATTATTTCTCATGATTCAGAAGGTAGAAAAGAAGTTTTTTTTTTTTAGGAAATTCTCGGGGAAAGTGGGCTGGATTTGGCGCACCAGCAGTCTCATTTCTGGTCCGTCCGTAGCCTCTTCTGAGCTGCATCCTCAACCTCCCTGGGCCACCGTTTCCCAGGGTATTGTGGGGAAAAATAGCACAAGCTGGGGAGTCATGCTGACCTGGTGGAAATCCCACGTCCTGCCGCTTCTAGATACATGAGCTGTCAGTTAATTTCTCGAGGGTCTAGTTCCCTACTCTGTAAAATGGGTGCAGTTCTGCTTCCTTTGCAGGAAGCTGTAAGAATCACGTGGAACTGTATATGTAAAGCGTCTGCAAATATAAAACATGACTGTCCACATTAATCTACTTCCTTCCCTTCCCCGATAGTGCCAGGACCAGTGTGAGGAACCCCCCAAGCAGGTGCTTCACGCAGACACTCTAAAGTAACTACTCTGGATCCGGCAGCTACTGTATTTCAGGCCCTGTTACTAAACCCTTCACGTGTCAACCCTATAGCTATTATCCTTCCCATTTTACAGACGAAACAACTGAGACCTGGGGAGATTAAATGCCTTGGGCAAGTCCATATAACTAGTAAATGCTGAAAGCAAATTTGAACTTAGGTCAGTCTGACTACAAACTCTGTATTCTTCTAAAATAAAGGATGATTTTCCCGTTACAACCTGATTTGTACAACACACTGTAAGGAAGCAAAAATAATGAATTGCATTGAAGGAGAATGAAGTGGAAAATTTCTCTTCAGGCAGCCATGTTCCTAAACAATTTATCCTTTGATATATGAGCAATTATCCAGCCTAATCCGTTAAAGGATCTAAAGAATGGGCCTCACAGGAAAGTTTAAAAATATCCTAATAGTCTTAAAAGGGTTGCTAATATGCAATTAAAACCTCCTGACTGAACCCAGAGTTCTGCACACTCTGCCACACAGACCCTCGTTTCCCCCCTAGAAATCTTTCATTCACGGGTTCTCCATGGCAACTGGTTGCAAAGTCTGGATCTGTTTCCTCCGGAGGCCACGTTGTCCTCATCCGTTAAAGGAGATTCTGTACGTGAAAGATGAGACAGGAAGGACCTCAGAGTGGACGGGGTGGGTCCCAAATCACTCTACCACCTCCTGACTCTCAGGCCAGTCACTTCATCTCTTGGGGCCCAGACACCTCATCTGTAAAATGAGCTGATGATGGCTGCCGCACCCCCCACCCTCCCAGGGCTGTCGTCCTGGAGAATTGAGTCATAAATGTGAACAAAAGCGGGAACCAGTCATATTTAGGTTGGTTTCTAAGAAAGGGGATGTTGGGTTGTAGCAGTGGTGAATTAAAAGGGCCAAGGCTCTAGGACTATCCATCTTTCCTCAGTACAAGTCATTTGGAAATCATATTGAAAACTCCAAATAGCTTTAATAGTCATGTTAATAACAACTGCAATTATTGAGTGCTGCCCCTAACACAGTTCACACACATCCTCTAGTTCAGCAGTCCCCAACCTTTTGGGCACCAGGGACGGGTTTCGTGGAAGACAGTTTTTCCATGGATGGCGGTGGGAATGGTTCAGGCGGTGATGCGAGCGATGGGGAGCGATGGGCAGCGGCAGATGAAGCTTCGCTCGCTCGCCCACCACTCGCCTCCTGCTGGGCAGCTCGGGTCCTAACAGGCCGCGGACCCGTACTGGAGTCCAGGGGCAGTGTAGACAGCAGAGCAGCTGTGGTCTGATGTCCTACCCCATGACTGCCCATCCCTTCAACACATCACCATCTTTCCTTGCAGCTCTGGATGGCCCATCTGGCCTGGTGACAGCCAACATCACCGACTCAGAAGCCTTGGCCACGTGGCAGCCGGCCATCGCCCCTGTGGACAATTATGTCATCTCCTACACAGGGGAGAGAGGTAAGGTCGTGTCCAAGACCCTCCCCACCCTGAGGAGTGTCTGTCCTGCTGTAAACTCTTCCCGTTCTCCCTTCCTTGTGCCACACTTGGTGCATGGTAGCAAAAATACATGGGTAGACAGGAGAGTCCAGCAACGTCCCTGTGGCTCTCGACTTGCCCCCTCAGAACAGACTCATGGGCTGGGACTGGGGCTGGGTGGGTGGCTGTGGAGGCACCGGTTCAGGCGGTGGCAAGAGAGGTCCTACCCATATCCCCTGCTTGTTGTCAAGTGAACGAGCATCAGAACCATGGTTGTATCACGGGAGGCCAGCAGGTCATTTAAGGAAAAGCAGAGGGTGCATCTCCAGCCTCTTCCTCCTCTCCTGCTAGTTTCTCTGCCGTCAGAGTGAGTCACCCTCTCCAGGCAGCAGCTCTCACCTCTTACAAAGAAGGAGTCCAGAATCTGAAATCTTAAACAGACTATTTCAGGTAGCTCTGGGGAGCCCAGGCTTCTTGGATGCCACAGACAAGGCCCGTTAGAGCAGACCTGATTGAGAAATCAGAAATTATTTTTCCTTGTCTTTGCAACCATCTGTGCTAATTTACTCAGTTGGAGATTAAACACTTGTTTGGGGCACCAGCAAATCAAGGCTACCAGAAGGTAAAATTAAATACAAATAAGAGAGAAGGAAAGATTCCTTTTCAATGAACAAATCCATACTTTTGTCATGAGCTAGACTAGAAAAAATATTTTGTTATTTTAATCTCAAAGTATATGTGAGTTTCATATTCTATGGTTCAGTATTGTTCTACTTTCAGTAACAATACGAGAGGGCACCATAAGCTGTGCTGGGGCCTCTGAAAATCTTAATCCAGCCCGGGCAACCACTTACGAGAGCTCCTTGTGAGGACAGAGCAAAGATGGGGTGGGGCTAGAGAGATGCTTGGGTTTATTCTTTCTACTTCTCTATTTTTAAATATTCCCTGTGAGCAAACTCTTCCAAGTCAGGGGAGATGATGTTGTCTCACCTAAAATAAATCAGAGTATAGTTCGTGGGAATCATGGAAATTGTGGATGCAAGTGTAGAAATTCCCTAGAGTCCAGACGTGTGTGTGAGGCTGGGGGTGTGGGCTCATGACTGATGAACAGAGTGACCAGCTCATTCCACTCTGCCCTGGACCTTCCCAGTTTTAGCCTTAAAAGTCCCATGCCCTGGGAAACTTCTTAGTCCTTGGCAATTCAGGATAGCTGGTCACCTGTGATTAAGAAGTAAGCACATATACCCTGGGCACCATGGTTTGGGGTCCACTGTTGGTCCTGACCCAGTGGGACTGAGAGCCCGTAATCAGGCTCTGGTGTGTCTACGCCACCTGATTTTTGTGATGCCCCAGCCTAATGATTTGACATCTGGCAAATAAAAGGACATGAGAGTAAGTGACAAAAAAGGGGAGGGCAAGCAATGGGACAAATTAAATTTGAGTAGCCCAAGTCTTAGAGATGTTACCTGCAGCTCTCCTGTAACTGGGTCCTGTGCCTCAGCTGCAACACTGTCCCAGTGGCACCATGTGCAAAAGTCTCCTGACCCCCAGGGCCCCTTCCTTCTGACTTGGTGCCTGGAAAACTCCAGTACCGTACGATAAATCCTCTGTATATGAAGTGATTGCTCAAGAGAGAGAGACAGGAGTGTGAGTCATCTCAGAAAACAAACCTGCTTTTCTGTACGGTCACTGAAAGTTTCTACGTTAGAAGGTGTGTGTGCTCTTGGCCAAGTCCGCTGATGGCCCAGACAGCGGACTGGTAACTGCCACGGTGTGTATATTTCCTGTTTAGAGCCAGAAATTACCCGCAAGGTGTCCGGGAACACGGTGGAGTATGCGCTGACCAACCTCGAGCCTGCCACGGAATACACGCTGAGGATCTTTGCAGAGAAGGGGCCCCAAAAGAGCTCAACTATCACCACCAAGTTCATGACAGGTACAAAGACATCGAGAGCTGGATGATGCCCACCCACAGCCTCTATCTTTAACAGTATCCCTCTCCAACTCTTATTTCCCCAGTCAGCTCCCTGTAATGTGATGACGTCAGCATCAGCTAAAGTCACCGGTGCCACTCCGTCAAGACCTTAAGAAACACACCATTTCCTTTTGCACTGAAATGACCTTGCTCTCCCCATGGACTAGGAAATGATTTTCAGAGGAGGGCTTTATAAGTGGAAAACCAGTCCCCGCTGACCCTAAACCCAGTATTTAATGATCCATGGTCTAGGCAGGGAAATATTTTGAAGAGAAAGATTTTAAAGGCAAGTTTTCCTAGATGTCCACTGGGCTTTTATACACTGAGATCTTTTTAAAAACTGCAGGAAGCAGAGGAACAGAGGCCATGTCCTCCGAGTAGGGGCAAGCACCACTACCAGCATTCAGCTGTCCTCTTCTTCAGAAACAAGGGGGCTTCTGATTACGTTCATGGCTGTGTCTTTCTTCCCAAATCCAACTAAAGCCAGTCAATATCCCGTTGGGCTCAGGAAAACGTGGCCCTTGGGATGAGATGAACCACAGAGAATGGACGCCTTTGGAGGTCACCTGGCTCAACCTCTTCATTTACAGATGGGGAAGGTTTTGCCCAAGGTCATATAAGTCAATGGTAGGGAAAGGACTTGAACCCAGCCCTCCTGATACCCAGCTGGGGACTTTGTCCTACACCTGCTGACTTATCTGATATTAAATTCTTATCTTCTCCAGACCTCGATTCTCCAAGAGACTTCACTGCTACCGAGGTTCAGTCGGAAACTGCCGTTCTCACCTGGAGACCTCCCCGGGCATCTGTCACTGGTTACCTGTTGGTGTATGAATCTGTGGACGGTACAACCAAGGTATCTTGAAGTATATAAAAAACTCCCCACTGCTGGTCGAAACATTTACGGGATCCTCAAAGGAGGGAAGAATTATCTGCATGCTGTTTCTCCTCTCCCAGTGCAACTGGGGAGCTGGAAAAAAATTAGTAGGAACTGGACACCATGCCAGACCTTCTGAATCATAAGCTGCAGCCTCCCTGTCTCATTTTAACCAGACTCCAGTTTTGACAGCCAGCCAGGGTCAAGAACCACTGCTCACAAGACTTGAGGACGTTTTAGGAGCTGGACTCTTTGTCCTTAAATGTTTTATTGAGCAAAGGCCAAAAGCTTCTTCTGCATCTTTGCCATTTATCTCACAGACGGCATCATTCCATTATATAATGAAATATATATCACCATGTTCTTATGACATCAACTGTTTACAGCAATTTTTATTTCTATTCCCTACCCATGATTTTTTTCTTCTACTTTTTAATTTGAAATAACTTTAGACCATCACACAAGCGAAAGAAATTTTCTAACCTTTACCTTCTAAAGTTGTTTTTGACTTTTTAATTTTGGCCACCATCCTGTA
The DNA here is from genome assembly GCF_949774975.1 of Lagenorhynchus albirostris. NCBI lineage: Eukaryota > Metazoa > Chordata > Mammalia > Artiodactyla > Delphinidae > Lagenorhynchus > Lagenorhynchus albirostris. The sequence goes on from NC_083101.1 coordinate 19,249,742, forward strand.
TACTTCCAAGATCTTCTACTTCTTTTCTGCACATTGATCTTTTGCTAGCATATCGTTTGCATTTCCTGTTATCTTCTTCTCTTTATCTCTAAGAATATATGTTCTTGGCATTTTTCTTCCACAGCCTACATAGTGTTTCCTCCAAGGTCTCTTTTCTGGTTTGCTGCCGTTTGGTTTGGTTTGGGTCTCCATCTTTCATGTTGGAGACTTCCACCTAATGCCTGTTGGTCGTTTTGTACCGGAGCCAAGAATGAAATAGCCGATTGGGAGGTCTAGTTGCACAGACAGGTCTTGCCAACTATGGGGCTCGCTGTAGAGTGACTGGGCAAATACCCAGCAGTTTTCTTGGGGGACTCCCAAGCATCAGGACTGTAAACTATTTCTCTCGAGCTCATCAGTCTCCTTGGAGGATCCTCTACCTCCTTCGAAGCAGGCTGCCAGAAGCCTTGCTGGAGAAGGAGCCTGGGCTCCCACTGCGTACACACCTTCACCTTCACTTCTCCTGTTTCCAGCGCAGCACCCGAGCCTCCCTTGCAGCTGGGCCTGATGGATTTGAATCCAGAGTCTCCCCTCTGGCTCAGCCTCTCCAGGGGGGAAACCTCAGCCTCTCATCTGGGCTGGGAAGAACAGTCACCCAGACTGTTGGGGGCTGGAGAGAGCTGGGGATCTGTTTATTATACAAAGTTTTAAACAAACCTTTGTTCAGCCATGCCCCACACTGGCCTTCAAAGCATCTCTGCTTTCGCATACATTTCATTCCTGAACTTGCCGGGCTCTGCAGCATTGTGGCTGCACCCACTAGTTAGTTAGCTCCTGGCTTTCTCCATTCTGTCACTTCAGCTGTCACTCCACCACTCCACACTTTCCACTGATCAAGATTCTGGTGACATCAAGTACCTGTCTCCTCTGCCATTTCCCTCATCCTTGTGAATTTATACTTTATATCTCCTTTACTTTCATTTTAGTGGGTATCAGAAGCAAGTAGAGATAAACTGTCTTGTTCAATATGCCACGTTTAACCAGGAGTGGACACACATCTCTAGTTACCATTACGGTCCTTCTTGGAGTCGCTGTAACAATGAACTAACTCACTGTGTGAACAGAGGCAAGTCCCTCGCCTTCTCTGGATGTCAGTGTTCACATCTGTAAAATGAGTGCACTGAACTCCCCAGTCTCTAAGGGCCCTTCCTGGTCAGGCATCCTAGGATTCACTGTTTACCTGAACTCATGAGTCTCATTTCGATCTACCCTGATTGCCTAGAAAATAACTTTGAACAGCAGCTTAGAAAGCTGATAGGTAATTTTATCCCCAAGTAATTCAAGGAACCCAGCTTTGTACCTGATTCTTCCCCAAGGACTAGACCTGGGGGCCACACAAAGGTCACTGGGTCACTGGTATCAAATAGGCACTCACCCGGGTTTACTTCCCTGCATGACCAGTCCCCAGCTTAATCTGTTTCCCTCAAGAAAGTCAACCTGGTAGAGGAGGAAAGAGTCCTGGACAGCACGTTAGGAGACAGGATGCAAGACCGTCCTCTGCCACCATTATGGAGTGAGTGCAAGTCTTTTAGCTTCTTTGAAACTACTCACACCTCCAACACCCACCCCCTCAAACCCTGCCGCACTGGAAAAGTCAGGATAACTTCACCTTCCCGGTTGTGAGGATGCCGAACAACCTTCCAGGGGCCTCCACGCTGGTTCATTACTGCCTAAACCCAGTGGGCTGTGTTTGCTTTACCAGGACTGCAGGTTGCATTCCCATCGCTGACACCAGGGTCTTCTGCTAACAGGGGACTTTACAGGCACTGGAAGGTAAAAAGAGGATGTGAAAAGAGGGCGGATCTCCTGCAGAACTGAAACCGATCCCCCTCGTCTGGACAGCAGCACAGTGACCAGTCACCAACAGCAGGTGTAGTTAGCGTAGGTCTACAGCAGCTGTACACATCTGCCTCTCCTGGACATCTCTGTTCTAGAAAAGAGACATGCTGGGTCAGCCTGCGCTGTCGTCATGCCGTGCCTCCTGAGCAGCTGTAATCATCTCCTGACTCAAGAGACCCCCGGAGTGACTATGCGTCAGAATCATCCAGGGAGCTTCTTAAATATGCACCTGGTCAGGCTCCACTTCTGGCTCTTATGATCCAGTCGTTCTAGGATGAAGCCCAGGCACTGTTTTATTTTAAAGCTTCCCAGAGATCTATGAAAAAGAGCCATATTAGGGACCACTGACTTAACTGGTCTCAAAGTCTAAACCTTTGCCCTTTGTGTGATTCATCTTCCTACCAGATGAAGCTGAGATCATGGCATTCCCTTTTTCAAAAAACTTTCAGAAACCTCCATTCCTTATCATGATAAGCTTCAAATTCCATAGCTTGGCACTTAAGGCCCTTTGTAATCTGGTCTTTGCCCACCTCTTCCACGGCTTCCCTAACTGAAGTGTGGCTGAGGTAGGTCGCTGCCTCCTCATATTACTTGAGTTTGCTCTGCCCCTTCTGGCCCCAGGAGCTTTGCTCACGCTGCACTCTCCCCATGTCTGAAGCCCTGAAGTGAGCATGGAGCCTGGCACGGAGTGGGACTCAGCGGATTCTTGTTGAATGAAGAAATTAACGGATGGGTGAATAAGTGAATGCATCATCTGTACTCTGAGGATTTATGTGGCCAAAAGCTATTATATTTTTCTTCTGCCCTTAGGAGGTTGTTGTGGATCCAGACACCACCTCTTATAGCCTGGCAGAGCTGAGCCCATCCACCCACTACATGGCCAAGATCCAGGCACTGAATGGGCCCCTGAGAAGCAAGATCATCAAGACTACCTTCACCACAAGTAAGGGGCTCCGGAGGAGACTGAACCAACCCTCCACTTCTCCTCTAACTGCTACTTTAAATGTTTCCATCAAATTTCTGAAAAGAATCAATTCCCCGCTATTACCGGAAAAGCTAGAGCAATGTGGATGCAGGAGGTTACAGGCCTCGTGGTGAAAGGGAAGGAGGGCCAGCAGTGAGAACAGCTGGATTCATTCCCCATCTCCACCATTTGCTCTGCGTGACTGAGGAAAGTTACTGCCATTCTACGAGCCTCAGTTTCTTCATCTGTATAATGGGGTTAATAACTATCCCTTCTTCATAAGGACCGTGTGAGAATCTCTGTATTGTATTTGAACTCCCAGCCCAGTGGGTAGCCATTGTCAAGGCTCATTATAAGCTCAGTGTTCTCCTTCAGGCATTTACAAAGCCTGTTCATATTCAGAATCACCAACAGTCCTCCCACGAAGCGGGTACGTTGGGCCAGGATAATCATGCCCAGTTTTCTGGTGGGAAAACAGAGGCTCCCAGAGACTAAATGACCTGCTCAGGGTTACACCATGAGTTGGAGTCAGATCTGGGTTCAGGTGTCCCAGGACCAGGGAACCACCTCCACACCCGGCCACTAGGTCTCCTCTGCAGGTGGCAAATGGGCAAGCGCTCCATTGGTGAAGAGGAAGCATGCTTCTCTGAGGAAGGGAGGAGGGGGTCTTTGAACCTGGGTAAATGGAGTGTATCCCGGCGCTGTCTCCCGCCCTTCGCACTTCACTCTAGTTACTCTACACACACCTGCTGAGGGAGGGGAAGGGGCAAAAGCACCTCTTTGCCAGATCTCACGGCACGTGTTAGGAGCACAAAAAATACGAGTGTGCCCTAAAGATGCTCCCAGACTAGGGCTGTGAAACAGACAAGAAAACTGCTAACGAAACAACCTCAGGTGAAGGTAAAGTACAGTGAGGAGGTCGGACCAGAACAAAGAGCTGCCACTACCGTCAGTTCTCAAGCCCACCTGCTAAGCACAGCCCCAAGATCATTCACTGCTATCGAGTTTTTAATTTTTGCACCACATTATACACGTGGAAGTGCCCCAGGCATGCTTGTGGTAGCCCTCTCAGGTCCCCGGGCTCAGAAGGCAAGGCAGTGGCAAGTTCAGGGCTTAGAACCCTTGTCTTTGGCTTCAGGATCCTCTGAAGAGCCTGAGATGCATCCAGCCTGGCAGAGGGTCCTCACCCACAGTGAGCCACCAGCCGGGTGCTAGAGACCCAGCCATCCTGGCCAGCACCTGGGTGTTCATTGGGTGCTACCTGACACATGGCCCTCACAGCGGTTCAGCTCTCCTCCCACTGATATCACTGGTGGCTTCCATCAGTATAAGAGACTGAACTGGGTCCCTTTTATCCGTAACCTCTAAGCCTCACCGCACCCCCCGCAAAATAGCTTTAATCCCCATCTTGCGCGTGAGAGAATAGAGCCTCAGAGAGGTGGGGCTGCTTGCCCAGAGGCGTCTAGTCAGTGAGCACTCGAGCTGCGACCTGAAAGCCCCTGCCCCAGTCCCGCTCTGAGAGAGCCACTCTTTCTTCTCATCCCGCAGCTGGAGTCCTGTACCCATTCCCCAGGGACTGCTCCCAAGCCATGCTGAATGGAGACACGACCTCTGGCGTCTACACCGTTTATCTGAACAACGACAAGACCCAAAAGCAGGAAGTCTTCTGTGACATGACCTCTGACGGGGGTGGATGGATCGTGAGTATCATGGAGACAGACTCCAGAGCTCTCCGGCAGGGGGATGGGGGCAGAGGAGAGGCCGCGGTCCTCCCCGTGCCCTCCGACGCTAATGTGCAGGAGCTCTCCAAGACAGCGCCTGTCACATGGAGACACTCAGGGATTCTCTCTCAAAGTAATGGGAAAGCAGCTTAGCCTAAAAACCAGCTCCCCTGTTTCCCCGTCATTTATCTCATTTGATCCTCAAAAAACTCTGTGATCTATACATGGCAGTGGTCATCGAGCCCCTTACGTTTATGACTTAACGTTGGCCATCTACCAGGCACTGTGCGAAGGGTTTTACATGAATTATTTCCATCCCATTGCCATATGAGCTGGGTAGTATTCTTTTTAATTATTAAACTTTCTTTCTTAGAGCAGTTTTAGATGGGCAGCAAAGTGGAGCAGAAGGTTCGCTGAGGTCCCGTGTGCCTCCTGCCCCCACAGGCAAGCCTCCTCCACTGTCCGCAGCCCACACCAGAGGGGTTCGTGTGTTACACGTGACGAACCTACACCGGCACATCACAGTCACCCAAAGCTGGGTGGTGGTCTTACTAATCTGTATGTTTCGGGTGAGAACACTGAGACTCAGAGAGGGGAGGCGACGTGCACTGAGTCACGTGGCGAACTAGTGAGGACAGAGGTGGGGACGGGTGCTTTTCCTACAGTGGATGTTTCTTCCTCTCAGAAAGAGGTCTTCTCTTTCCTTCCATAGCTTAAGCGCACCCAGATTCATTGGTTATGTTTATAGGTGTTCCTGAGACGCAAAAATGGACGTGAAGATTTCTATCGAAACTGGAAGGCCTACACTGCTGGATTTGGGGACCTAAAAGAAGAATTCTGGCTTGGTAATACAGCCTGCGTGTTTGTGTCCCAAATGTCCATTTCTGTCCTCGTCATCTGTCCTAACCCACAGCGAACTGTGGGAGAGGAAATGGGTTACGAGGAAACAATAGCTCTGGTGGGCGACACAGGGTGTCAAATTCTCTATGGAAAGACTTTAAATTCTCTGGGTCATTAAAAATAAAAATCCAGCCAAAGGAGAGCCACTAGCCAGGCCTAGCCTAGCCTCAAGTCAATCACTGGGCCATTTAGAGAATTATCCTCACTGATGTCCTTCACTGCTTCCATCCTATGCTAAGTCCCTCAGGGCCACAACCTCTAAGTCTCATAGCACCCCACAAGGTACAAAATTCCTATCTTGCACGCACCTGGGAAAACAGAGCCTCAGAGAGGTTACGCTGCTGGCCATATCTAGCCAATCAAGAGCTGAGCTGCAGTGTGAACTCTCCCAAGCCAACACGACAATGCCATCACCCATCCATCCATCCACGCAGCCCACACTGCCACAAGCGACCGGCACAGGGCGCCGTCCTACGTTCCAGCACCCAGGCCAGGGAATGTCCGTCCCTGTCCTCCATCGCCTTTCACTTGTAAGGAGCTGTAGAGTTTAAAAGGTGCGCGCTCCACCTTATCTCCTTTATCTTCATAATACGTTAGGCGGTTGGCAGGGCAAAGATGTCAACACAATTTTAGCTGAGGCCCAGAAACCGTATATATCTCACCTGGTGTCGCAGCAGCGAAGAGCAAACCAAGCTGCAAGCCCAGGCGCGACGCAAACCTCTTTCGAGCACACACGGCCGCTGCTCTTACGGGGTGCGTAGGAATGAGGGCCTCGGTCACTGCGCTTCTTAGGCAACCCCTTGCCTGTCGTCCACAGGGCTGGACACCCTGAACAAAATCACAGCCCAAGGGCAGTACGAGCTCCGGGTGGACCTGCGGGACCACGGGCAGTCAGCCTACGCCGTCTACGACAAGTTCAGCGTGGGAGACGCCCGGACTCGCTACCGGCTGAAGGTGGAGGGGTACAGCGGGACAGCAGGTATGGACAGACATCCTCAGAGCCCAGGGAACCGCAAAAGCTTCTCGGGTTTTCAGCCAGCTCCTCCACTCCTCATTCCTTCCTTCATGGGTCCATCTGTTTATCGACAAATAATTGAATCCCTACTAGGTGCCAACCAGCAGAACTACAGTTGAACAAGGTTGGGTAGATATTCTGGTCACCAAAACATAGAGTAGGTTGGGAATTAGGACAATCAGGACGGACTTGTAGCTATTGTCACTCAAAATATGTCTTTTTCTTAGCCATGTTTAGAGATCTGTTTTAGACTGAGAAAAAAGCAGTCTCTTGGGAGCCTTAATACTCATCTACTGCTGTGCTTCTCAATTTGTGACACACATATGACCCACTGGGGGAGCCTGTTAGTGTGCTGACACAGTATGTCCAGGGTGAAATCAAGATGCTGCATTTCTGCTGAGTTCCCACATGATGCCACTGTTGGTGGCTTTGCTGGTCTGTGGCCTGTACTTTGAGTAGCAGACAGTCCACTCCATCACCCAGCTGGAGGAATCTCTTCTAAGACATTCCTGCCACGTGGCCTTCCAGCCTCGGCCTGCACACCCCCATGACCAGGAGCTCACCACCTCTCCAGCAGTCCTTCACTCCTTGACTGGCGCATAACCTGGTTTGGGTTTTGAAGGTTTCTTTGCCTTGAAATGGCCTTTGTGTGGTTTTCTGACACCACATCACAGGAGAAACAAATAAGGAAACGATATGCATTCAGGCCCACCAGGTAGCAGCTTCTTTTGCAGATACTTCATATCATTACCCTCTTTTAGGTCTCACCAAAAAAAAAAAAATTATATATATATATATCTCCAGGTGATATTGCTATTACACAGATGAGGAAACTGAGGCTCAGAGAACAGCTGTAAGAGCCTGTGGACGGTGGGCCCACGGTACAAGCCTGGCTGCTGACGAGTATTCTTGGTAACAAGGGGGATCAGGTGTAAGACCGTGACCACGCCATGTCACCCCTTGCCCACTTTGGGGTGGTTTTCAGTTACGTTTATTGAAACAGAAGAGACAGATGCTGTAGCACATTCCCAACCTCTCAGCCCTGAAAGAATGCATCCATAATGGGAAAAGCCTCCACGCAAGATTTGCCAAAAGCCAGGCTCAACCTAATGAAAGACAGAGCTCTTTAGAGATCAGTCTGGTGGAAATGAAGACAGAGACGCAGGGGTGAAAACTGTTTTCATTCTTGCATCCCTCAAAGAATTCTGACATTTTATTACCTGGCAATAAATACGTCTTTTGTTGAGATGGCTTCAGGCAAGGAGGATACTGTTACAGGGCAAGCACAGGCACCGAGGGGCGGGAAGGTGGCCTCCACCCACCTCTTTCTGTATTTCCAACAGAAAATGAGCCATGTTATGCCCCTGCACTGAGCTAACCCTTGGGGCTACATCCTCCTGTGCATATCGATGGCAAGCAGCCCCTCCACAGGAAAGCATCTTGTTTCATCAATATCTAGCTGCCATCCTCATGCTCTTGATAGCTTCATCAGTTACCAAGGCACCCGAGTCCCTCTGACAACTTGCTCCAAAATATCAGGATAGAATGCCTTGATGTCTTGAAATCTTTCTGCACTGCATTGACCAGGGCTGGGAGTGAGGGGACACAGAAAGAAATGGCACTTAAATGCTCCTAAAATTCAATATATTCAATTGCAAACTAGATTCCCATATAGCACTATATATACATGGACTTTTTGTCTAAGAATCAGGGAAAACTGGTCCCATAAACACTTTGAAAAATAACTGTACGATATACAAGCTATTCGGTGACATCTAAAACCCGAAAGGTTTGATTATAAGTATGGCTCTGTAGGCTGAGACTCAAGATAGACTGTCTCAGGATAGCTCTGGAAAACCAGCATGGCAGAGTGGAAAACTAAACTCATACTAGAACTTGATAAATATTAGATGGGTGAGTGAATAAGTGAGTGAATGTGAATTAATGAATAAATAGACAATAAATAAATAAATGCACGAAAAGAATTGTTTTAAAGTATGGCTCTGAATACTTGCATTTGAGGGGAAAGCACACCATTACTGAATACAAATTTCCCACCTTACTCTCTGAGTTCCTTTACGTACAGTGAATGCAAACACAATCATAAAAATAGCAACAATCGGGCTTCCCTGGTGGCGCAGTGGTTGAGAGTCCTCCTGCTGATGCAGGGGACACGGGTTCGTGCCCCAGTCCGGGAAGATCCCACATGCCGCAGAGCGGCTGGGCCCGTGAGCCAAGGCCGCTGAGCCTGCACGTCCGGAGCCTGTGCTCCGCAACGGGAGAGGCCACAACTGTGAGAGGCCCGCGTACCGCAAAAAAAAAAAATATAGCGACAATCATGACCGTTTGCACACCACACTACCTGTTTAGTGTACACCTTCGTATCTATTGCTCCAACAGCCCTCTGAGGTGGATCAAATCAATGTGCTAGTTCCATTCTACAGATAGCAAAACTGAGGTTCAGCAAGAGGCTTGACCTGTGCAGGGTCACAGCTAAGAGTGAAAGAGATGGGATTGGAGCTAGATCCTCCAAAGCCACCTGTACCTTCTACCTTCTACCACTTTATGCTGCTTCTATCAGAAACGAGGCTCGGGGATGACACTCATGCCCTATCCAGGCCCACGCTGGATCCTAATTCGGGGTCCAGTGTTTGAGGCCGGCCCACCCCAGGGCCCTTCAGTCGTCACCCTGGCGCTGCCCTTCACAGCCCACAGGGAGCTCCAGCTGGGCTCTCAGTCTGTGCTTTCTCTCTCCCAGGTGACTCCATGGCCTACCACAACGGCAGATCCTTCTCCACCTTTGACAAGGACACAGACTCGGCCATCACCAACTGTGCCCTGTCCTACAAGGGGGCTTTCTGGTACAAGAACTGCCACCGCGTCAACCTGATGGGGAGATACGGGGACAATAACCACAGTCAGGTGAGCAGACAGCGAGGCCCCGGGCAGGGCTGAGGTCAGCAGGCCAGGAGGGAGAAATCCCCATGAGACCGCAGGCCAGGAGAGATCACAGAGATAGCATGTCTTAACCCACAAAGATCCCAAGGAGAACCACTGGTCAGGGAGACACCAAGCGTAGCCAGCTTTCCTTAAATTAAGTCTTTGTCTGAACCCCAGAAGGAAACAGATGAAAGTAGAGGCCGTCTAGGTGAACCAGGTGTGATGCAGGCCCAGGGTGCTGCTTCCCCACCCTGGCGTAGAGGCACCTCCAGCACCCCAAGAACATCTCAGAGCAAAGACCACAGATTTTAAGTCCCTTCCTTTTCTGATTCCTAAGATCGAGGCCCAGAAAAAGGTGACTTCCCTGAGGTCACAGAGCAAAGCTGGAGGCAGAGTCAAACCTTCCAGCTCTCCAAATTTCCCTGCACCACACAGGATGCTGTGACACAATTTCTGCAATCATAGAAACGGATGTTTTAGATTCCCTGTGGAGATAAGTGAGCAAAACCAAATTCAACCACTGTCTCACACTGAGTCCTGCCTGCACGAGTAGGTGCCTGAAAAGTGGGCAAAGTCTAGTGGGCCCAGCTTCTTAACCACAATGGTCCTTCTCAGCGGCCATCCCTGCTCCAGGGAGGAAGGACGGGTATTCACCCAGACTGATCACCCTGGGCTGGGCCTCAGCAAGTCTTACCCAGTCTGCAACCTGGGATCCCTTTGTAAAAAGGCAAAGGTACAAATAACACCAAACAGCCCCAGGAATTCTGATGGGTGGTCCCGGGCGGGATGCAGCACTCGTCATCTTGCTTATTTACACTTTTGTTGTTGGTTTTTTTTGTTTTTGTTTTTACCTGCTGCTCTCTGCTATTAATGATTTTGATACATGTGTTCATGTTGATTTGACTACCAGCAAATGATTGTCGTGACCTTAAGTGCAGACCTTACCTTGACATAATTTCTGACACTTTTCAAAGCATTCTCACCTTGTCTCCCATGTGCATCACTTTTACTCTGTAAGGGGACCAGGACATGGCTTTTCATGCCTATTTTACAGAGGAGGGAAGACTTGAAGGACACCTCTGGACACCAGTCCTGTGTTTTCTCCATCTTATCATGTGGCCTCAATAACACATCCACTCTGAGAGCTACTGTATTGCCTTTATCTCCTTGTCCCCTAACACCAGTGTAACACAAAGTCCTTCGGGAGGGGGAGAAAAAGCTACATGCCAAAAGGAAACTTCTTTTTCCATCCAATTTTGGAAGAAGGAGATGACGTTAAAGACCACAGAACAATTATGGGAGTTCAGTCCCAGCTCTGGCTCTGTGTGGCCTCTGTGAAGTCACTTTCCCCCTCTGCCTTCAGTTTCCACCATAGTACGAGGAGGGCTTGCTTCCAGCTCTGAACCTCTATCAGAGGGGAGAACGAGGGCAGAGGAAGGCAGCACAAGGACCAGGTTGAGTAATTACAGACACATTTGCCCATAAAATGAGTCAGCACTTCTCAAACCCCATCCCCCTGTCAGATATAGGGACTGTCCAATACCAGTCAATGCCAAAAAATTACAATCAAACAAAACATCGATATTTTCCCTAATTTCACCAGCCATTATCTCCTCTGTGGACATGTTCCCTCCCAGCCCTATGAAGCTTAAAGAGAAGAGGTGTCAGTGCGCAGGGTGGAGGCCTTATAGGAGGACTCTCTGAAGCTGACCCCCACGCCTAGTAGGACAAGGGGTCTGTGGGATTCCATGGGCAGAGTCTACCATCTGTAGACTTTGCTAAAGAGTCAGACCTGGAAGTAGGAGGCCCGGAAGCAAATACAGTCTTTCCTTGAGGAAAATCTTTGGCCAAAATTCCGAGAATATCTCTCCCTTCTTGAGATTGGGGAAGAGTATTTACGGAGCACCTATGATGTTTCCAGCACTGTGGCAGCTCCTTTACTGACCCATTTAATCTTCACAGCATCCTGCCAAGGTTAGCATTATTGGGCCTTAAGAAAAAAATAATGAAACTGAGGCCCAGAATGTTTTGATAACTTGTTCATTTATATCTCTCAAGTAAGAGCACTAAGATTTAACCTTATATGTCAGGTTGCAAAACTTGTGTCCATGTATATGCTCTTTGTGCCGTTCCATAGGAACCCCTATTAAAACACTCCCTAGGAATCCTGTGAAGTGTAGACACCCCTGCATATAGCTACTCAATTCTGTAAGCTCCAATCATGATCCGAATTCCTGCAGCACCCAGTCCTAATGACGGTAAGTTTCATCAGCCACCACTGTATTTCAAGATGGCAGATCAAAGCTCAGTGCAAACTCAGGTGACTTCTGCCTAAAGTAAAAAAAACTGAGTCTGAGTCAGCCAGCCCCTCTGAAAGTTTTCACTACACAGATCAACAAACGGATCGGCAAGAGACAGCTGGGAACTACCAAACGGTCTAGTTGAAACGGAACTCGTCTTGTTCCGTCAACGAGACAGCGATGGTCGGTGAACACCTTGCCTGGTGGAAACCAATCTGAACGTCTTCTCTTTTTCACAGGGTGTTAACTGGTTCCACTGGAAGGGCCACGAATATTCAATCCAGTTTGCTGAGATGAAGCTGAGACCCAGCAACTTCCGAAACCTCGAAGGCAGGCGCAAACGGGCATAAATTCTGGGGACAACTGGGGGAGAGAAGAGTAGGGCCCAGAGAACGAAAATAATGTTACCAAAGCATCGATGTGAGCAGTCTGACCATTAAGCCACACCTGGGCATTTGGCAGGAGCTAAAGTTGACCATGGATCACCCAGGCCGGCGGCAGCAGCGCTGGCCTCACCCACTCTGCGATGACTTCCCTTCACACCAAAGACCACAGTGTCCAACAGGTTTCCATTTTGTTGTTTGATTCAGCAAAAGTCTTCCAGTGACAGCATCCCAATGATTTTCCTTCTCTTGGGTGGCTCCGGGAATGAGAGCGGGGTAGGCTGTACAGTGGTAGTTTGTTTTAGAACCAGCTATATTTTACACAAAGCTGTATAATTAATTATCATTATTTTTGTTAGCAGTGATTCAATGTGTGTCTTGAAGCTGTCCCTTTTTTTACATTTCAGAAAAGCAATACTGTTTCGATTTTAAGGATATGATTAATGTTATTAATATAATAATGATGATGATGATGTAAACTAAGGATTTTTAAACAGATCTTCCTTTCCAAAACACATCTGGACAGTACCTGATTGTATTATTTTTTTTGTTTAATAAAAGCACAAGTACTTTTAAATTTGGCCATTGGTTTTCCTTTCATTGTCGAGCCTGGATTCCAAAGCCACCAAATTCCACCAATATATTTGAGCAAAGGAGGGATGTTGGAAGGGAGAGGAAAGGAGGGATGATGGCCAAGCAGGAGGGGAAGAAGGAAAGGGAGACTACAGGCTGGGAGAGAGGAACACAGTTTTGAACAAAGCTGTATAAGTTTGGGAAAAGCTTACAACTTAAGATACAGCTTCCGGCTCAACACTTCCAAGACTAACAGTTTATCGTTTTAAAAGGCACTTTTAGGGCTTCCCTGGTGGCGCAGTGGTTGAGAGTCCGCCTGTCGATGCAGGGGACACGGGTTCGTGCCCCGGTCCGGGAGGATCCCACATGCCACGGAGCGGCTGGGCCCGTGAGCCATGGCCGCTGAGCCTGCGCGTCCGGAGCCTGTGCTCTGCAACGGGAGAGGCCACAACAGTGGGAGGCCCGCGTAGTGCAAAAAACAAAACAAAACCAAAAAGGCACTTTTATACCCATTTTCTAATGCAGTCTCCTAAAAGTTCTATGACATAGATGAGGTGACAATTGTTATCGTGCAAGGGTTAAGGTCCCCAGAGGCAGACTGCCTGTGTTCAAACCTTGGCTCCACCATTCCTTAGCTCCCTAACCTTTCTGTGCCTCAGTTTTCCCGTCAGAAAAATGGGGATACACAGACTTCTTAATTTCAGAGCATTTCTGTGGAAAATAAATGATATCATCCCCATGAGGCCCTTCGCATGGTGCGTGGCAGATATCAAGTGCTCATCAGCATGGGCTGTCGCTACTCTCACTTGATATATGGTGGACTGGGGGGCGTCATAGGATGGAATGACTTGCCCGTGGCTATCTCCCCAGTTAATAACAGAACTGGGATTTAAACTCAGGCCTTCTGGCCCCAGGGTTCTTTCTCTCCCCCAAGCCTCTGGTGAAAATCTCTCCTTCCCTGAGTGTATGTGTGCCGCGGTGCAGAATGAGGGGTGTGGGAGGCTACCTGACTCCTTCCTCAGGCTCCCACAACCGTGCAATCTTAGAGAGAAAGTCTGTTAGGAATGTCTCCTTGTCCCCTGCTCAGCGTCCCCCAAAAGGAAGAGAGCCTGTGTCGCCCAGTCTGGTCCGACTACATCTAGTGATGAAGGGAACTCACTGCCCGGAAAAGCAGACCTGTTTGTACTCAGAGAATGTGAGTCAGGACCGCACATTATACATTTGTCTTTTAAAACAAGGATGGTGGTGGGCGTTCCAATCCTCAGTTCATTCTCTTGGGGATTTTCAACAAATCGACTTATTTAATGAAAATGTTTGGGCTGATGACCTCACTCAGACGGAACGCGATGGCTCCGAAACAAGGATCAGAGGAACTCGTGGCTCCAGCCAGATCCTTTGCTGCTGAGCTCATCCTGCTTTAATAACTGCAGGCGTGTTATATACGCAATCCGCTGCTCCAGGTCATAAGACTCGTTGCCTACAATCCAGCCATAGCAACACTGGCCTTGCTGTGTAAACTCAAACAAACTGGCTCCCTGCAACAACCAAGCCTTAAGTGAGGGGCTTAACCCCCTACTGGCTGCTGACGTGGGAGCCCCCGAGCCCCAACGTAACCGCTCCCGACAGAGACAGATGTCACTAAGCGGGTAAGGTATTCCCCAGAAGCCACACAAGAATCGAAGTCTCTTGGTGAAGATGCCGCATCAAACAACAGTCCTTAATCATGGCCTTCAGGAGATCGCGGACACCTCCACATGGAGACTGGGTAGGCAGAAGGCCCGAGGCCATGGCATTCAAAACCACCACAGTGGGTTTCAGACTGTCTACGCTCCACAAGTTCTGGTCAGAAGTGTGGGCTCGGTATTCCTCAAACACATCTTTCAGTGGCTGGCTCTGTGGCTTTGTTCAAGCACCCTCCTGCATCTTGAAAGGTCTTGTGAAATTCTACTCGACCCTCAAGGTCCAAGCCCACTGCCACCTCCATGATGCACTCTGTAGCTCTCCACTGAAAGTGCGTTTCCAGGGTGTTTGGTCCCCCCTTTGCCCCTCCCCTATCTGCTCTGCTCCCCTCTCCGTGCTCTGTATCCTTAAGACCACCCTTTATGAATTAGACCAATGGACTCCCATGCCCCCAGGCTTCCAGCAGGCAGCACAGGGACATGAAAGGGAAGAGACTGATGGAGATGGAGCGGGGGGTGAGTCGGGGAACCCCTTTTCCAGCTCCATCTCTACAGCATCATGGTGGGAGGGCCATCATGGTGGGAGAGTTTCCCTCAGAGGAGTTACAGTGCCTGTCAACTGACTGTCTCCACACAACTGCTCCCCCCTACTTGCCCCTTCAGGCCAGGGGTGGTCTCTGCACATCAGCTGCTACTAGACCTGGGGAACCGTGCTGGCCTTTGTGGTTCTCCTCCAGCCTGCCCACCCCTTTGGAAATAGGCCCTCTAGTTAAACTTTTCTCAGGGACCCTGACAGGCGTGCCCATTCTCGGGGATACCCAGGCACTAGGCACCACTGTTACAGTTGCCTGCTGACCTTATCCCATCAGTTCTGCTCATGCCTTTCTCCCTGTAGTACACGTTGGTCATTTATTGGCTTCCCTGCATCCCAACTCCTTTCTGCTTTTGGAGAATTTCCCATTGGGTGAGGGCCCTTCCTCCCACGACGGAAGCCACAAGGGAAAATACTCTTTCCTCTTCCCCATGGTAGCCGGGCTTGGGCACACAACTTGAGCTTGGTCTGCTGGATACCTGTGGAGGGACTTCTAAACTTCAGCAAGGAATGCAGACCAAAGAGCCTCTGAGGCTGCTTCCCCACACCCACCATCACAGCATCTACCCACATAGCCCCATCCTTTGCGACTACCATCCAACCCACCTGCTCCCTTTCTCGGCCTGCCCCTCCCAAGCCTTTCTCCTTCCCACCGCACCTCGCCAACTCCGGAGTGTCCAGGGGGCTCCCTGTGGGCTGTGCTGAGTGGCTCTCTTCTCCCAATATTCTCATTTCCCTTTGCATTTGAAAGTCAGGCATGAGTAACCCCCATGTGCCCAGCATTAAGTGAACAAGCCTGCCCTCATGCAGCCTCCACACCGGGGAGAGGATGGCAATGTGAGTTACACATTCACAGCAGACAAGCGGATGTATAACTGCAGACTGAAGGTATGCTCTGGAAGCGAATACGAGACGCTAGGAGAACATCTAACGAGGACCTGACCAGGATAGCTTCCCTGAGGAAGAGCACATGAATTGGGAGTCTAGGTGGTAAATAGGAGTTCACCAGTGATCGAGGCAGAGGAGGCAGAGGGCAGAACGTTTTTAGAGGCCCCGAGGCTGCTAGCCTGCTCAGAAAGAAAGTCAGAGGCTCAGGAGAAAGAGAGGCTGCAGTGGCAACAGGAACCCTGTTCTGCAGGTTCTTCTGGTCCAGAATGAGGATTTTAATCTTTTTCCTAAATGCAATGGGAAGCAACTTAGGAATTTTGAGCAGAGAAGTATTATGCTCATGTCTGGTTTTGTTTTGTTTTTTTAAAATCTTTTTGAGAATGAAATAATGCCATTTGCAGCAACATGGATGGACCTAGAGGTTATCATACTAAGTGAAGTAAACCAGACAGAGAAAGACAAATATCATATAATATCGCTTACATGTGGAATCTAAAATAAATAAATAAAGATACAAATGAACTTATTTTCAAAACACAAAGAGACTCACAGACATAGAAAACAAACTGATGGTTACAAAAGGGGAAACGGGGGTGGAGGGAGGGATAAATTAGGAGGTTGGGATTATCATATACATTCTACTATATATAAAATAGGCAACCAACAAGGCCCTACTGTATAGCACAGGGAACTCTGCTCAATATTTTGTAATAACCTATAAGGTAAAAGAAACTGAAAAAGAATATATATGTAAATGAATGAATACAGGAATGAATCGCTGTGCTGTACATCTGAAACTAACAAAATATTGTAACTCAACTATACTTCAATTAAAAAAGAAAACCACCTTTTTCTTGCAATTTGTCTTTGGGCCGGGAGGTACAGATGGGAAAGAGCCGTAAGGAGGTCACTGCAGGAGTCCAGTTGAAAGGTGACTGAGTTTACATCTGTGGTCCTGGAGATGGAGCACACAGCTCTGAGAGACGTTTAGAAGGTAAAACCCATAGGGCTTGAGGTCTCAGAGAGCTTCTCCATGTCTACACCCCATTTTTGAGCTGCTCTCAATTCCTACGGGAGATTTTCCCTGTCGTCTCAATTAAGCCAGACTAATGAGGGATGTGGGGAGCTGAAGTCAAGCCTCCATTAGCTTCCAGAACAGGGGGGGCTACAGGGTGCCGAGGAGCGCTAGGCTCTTCAGAATTTGGGTAGGGTGAGCAGGAGAATCGGGGAGGCCCTGGAGGTTACTGTGGCGATGCCAGGGAGGCTGTGGCTGGACACCAAGGGTGACGGTGGTGCAGGGCCTGGCCTTGAAGGCTTTGCATCCTCTGAGCGCAGCTGAGAGCTGGAGATATTTAGGCCAGGAGACACCAGCGTTGCCCTTTAGAAAGCTCACGCCTGCACTAGAGAGGCATCTGCCTGTGCACCTGTGTCCTCTGGCCCGTGGGGTGCTGCACTCCTCACACATGCGTCTTGCCAGGATTTGGGCTGGTGTGGTGTATTAGTGGCCAGCACAGGGCTCATTCCCTCGTCCTCCTCCCTCCCCAGAGAGCCCTGCAAAAGAATTTAGAGCTTGGAAGGGAAGCAGGGAAAAGCTGTCCTCTTGAGAATCGCTCCAACCCCACCAAGACTGGAAAATACATCTCAAGATGCTTCAGAAAGAAAACACACACACACACAGGCAAAATAAGTAGCTCCCACGTTAGCCCAGTACATTTGCAGTTACAGGCAAAGAAGTTGTGTATCAGAGCAATGAGATGACTTCCCCAAGTTCACCGGCCCTGAAATGCCAGAGCTGGGACTAAAACCTAGGTCCACTGACCCCCCGGGCTGCAGCACCTTGAGGATCACCCATCCATCCGCAGATCTATTCCTGCACCCACTTTTCTGTTCAGCACACACGGAACACCTGCCATTTGCTGGCTCCCTCACAACACTCACAGTCTGCAAAGCTGATGTGATCATACCAACTTCTTTAAGTAATTGTGTTTGTAGTCAGAGCCAAGCTCGAATTCCAAGTTTTCCAATTACTGAATGATCTGGGTCTAGTCACTTAATTTTTCTGAGCATCCCTAAAAATGAGAATGAAGAGGACCTATGCTGATGAGAATCTGTGATGATTTAAAAGAGAATATGGGAAGCGCCTGGCCTTGAGAAAATGCTAGCGCAGATCTGTCTTTGACGTTGAAAGACCTTTGTCCAAAGCCGAGCGTCCGGGTGAAATACTGAGGTCAACCAGCAGGTGGCAGCCTACCCCGGCTTTAGGAGAGCACATCCTTGCGGATGTGTTGACGGAACGAGGGGCTCCCAGGCTCAGACACTTTCAGGAAAACACCTTCTCTACTGTCACTCTAATCCCTCTTTTGAGGAGGGGCTGACACCCAGCCCAGGGCAGCAGGGCATGGCAAGCACCTCTTCTGCTCTTTCCTCCCCCTCTGCTACACAAAGCCTCCTGTCAACAACCACAAACCCTCTTGCTTATCACCTCTTACAAATGTACGCTGTGTGGGGAGGGGAGGACAGAGTGGGGACAGGGAAGGAGGGTTTCTGGCCCACGTATCCAGTCCCCACTCAGATTCTGCAAGGACCCCTGGCGAGGACCCCCCTTGCTCCACTGTATTGATGTCCCGTCACCAATTCACTTTCGCCTGCTAACCCCGATTGCTGCTTGTGAAGGCCAAGCTCACACATTTTCTCCTGTCCTATGTCTGTTCCTTTGGCTTGTCCCTGGCCCCGCAGCAACAAGACCTCTGTCCTCCTTGCCAATCGCTTCTCTCTGCAGACAGAGTGAGGCACGTCTAGAATTGGGGGTTGGTTCCTATTGCCATTGGTCGCTGTTGTTTTCCTTTCCCTTCACCTCTAAAGCCTGGTTTAGATGCCGATCCCTCCAGATTATCCTGAGCAGCTTGGACAGCATTGAAAATGAAGCCAAGGACCCTCTGTCCCCCAGAGCCATCCTCCTGAAATGCTGAGTTGTGTCATCTCATTCCGCTGCTTAAAGGCCTCCAAAGCTCACCTTCCGGCTTAGAGCAAAGCCAAGGTGTCACAGTGGCCTTTGAAGCCCCGAGTGATCTGTGCCCTGCTGCTTCCCTGACCTCAACCCCTCTCTCATGATGCGCTAACACACTGGCCTCCTGCCGTTCTTCAAACCCAGCAAGCACTCTCCCACTGCAGACCCTTGGCCTGTAGCACTCCGCCACGCCAACCTCCCCCCTATGCATGGCTCACTTGTTCATGTTCTTCAGGTGTCCTCCCAATGTCACCTTCTCAATGAGCCCTTCCCTCACCTCCTGCGTAAACACACACTCGCATACTCACATGTGCAAAAACACATGCACACATGCCTTCCCATCCCCAGTACTCTTCTTTATTTTTCTCCATAGCACATAATTTCACCGGACAGACATACTACTGGCTTACTTAATTGCGTGTATGTTTTCCAGAAATCAAGCTCCGTGACAACAGGGACTTTAAATGCGTCTCCCCTCTGCACCTAGAATGGAGCCTGTTCTGTTTTTCTCAGTCATTACATGTTTACGGAATACATGATCAGACCTGAGAGGAGAGGTCTATTAGCCTCACCTTATTTTTCTATTCAATTCACTGAGTATTGACTTTGTCCCCAGATCATCATTGTAAACGGAAACAAACAAACTCAGAAAAGAAGTAACTTCTCCAAAGTGGCCATGCAGTCAATTTGGATTTACACTCAGTTCCCGTTCACCCACCTCATTGCCTTAACAGGTCAGAAGCTAATGGTGGGATTTAAAGAAACAGGAAAGGAATTGCTCTATCAAGAGCCCCAGACAGCAGCTTTTCCTAGGGAGGGACAGGCTATGGGCGGAGATTGTCTCACAGCCAAGGAGGGAGAAATCCAATAGGACATTTAGAGGAAAAAAACACCATAAGTATCAGTCATTTCAAAGACAGGGGATAATATGTGCCCAGTGAAAATTACTTCTGCAGGGACTCTCCACACATGTGGTCTCTTGGAGAGCATCCTCCAGTTTTGGACAGAGGTCCTACCACCCCACCACACAGAGAGCCCTCATTTCTCAAGGATTGATGGGAAGTGAGCAAAAGCAGCTGACCGCTCAAGCCTTTTATTTGCAGGCGTTAGCTTTGAAAGGTTACTAAAATAACAGAGAAAAAGAAAGAGAGAAAGGGAATTTTCCAGGTATGGTAGGAACATCACTAAACTGGATTCACATAGCTGTGGGTTCAAAAGATTCTCCAAAAAGTGCCTCTATTTTCCAGTGCAAAATGAGGCCTGGATTATCCCCAGAGGCATTTAGCTTCTCCGTGTATATATTTCTCCACAATCAAGGTCTTCTAAGCAATTAGCATTAGAGAGAGTAGACCAGGCCCCAGGTGTGCAAATGAAATCTGGGAGAGAGGGACATAGCAGACCCAGCTCAGTAGAGGCAGAAGACCACACTCCACCTGGGCACCTTTCAGGTGAGCATCAGAGTCAGGTATGAAAAGGCATCTATCTCCACCCAAAAGCCCAGTTCAGGGTAGCAAAGAGCTTCCAACTCAGTGCAACACAGGGTTAGCTTCAGAGTGGGCTACAAATTCCATGAGGGCATGGACTGTTCTGCTGCGTTCACATCCACAGGACATGGAGCTTGAACACAGTAGCTGCACAATTAATGTTTATTTACTAAGAAGTCAATTTATAATAGCTGCCTGGACGTTACTGGGAAGGACAGTGAGGTCACAACCAGGCCCATTCGAAAAGAAGGGTGCGCTCAATTAATAGACGTTTCATTAATATATTTGTCATTCTTTGAACAGTGCATATTAGACAATCAGGATAGTGGGAAGACGACAATCCCCAGCTCTTTAGAGAGAGAAAAATGGAATAGTAAGCAGGTATATAACCTCTGTCTCAAAATCTCTGAAGGTCTGTCATGGAAAGGAAAGGGCAGACATTCTGTTAGGTGACAGAGGGAAGAACGAGGGTCCAATGGTTAAATCTACACGGCGACAAATGGCACTCAGATAAGAAGAGAAATTGCAGTGACCAAAGCCATCCAGAGAACAGGCAGTCGTAGAAGCAGCGAGCCCCTGATGCTGGAGGGACCCCAGGTCTTGGTAGTGGTTAGACATTAAACAGAGTGGTATAAGTTCCCTTCCATCCTCAAAACAGACTTACTCTGTACCTCTGGTTCAGTCAGTTGTTTCATACAAGGCATCCAGAATGTAGTTCTACTCCAGGCTTTCAGGCTCCATCCTGAGTCTCTAATACAACACGAGGAAGGGCTGTCAAGAAAGAGGTAAGACAGTGAAGTAAGTCAGAGAGAGAAAAACAAATATCGTATACTAATGCATATATGTGGAATCTAGAACAATGGTACAGATGAACTGGTTTGCAAGGCAGAAATAGAGACACAGATGTAGAGAACAAACGAATGGACGCCAAGGGGGGAAAAGCAGCGGGGGGGGGGGATGAATTGGGAGAGTGGGATTGACATATACACACTAATACATATAAAATAGATTACTAATAAGAACCTGCCGTATAAAAACTAAATAAAATTTAAAAAAAGAAAGAAAGAGTTAAGACACTACAAAACCCAGATATTGTTCTTAAGAAGAAAGTGGCCGTCTGGGAAGACAGGAGGGGTGAAGAAAAACCAGAGAGCTGACTGTCTCTCTGCTCAGACAGAGCCCTTCCTCCGGGGAACACCCTGGGGAGGAGCCATATTTGCAACCTGGCAACACCATGAACCTCCTAAGATTTCTGGGTTTAATTAGTTTCTCCGAAGCAAGCTCCTTACAGAAAAAGAAATATGCAGCCTCAGCCATGACTTGTTGCCAGAGAATCTTACTGCCTTGCCTCCCTGGGCCAGGATTTGCTCCAGGAGACTGCTCAAGGCCAAACTGCACTTTCTAAACTTCTCTTAGGAAATTGTAGGAGGTTTGCTCAAAGACACAGTCTCCATAAAGGATATCTTAAGTGTAAAACATATATAATATTATCATTCAGCTCCTTATCTCAGTCACCACTTCATCCTTTCTTCCCCACTTAAGCTAAATACCACAAGCATTCAAATGGAATTTAAATGGCTTCGTGTACAGCATATAATACACGTTTTTAATACTAAGTCTTGAGATCAATCATAACAAGACCACTGGGCAAGGAGCTAGAAGAGTGCCTCTCCAACCAGACTGCAGGTGTGGAGATGGCAGGAATCATTCCTTGGCAAACTCTGGCAAGGAAGATAGAGATATGCTCAACCAATGAATGATGGCTTCAAGCTCTGGCTCTGCTGCAGAACTAGCCGTGTGACCTTGGTTAAGTTACATAACTTCTCTGAGCCACAAATGCTTTCATCTATAAATAAGAAATAATAATAGCTACCTCGAAGGATTACAACAAATGCAGCGATGTGTTTGCAATAATGTGTATGCAATAGCAGAAGCAAGAAGAACTACAATCCCGCAGCCTGTGGAACAAAAACCACGTTCACAGACAGAGAGGCAAAATGAAAAGGCAGAGGACTATGTATCAGATGAAGGAACAAAAAAAAAAAACCCAGTAAAACAACTAAATGAAGTGGAGATAGGCAAACTTCCAGAAAAAGAATTCAGAATAATAACAGTGAAGATGATCCAGGACCTCGGAAAAAGAATGGAGGCAAAGATCGAGAAGATGCAAGAAATGTTTAACAAAGACCTAGAAGAATTAAAGAACAAACAAATAGAGATGAACAATACAATAACTGAAATGAAAAATACACTAGAAGGAATCAATAGCAGAATAACTGAGGCAGAAAAACGGATAAGTGACCTGGAAGACAGAATGGTGGAATTCACTGCTGCGGAACAGACTAAAGAAAAAAGAATGAAAAGAAATGAAGACAGCCTAAGAGATTTCTGGGACAACATTAAACGCAACAACATTCGCATTATAGGGGTCCCAGAAGGAGAAGAGAGAGAGAAAGGACCAGAGAAAATATCTGAAGAGATTATAGTCGAAAACTTCCCTAACATGGGAAAGGAAATAGCTACCCAAGTCCAGGAAATGCAGCGAGTCCCATACAGGATAAACCCAAGGAGAAACACGCTGAGACACATAGTAATCAAATGGGCAAAAATTAAAGACAAAGAAAAATTATTGAAAGAAGCAAGGGAAAAACGACAAATAACATACAAGGGAACTCCTATAAGGTTAACAGCTGATTTCTCAGCAGAAACTCTACAAGCCAGAAGGGAGTGGCATGATATACTGAAAGTGATGAAAGGGAAGAACCTACAACCAAGATTTCTCTACCTGGCAAGGATTTCATTCAGATTCGATGGAGAAATCAAAAGCTTTACAGACAAGCAAAAGCTAAGAGAATTCAGCACCACTAAACCAGCTCTACAACAAATGCTAAAGGAACTTCTCTAAGTGGGAAACACAAGAGAAGAAAAGTGCCTACAAAAACAAACCCAAAACAATTAAGAAGATGGTCATAGGAATATACATATTGATAATTACCTTAAACATGAATGGATTAAATGCTCCAACCAAAAGACACAGGCTTGCTGAATGGATACAAAAATAAGACCCATATATGCTGTCTACTAGAGACCCACTTCAGACCTAGGGACACATACAGACTGAAAGTGAGGGGATGGAAAAAGATATTCCATGCAAATGGAAATCAAAAGAAAGCTGGAGTAGCAATACTCACATCAGATAAAACAGACTTTAAAATGAAGAATGTTACAAGAGACAAGGAAGGACACTACATAATGATCACGGGATCAATCCAAGAAGAAGATAGAACAATTATAAATATATATGCACCCAACATAGGAGCAGTTCAATACATAAGGCAACTTCTAACAGCTATAAAAGAGGAAATCGACAGTAACACAACAATAGTGGGGGACTTTAACACCTCACTTACACCAATGGACAGATCATCCAAACAGAAAATTAATAAGGAAACAGAAGCTTTAAATGACACAACAGATCAGATAGATTTAATTGATATTTATAGGACATTCCATCCAAAAACAGCAGATTACACTTTCTTCTCAAGTGCACATGGAACATTCTCCAGGATAGATCACATCTTGGGTCACAAATCGAGCCTCAGTAAATTTAAGAAAATTGAAATCATATCAAGCATCTTTTCTGACCACAATGCTATGAGATTAGAAATGAATTACAGGGGAAAAGAACGTAAAAAACACAAACACATGGAGGCTAGACAATACGTTACTAAATAACCAAGAGATCACTGAAGAAATCAAAGAGGAAATCAAAAAATAACTAGAGACAAATGACAATGAAAACACGACGATCCAAAACCTATGGGATGCAGCAAAAGCAGTTCTAAGAGGGAAGGTTATAGCTATACAAGCCTACCTCAAGAAACAAGAAAAATCTCTAGTAAACAATCTAACATTACACCTAAAGCAACTAGACAAAGAAGAACAAACAAAACCCAACGTTAGCACAAGGAAAGAAATCATAAAGATCAGAACAGAAATAAATGAAATAGAAACAAAGAAAACAATAGCAAAGATCAATAAAACTAAAAGCTGGTTCTTTGAGAAGATAAACAAAATTGATAAACCATTAGCCAGACTCATCAAGAAAAAGAGGGAGAGGACTCAAATCAATAAAATTAGAAATGAAAAAGGAGAAGTTACAACAGACACCACAAAAATACAAAGCATCCTAAGAGACTACTACAAGCAAGTCTATGCCAGTAAAATGGACAACCTGGAAGAAATGGACAAATTCTTAGAAAGGTATAACCTTCCAAGACTGAACCAGGAAGAAAGAGAAAATATGAACAGACCAATTACAGGTAATGAAATTGAAACTGTGATTAAAAATCTTCCAAGAGGGCTTCCCTGGTGGCGCAGTGGTTGAGAGTTCGCCTGCCAATGCAGGGGACGTGGGTTCGTGCCCTGGTCCAGGAAGATGCCACGTGCCGTGGAGCGGCTGGGCCCGTGAGCCATGGCCGCTGAGCCTGCGCGTCCAGAGACTGTGCTCCACAACGGGAGAGGCCACAACAGTAAGAGGCCCGCGTACCACAAAAAAAGAAAAAAATCTTCCAAGAAACAAAAGTCCAGGACCAGATGGCTTCACAGGTGAATTCTATCAAACATTTAGAGAAGAGCTAACACCCATCCTTCTCAAACTCTCCCAAAAAATTGCAGAGGGAGGAACACTCCCAAACTCATTCTATGAGGCCACCATCACCCTGATACCAAAACCAGACAAAGATGCTACAAAAAAAGAAAATTACAGACCAATATCACTGATGAATATAGATGCAAAAATCCTCAACAAAACACTAGCAAAAAGAATCCAACAACACATTAAAAGGATCATACACCACAATCAAGTGGGATTTATACCAGGGATGCAAGGATTCTTCAATATATGCAAATCAATCAATGTGATACACCATATTAACAAACTGAAGAATAAAAACCATATGATCATCTCAATAATTGACAAATGGAAGAATAAAAGCCATATGCTCATCTCAATATATGCAGAAAAAGCTTTTGACAAAATTCAACACCCATTTATGATAAAAACTCTCTAGAAAGTGGGCATAGAGGGAACCTACTTCAACATGATAAAGGCCATATATGACAAACCCACAGCAAACATCAGTCTCAATGGTGAAAAACTGAAAGCATTTCCTCTAAAATCAGAAACGAGACAAGGATGTCCACTCTCACCACTATTATTCAACACAGTTTTGGAAGTCATAGCCACAGCAATCAGAGAAGAAATAGAAATAAACGGAATACAAATTGGAAAAGAAGAAGTAAAACTGTCACTGTTTGCAGATGACATGACATTATACATACAGAATCCTAAAAATGCCACCAGAAAACTACTAGAGCTAATCAATGAATTTGGCAAAGTAGCAGGATACAAAATTAATGCACAGAAATCTCTTGCATTCCTATACACTAATGATGAAAAATCTGAAAGAGAAATTATGGAAACACTCCCATTTACCGTTGCAACAAAAAGAATAAAATACCTAGGAATAAACCTACCTAGGGAAACAAAAGACCCATATGCAAAAAACTATAAGACACTGATGAAAGAAATTAAAGATGATACCAACAGATGGAGAGATATACCATGTTCTTGGATTGGAAGAATCAATATTGTGAAAATGACTATACCACCCAAAGCAATCTACAGATTCAATGCAATCCCTATCAAATTACCAATGGCATTTTTTATGGAACTAGAACAAATCATCTTAAAATTTGTATGGAGACACAAAAGACCCTGAATAGCCAAAGCAATCTTGAGGGGAAAAAATTGAGCTGGAGGAATCAGACTCCCTGACTTCAGACTATACTACAAAGCTATAGTAATCAAGACAATATGGTACTGCCACAAAACAGAAACATAGATCAATGGAACAAGATAGAAAGCCCAGAGATAAACCCACGCACCTATGGTCACCTAATCTATGACAAAGGAGGCAAAGATATACAATGGAGAAAAGACAGTCTCTTCAGTAAGTGGTGCTGGGAAAACTGGACAGCTACATGTAAAAGAATGAAATTAGAACATTCCCTAACACCATACACAAAATTAAACTCAAAATGGATTCAAGACCTAAATGTAAGACCAGACACTACAAAACTCTTAGAGGAAAACATAGGAAGAACACTCTTTGACATAAATCACAGCAAGATCTTTTTTGACCCACCTCCTAGAGTAATGGAAATAAACACAAAAATAAACAAATGGGACCTAATGAAACTTCAAAGCTTTTGCACAGCAAAGGAAACCATAAACAAGATGAAAAGACAACCCTCAGAATGGGAGAAAATATTTGCAAATGAATCAACGGACAAAGGATTAATCTCCAAAATATATAAACAGTTCATGCAGCTCAATATTAAAGAAACAAACAACCCAATCCAAAAATGGGCAGAAGACCTAAATAGACATTTCTCCAAAGACATACAGATGGCCAAGAAGCACATGAAGAGCTGCTCAACATCACTAATTATTAGAGAAATACAAATCAAAACTACAATGAGGTGTCACCTCACACCAGTTAGAATGGGCATCATCAGAACATCTACAAACAACAAATGCTGGAGAGGGTGCGGAGAAAAGGGAACCCTCTTGCACTGTTGGTGGGAATGTAAATTGATACAGCCACTATGGAGAACAGTATGGAGGTTCCTTAAAAAGCTAAAAATAGATTTACCGTATGATCCAGCATTCCCACTACTGGGCATATACCCAGAGAAAACCATAATTCAAAAAGACACATGCACCCCAATGTTCATTGCAGCACTATTTACAATAGCCAGGTCATGGAAGCAACCTAAATGCCCATCGACAGACAAATGGATAAAGAAGTCGCAGTACATATATACAATGGAATATTACTCAGCCATAAAAAGGAATGAAATTGAGTCATTTGTTGAGACGTGGATGGATCTAGAGACTGTCATACAGAGTGAAGTAAGTCAAAAAGAGAAAAACAAATATTGTATATTAACGCATGTATGTGGAACCTAGAAAAATGGTACAGCTGAGCTGGTTTGCAGGGTAGAAGTTGAGACACAGATGTAGAGAACAGACATGTGGACACCAAGGGGGGAAAACTGTGGTGGGGTGGGGATGGTGTTGTGCTGAGTTGGGCGATTGGGATTGACATGTATACACTGATGTGTGTAAAATTGATGACTATTAAGAACCTGCAGTATAAACAAACAAACAAAACAACTAATACTAAACTTTCATTGGGTTATTTGTATGGAAATATTTTATATAAATGTTTCAGACATTACATGAAATTTCTAAAAATCTTGTATGTTCTTGTATAATGTTATAAGTCATAATTCTAGTTATTACTTTAAAATGTATATCTCAGAAATAACTAAATTTCCTTGTCAGTTGCATTATTATGAACTTTCATCAAATCTTTAACCATGGTCATTTTTAAGTCTTTTGTCATTTACAGACAGTTCTGGGTGTACTCTGATGCTTTTGCAAATATGTTCTTATAAGAGGGTTTCATCTTCAAGGAATTCATGGAAAAGACTCTGACAAGTACAGGTTTCTGGTAACTGACTATACTGTTGAACTGAATGAGTAAGCATTTTCAGAACTCTAATGGAAAACTGATGAATTCATAAAAGTGCTAACAGAAGATCAAGATAAAAAAAAATTAATTACATGGGACTGAGTGAACTGATGAGGATGATTATAATTTTTGTGACTTTCTGTTTGAATTAAAAAAAAATCCCACAAGGACTCAGAGGCAAATAATAATAATAATAATAATGTGTATGCCATAAAGTGTCCCAGAAAGTGTCTCGCACAGACTTAGGGCTCAGCAAATGGTATCCTCTCCCTACTCCCTAGATCCACACTGCACACACTGACTGACCGGTGAATGTCTGCCTGGCTGATGTATAGACGGAGCTGATGTGAATGCTTGCAGTTAATTTAGGAAGAGCAGACAGGTGAGTTCATGTGCCTTGGGTTCAGGCAGCTGCTCCATGGAAGAGTCTGGGGCAGAGGGAGAGAAGGAAATCTAAAATTTAAGGATACCTCTGCTAACTGTGAGAGGCAGCTAACACTCATGATGTGTTTTTCGTCCACACTATGATTTTTTAATTTAGTTTTTCAGCTCTAAAAAGCAAAGTCCCTGGATCTGCCAGAGGATTCACATAAGATTCACACATCTGACAGCTTTTCATTAGTAAAACTGGGTACACAGCCACAGGAAATTCCACTCAGAGTCACTTATACTTAAAGGAACCACATAATAAATTCCTATTGTGTCTGGTCCGCCCTCCCTGCCCCCGCTGAGTTTATTTCTGCAAATGAATGTGTATCTGATGCCGTTATGAGGAGGAGAAACATATGTCATCCAGCCCGACCCCTCACCACCTTAACTGCAAGGAAATTAAGGGCCAATTCATTGGCCACTATTCCAGTCATCACAGCTCAGGTCTGGGACATAAACTATTCCTTCTAGATCCTTCTAAGGGTCTCTGTTCTCTTTTTCATCCCAGTGATTTGATTTTGCTTCTGTTTAATCCATAAACCATCGCAAATCTTTCTGCAAAAAGGTAAGATAGATCTTTAAAATAAGAAAGTGCACACAGGTTCCCAGTGTGGGTTCCCCTAGTTTGAAAACAATATCTGATTTCTCTCCCTCCGAGTCACCATCTTTAAATGAGTGATGATACTAAAAAATAATAACTTCAAACACTTAAAACAGCTCCAGATATATGCCAAGTACTGTTATAAGTGCTTCCCATGTAGAAACTCATGTAATTTTCACAAAAATCCTAGGAGGTAAAAAATGCCATTATGTCCATTATTCAAAGGAGGAAACTGAGGCACAGAAAGGTTAGATAACTTCAAAACTACACTCTTGAGGAGGTGCTTTACTTAATGCAATTAGGATTAAATGGAACACTTTAAGTTAGAACCTCATGAACTGGGAACCATGAAGACAGCTGTGGATACAGTCAGGCTGCCCTCCATATCCACGGTTCCACACCTGCAGCTCCAGCCAACCACAGATCCAATAGTACATATTTACTGAAAAATATCCATGTATTCATGGACCTGTACAGTTCAAACTCGTGTTGTTCAAGGGCCAACTGGACACTTAATACACTGCAAAGGCTGGCAGTGGAGGCTGCCCACACAGTACAGACACGGGTGATAAGGGTAAGGAATAAGTCTTTCCTCTACCATTCAAGTTTCACTCTCAGGAACTGCGGAACCTGACTGTACAAACAACAAAAGCCAAGAGGTTGTTTGCTGTAACTGAGTCAGAAGGGAAGAAGATTCATACAAATAAGGGCACACAACCTAATGTTTTCTCTGCCTACAAGGCAGACACATCATTCCGCAGGCTCTTCCTGACTTGATGCTTTTCCCCCAGTGTGGAGAATTGAGACAGGGTGCTCGAGGTCATTGTGAAAGGAACACCTGCCTCCCCAGCTTCTGACCACAGTCTGTGACTCACACTGTATTCAGGGAAGCTGGTCCTGCTGAAGTGGCTGCTCTCACCTGCGGCTCGGAAAACTATGGTCAGTGGAAGGCAGTCTCCTGCTGGTCTGCATTCCAGAGCCTCCAGAATTCTAGGGGTCACTTCAGGATGCTTCCCCTTTGGACCAAGACTCAAAAAGAGATTCTTTCCTGGTCTTAAAATTCCATCACCTTCAGGGCTTCAAAATGACCTACAGGATAGAAATGCATCTTCATTGAGGTGTGTACACAAGTTGTCACTTCTCCCAACCTTTAGTGACATCATTGGTGTGGCCACACTGAGGGAGAGAAACCCAGAGGCAGGAAGGTGCTGTTTAAATGACAAAGCAGGACCAGGAAGTGCATCTTGTCCACTCCCAAGAGACTCCTGCTAGCCTGACATTGTCTGCAGAAATAACACTGGATCTTCCTTCTGGTCTCCTCCTAAGTCCCCACTTCCTACTGCCTGGTTAGTTTCTGCTGGTGCTTACCTTGCCTGCGGTGCCTGACTCTGACATTTTCTACCCCAATATCTGATAATCAACCAAAGTTTTAGCATTCCTTTGGCACCTGCTCCCTGCACCAGCATTGGCATTTGGCCCCTAGTTTTCTGTAATGACCCCAACCCAAGCCTGGTGCAGGTCCTGTTTGAACCTATCCCAACACCCAGACCCATGTACCGGCTGATAGGTTTTAAGCTACACTGTCCAGGCTGCCAGAGAAGTCATGGAAAGAAAAATACTGGGATGGAGTAATCACAGGTAGGTGTCTACAGATAGGATGCCAGGCAAGCCCCTTTGGAGAAGGCGACCTTTGAACCTAGACCACTAGTGTGGGCAGGAAGAGCGAAAGGCCCCGAGTGAGAAGCAGCTTGCAGCTTGCCGAGCACGGGTCCAGCGGACACTTCCTGTATCCGACATCGTCTCTGCCATCG
Source organism: Lagenorhynchus albirostris (assembly GCF_949774975.1). Taxonomy (NCBI): domain Eukaryota; kingdom Metazoa; phylum Chordata; class Mammalia; order Artiodactyla; family Delphinidae; genus Lagenorhynchus; species Lagenorhynchus albirostris. Next base: position 19,280,511 of record NC_083101.1, read on the forward strand.
GTGTGGCTGCAGTGGACAGGTTGTCCTTCAAGCACGTGCCTCTAAGTCTCTCCATCCTCTGCCTCAGGGCTTTCCTTCAGAGCCTGGGAAGCCCACTCAGATCTAACTCAGGAACGTTTCCAAAGTGGGAGGTGGGACATCCCTGGGATCCCTCAACTAGTGAGGGATGGGAGGCCTGGATGAACGCCCGGGCTCCTCTCCTTCCACGGGACAACTCGGAGGCACGTCCCGCAGGCCTTCTCGCAGGAACTCCAGTGGGATGGAGCCACGGCTGCCCACGGCAAGAACTGAATACCAGAGCACACACTGGTCCTGCCCCGCTCCCTGCCTCACCCTGCCCACGCCCTCACTCCTGCATCCTAGGACTACCTGCCAAGCTCTTGTCTCAGGCTGTGCTTTAGGCCTGATAAGCTGAGGTGGAAGCTCATCGTGGCTATAGTGAGAAACAGGAGGGCTATATAAGACCAGGTCCGTGAGGTCAGTCCGAGCCAAACCATGAACGGGCCATGGAGAAACTTTAGATTTTAGACTGCACTGCCCAGTGGCCAAGATGGTGGAGCCCAGCCTGGGAATCCAGCCCATGGGCCTTCAGGTGGCAGTGGTGGCCGGGGATCTGGCCTGACTGGACCTGGCCTGCGTGAAGCCTGCAAAGATTCAGGGAAGTGACTGGGAGAGGCAGGGAGGGGACACTGAGGCAAAAGTCCGCTTATTGAAATGGGGCCACCTGGGAAGCCGCAAGGTAACGTTCTGACTCAACCCTGATACGAGTGCCCAGAATTCATCTCTCTAGCACATTGGACATGGCATGAAAATAACCGCAGCTTTCCTGACTGCTGTCTCTTTTCAATGTGCTCAGCAGTTTTCATAATGAGCCCTTTCGTTCTCAAAACGACCGTGTAAGGCATTCTCCCTATTGTATAGATGAGGAAAGTGAGCCCACTAAGCCCTAGAACCAAGACTCGAACCAGACGTTCTAGGTTCCAAATTCCATGCTCTGGCCAACCAACTACCCTGCCAGGCTCCAATGGTGCCGCAGCCCGGGTTCAATGTCAGCCACTGACCCTGTGGCTATAAGCTTGATAGCTGCAGGTGGGAGGGGTTGGGAGAGGTGGGAACTGTTTCCCAGCGTCAACATGTACACACAGCACGTGTTCACCACACCACCTGGGGAGAGATGCTCCCTGTGCCTTAAATCACAGCGGCAGTGACCGTGTCCTAGGCGGTCACACTGCAGCTGTCTTTCCATCCTTGAGGAATGTTCCTCAGATTTGTCATCTACTTTTAGGGCCTTAAAGAAAAGGATTCCAGGTCGGGGTGGGCAGACTGCTTAGTTCTTTGACACTTAGAAAATAAACCACCGCCATGCTTGTATCTGCAGGGCACACGCCCATTTATAAAACACATTCCAGGGAGTGAAGTCTCAGTGCTGAGCACGGGCAGAACAGGCTGCATGATTCCCACTCCTGAGAGGAGCAAACAGGATCAGAGATGTTGAGAGGCAAGACAGTGTGGTAGGAATGCCAGCTCCCGGCCACAGAGCGAGGAATGTCCACTCTAGCCCAGGCTATGCCCCTGACTGGCTCTGGCTCACAGCTCCCTACTCGCCTTGGACACTGACTTTGCAGGCTGCGGGCTGAAGAGGGAAGAGTCTGCAGATGCAAGGAGGCTGACTCCCCCCAGACAACCCCGGAGAGCAGAGATCAAACCCAAGGGCACCGGGCCGTGATGTGAGCAAGAAATCAATTGGTATAGTGCTCTGCCACAGAGCGTATGGGGTTGTCTGCTGCGGCAGTTAGCCAACCCTGGCCAATACAGTCCCAAGAAGCCAGGACGGCTTTCTCGTCTGACCTGAGTCCAGCGGATTCAGCATCTCCATCTGGTATGTACCAAGCTGGACTTCACTGAACGTGCATTCCTTGGCTTCTGGGATATTCGTTCCTGCCCCCAGTCCTTGCCCCCTGCCCTTCTGCATTGCCCCTGAAATCAGTTAGACAGCAAAGCCATACCCCACCCAGCTCTCCTCCCTGTCAGAGAAGAGCCAAAAGCCAGATGAAAGGGCTCCAGGCACAGGAGACCTGGTACTGAACTTAGCTTGGCTTCCAATTCACTATGTCACTTTGAGCACGTTTCCTCGGCTCCTTGGTCTAGCTTTCCCATTATTATGAGAATTACAGGGTCAGCCTCACTGATACCAAAGAATCCTGCTCACATTTTTTTTTTTTTTTTTTTTGTGGTACGCGGGCCTCTCACCATTGTGGCCCCTCCCATTGCGGAACACAGGCTCCGGACGCGCAGCCTCAGCGGCCATGGCTCATGGGCCCAGCCGCTCCGCGGCATGTGGGATCTTCCCGGACCAGGGCACGAACCCGTGTCCCCTAGCATCGGCAGGTGGACTCTAAACCACTGCACCACCAGGGAAGCCCCAGCTCACATTTTAAAATCCTAAGTAGATCTCTCAAGGCCCAAGAGAGAAGGATGTAGGTTAATTAGTCAAAGCTGCAGGATAATTCACAAAGGTGATTTCCCCAGACTCTGAAGGAAAAAAGATTTCATTGAAGTGGAGAGAACTGTCGAGTTGATGACATGTTTATGAAGGCAAAAGATCAGACCAGTTCCATAGTAGCAAGTCCCAGTGCTGGAGAGGTAGCGGAAGAGAATGGAGAGGCCCCAGGCTGTGGATCTGGACAGACCTGGGTTCAAATCTTGCCTTCACTCCTAACTGACTGTGATGGCAGGAATTCACTTCACGTTTCTAAGCCTCTGTTTCATCACCTGTAAAACAGTATATCTCAGAAAGTCGTGGTAATTAAATGAGCTAGTTTGAGTAACACATATTGTTAAGTCGTGGCAGGAACTTCCCTTTACTCTTATGCTAGGGTGAGGGAAGAAGCTAGTTTGGGAAAGCAGGGGGAGCATTTCATTCATTTGTGTATCTATTCATTTATCTCAACCTCATGTGTCAGGAGCTGGCAATACAGAAATGAATAAAGCACAGCCCCCAACCTCAAGGAATTCAGCTTCTAGGTGGAAAGACAGACACACACATAGGTTATTGATCCCCTAGTGTGAACTACTGCATACAAGTACAAGAAATATAGCAGTCCACTTCTAGAAGCATGCCATAGAGAGATAAACATGTGTGTCCATGAAAAACACGGACAGCGGTTCCCCCCTTATTTTCGGGGTATACATTCCAAGACCCCCAGTGCATGCCTGAAACCGTGGGTCATACCGAACTCTCTATACACTATGTCTTGTCCAGCATCATTACTCTTGCACTTTGGGGTCATAACGGTGACTTGAACACAAGCACTGAGATACCACAACAGTCAATCCGATGACTGAGACAGCTACTAAGTGACTAATGGGTAAGAAGCACTGGACAAATGCCTGATTCACATCCTGGCACGAGACTCCATCAGAACAGCAAGCAACTGAAAAATTACAAATTGTTTATTTCTGGAATTTTTCCATTTAATAGTTTTTGGACTGTCATTGAGCACAGGTAACTGAAAGCGCAGAAAGTGAAACCATGGAGAGCAAGACCACAGATAAAGGGGGACTACCATGCAGAGTTGTCCACTGAAATCTGGCTATAAATCTAAAAATCAGGGGAAAAAACTAAATGCCTATCAACAGGAGAGTAAATAAAATGTGGCAGATGAATAACTAGAATCATTAGCATGTAGTCTCATGAAGATTGAATGAAAAATGCAGTTATTGGATTATAGATACAGGTGGGTACCACCTGATTAGATTTTAAAACACACACAAAATATTTTGTATTTTTCACGGATGTGTGCATTTGTATATATAAAGGTATTTTTCCAGTGGACTAGAACACATATCAAACTCATGAACCTGGTTGCTCCTGGGGAAGGTAGGAAGAAAACGGGTCTGGGGATAATGGTCAAAGGGGACTGTAATTTCATCTGTAGTGTTTCACTAAAACACGTGTCTAAAAAACTAGAAACAAATATGACAACGCCTTAGCATTTGTTAATCTGGATAGTGGTAATGTGCATGATATTATTCTTTATACCTTTCTACATTTTTTTTATTTCTCAAAATAAAAGTAATGAAAGCATAGCAATGCACTGTACAAAGAAGAGTGTTAGAAGCGTCCGTCCTTCAGTTAGCCTAAGCTGACCTTGGAGTGAATCAGAAGGCCACGGCCAGAGGGCGGGATCAAGGCTGGTAGGGGTCAGTCAGCGGTGATGGAGGACCGTGGAGAGTTCTGGTGCATCATGTTAACACTTTCTAGAAGTCAGCAGAAAACTTAGAAAGATGAAGACCTAGTTTTCACTCCTTACCACTTACTAATATAACAAGGTCACAAATGCAATCCCACATCAACTTTGAAATGTATTACTTTCTCTAATGAATCTAGAGGCCTAATCTTCATGCCAGTTAGCAGATAAAGTGTGGCCTTTAAATTTTATATAATTTATACTTAACTTACGCCAATAATTTAAATAAACTCTTTAGAAACTTCTCCGTTTCTCTAGGAGAATAAGGTCCAATCTCGAAAGCGATGGTTTTCACCTGCCCCTCCAGCTTATGGAACCTTAGGATGGAAGGGAAATGCTGGAGCCCTGAGGCACAAAGCCAGTTGGAGGCTGGTGTCAGAAGTAACAACCTTGATCTACCTAATTGCAGACTGACCTGCTAGTGCTTGCAACCGAAGTCTGCAACAGGTGAAACTGAGGTCTGCTGTGTTTCTCTCTCTGCTTGGGCAAAGTCTGGGTGCTCCCTGGCTAACTCAGCCCTGCCACTTCTACACCTTTCTGAGGTCTGGCTGTGAGTCCCTTTGACCTCAGACCAACTGGTTTGTTATGTCTGCAGCCTTCTCCACAGAACTACCTTGGTCTTGCTATGAAAGATCTTCTAACCAGTACCCCACCCCAGCACTCAGCTGTGCACAGCACATGGGAACCAAAGGCAGCTTGAAAGGACTAAGGCTCTTGGCCTCACAGATGCTTCCCTGCCATGTTTACTCTTAGATAGCTGCCCTTACATTTGTATGATAGCCTGTGAAGCAGTTCTGCCTGGCAGCTCCACAACCACAGAGTGGAAATAAGAACCACCTTCTGTTCTAGATGTTTCCTTCATTTATCTAAACTACTTCTCTTTTCTTGGTCAAATGCCCACACAGGATGTTTCAATCCCCTCTGCTTCCCACCCAGTCTCCTTTCCATCAAAGCCTTAGTTGATGTGATGGCCGATTTTATGTGTCAATTTGGCTAGGCCATGGTACCCAAGACATTTGATCGAGCATGTCTGGATGTTGCTGTGGAGGTATTTTTTAGATGAGGTTAACATTTAAATCAACAGACTCTGAGTAAAGCAGATTGCCCTCCATAATGTGGGTGGGCCTCATCTGATCATTTGAAGGTCTTAAGGAAAAGACTCACCCCCCTTCAAGGAAGAGGGAGTTCTGCCAACAGTCTGCCTTCAGACTCAAGCTACAACACCAACTGTTCCTTGGGTCTCCAGCCCGCTGATCACCCTTTTTTTTCCTCTAGTTTTCAAGGCTATGGTCTTACTAAGGAAGACAAGTACCTGTAATCTGAGATAATGAACTTGAAGGAGGTAGGAGACTACAAGGAAACCATGGTTAAAGGAGAAACATGTGAATTTGTTCTTACAAGTTTTCATCGCTATTACACTATGTGACCTTGGACGAGTCATTTCACATCTCTGAGCTTCTATTAGTCTCACAAAGTTCCTCAGCTAATCAAGATATTATCATCCTTAGTGTTAGTACTTGTTTTTGGAGGTTCTACCAAGCACCAGTCACAGTGCAGAATTTAACTGGGATCCTGGGATTGTGAGTGTTGGAGTTTGAGGTTTTGCAGAGGTGGGGATCAGATGATGAAGTTGGCACTCAAGGGTCACAGTTAGGGTTGTAAAGGCCAGATGGACACAAGGTAAGTGTTAGATGACCAAGTCATGGCTGGATTATAAGATCCAGGTGGAAGGTAGAGCTGAGACCAGCACATGGTCAGCTGTGATAGGACCAGTGATGTGGAAGCAGTGGGATCACAGTTGAGAGACAGAGAGTAAAAATGGCTGTTTCTTCCCACATCTCTTGTCCTAGAAGATGGGATCCTAGTAAGTTTGTCTTTGATCCAAAAAAACCATCTGTGATAGAGCCAGATTTACCTTCTGCCCTGCCAGGTAAGGAGCGGATGTTCTAGCAAATTCACCCATGGAGTCTGAGGATGGGAAATTCCCCTGGAAGCCCAGAATGAACCTGGGCCAAACTCTGGGCTTTTTCTGAGCAAACATTTTGAGAGAAACCAAAGCAATGATGATGTGGAAGAGCGACCGGGGCTGTCCCCTTTCACAGAAGCAAGGCTGATGAAAACACAGGGATTAGAACAGATGAATCATTGCCAGTCCTCTCCCTGAGACCGTTTGCTAGTGGCAACCCAATAAATACCGGATCTCCAAAAGCGCTGACGAGTCACCCACCGGGCCTGGGAGTTAGAGAGCTCGCCTCCGAACTTGGTGGGAGGAGGAAGCGGGAGTGGAGACGTGGGGGCGTATCCCCCTTCCCGAATTCATGCTCCTCCTTTTGGTAAGATAATTTCCTACTCTTTCAGAAGTGTGGGTGATTCTAGAATCTAGATGAATGGTGCCTGCAATCCCAACCTTCCGTCCCTCCGGTGTGGGTGGGAATTCATGCTCCTCTATGACTTCTGCCCTTTGATGGCGAGGAGGAGTATGCTTGGAGGTAAGGGGGCATCTGCTCTGCTTTGGGATATTAACAGTGAGGACAAATTAAAGGTCTTTAGAGCACGTCCTCAGACAGAATCTAAGGTGAGTAGAGCTTTAAAAGAGGCAATGTTCAGTTTGGTGTCTTGACTACAGTGGTGGATACACAAAGTGACATTCGTGGTAGAATGTATAGAACAACACACACAGTACACACAGGCACAGAGGCAGAGGGAATGAGAAAAAGAGAGACAGAGAGAGAAGTACAAGTAAATTTGGGGAAATCTAAATAACATAGCGGGTTGTATCAATCTCAACATCCTGGTGTCAATATTCTATCATACCATGGTTTTGCAAAATATTACCATTGGGGGAAATTGGGTAAAGGATACGCAGAATCTCTCCATACTATTTCCTTAAGAAAAGACAAGTTTATAGAGTTATGATTCATGTAACATACAATTCACTCATGTAACGTGTACAGTTCAACAGCTTTTAGTATATTCACAGAGTTCTACATCCATCACCACAGTTTCAGAACATTTTAATTATCCCCCCAAAAGAAACCCTGCCTCTGTTATCTACCCATCACCACAGTTTTAGAACATTTTAATTATCTCCCAAAAAGAAACCCTGCCTCTGTTATCTATCATTCTCCAACGCCCCCATACCCCTAAGCCATAGGAAACTGCTAATCTACTTTTTGTCTCTATAGATTTGTCTGTTTTGGATATTTCATATAATATGTGACTGGCTTCTTTCACTTAGCATTTATTGTAGCATGTATCGATATTTCATTTCTTTTTATTGATGAACAGTATCCCATTGTATGCATACACCACATTTTATCATCTATTCATTAGTTGATGGACATATGGTTGTTTCCACTTTTCGGCTAGTATGGACACTTTTACTATAAATACTCTCTTAAACGTGTACCTAGCAATGGAATTGCTGAATTATATGTTTACATTTAACCTTTTGACAAACTTCCAGACTGTTTTTCAGAACAGCTGCACCATTTTACATTCCCATCAGCAGTGTGGGAAGGTTCAAGTTTCTCCATATCCTCACCAACACTTGTCATTTTCTCTCTTTTTTTATTATGTTCATTCTGGTGGGTGTGAAATGGTATCTCACTGTAATTTTCATTTGTATTTCCCTAATGGCTAACGAGGTTGCCCGTCTTTTCATGTGCTTATTGGCCACTGTATGTTTTCTCTGGAGAAATGTCTTTTCAAATCTTTTGCCCACTTTTTGAGTTCTTCATATTATTATTATTGATCTCTGTATTATTTCTAACAATGGCACATGAAGTTACAACCTACAAAATTAAATTTTTTGAAAGACAGAATATTGGGGAAAATGGAAGGGTATTTAGGGGAAAAAAAAAAGCAGCAAAGGGCTTCCCTGGTGGCGCAGTGGTTGAGAGTCCGCCTGACGATGCAGGGGACACGGGTTCGTGCCCCGGTCCGGGAAGATCTCACATGCCATGGAGCGGCTGGGCCCGTGAGCCATGGCCGCTGAGCCTGCGCGTGCAGAGCCTGTGCTCTGCAACGGGAGAGGCCACAACAGTGAGAGGCCCGCGTAACGCAAAAAAAAAAATTAAAAAAATAAAAATAAAATGCATCTCAAGAGTGTTACTCAGACAGCAATTTAAAGACCTTCAGGAATACAGCATGCTTCAGTGGCTCTATGTTCCTATAAAAAAAAAAAAAAAAAGCAGCAAAGTTTCAACAAAGAGGATATACAGTTGGTAATCAAGCACATAAAAGACGTTCAACATCATTAGCCATTAGGGAAAAGTAAATTAAAACTACAATGAGATATAACTACACACCTGTCAAATTGGCCAAGATAAAAATTAATGACAAAACCAAATGTTAGTGAAGATGCAGAGAAACTGGGTCACATACGTTGCTGGTGAGAGATGTAAACAGCATAGGCACTCTGGAAACCAGTCTGCCAGTTTCTTGTTAAAAAAAACATGCAACTGCCCTAAAACCCAGTAATCACACTCAGGCATTTATTCCAGAGAAAGGAACGCTTATGTTCATGCAAAAACCTGTGCAAGGTTATTCACAGAAGCCTTATTTGTAATAGCTGGAAACTGAAAACAACCCATCCAAAAGCTGAATGGATAAACCGCAGAACACTACTCAGGGGTAAGAGGAACAAACTATTGATGCACTGAACAACTTGACTTGTGTGACTCTCCAGAGGATTAAACTGAGTGAAAAAACCACCTCAAAAGGTTGTACACGGTATAATGATATTTATGTAACACACTTGAAATGGCAAAATTATAGAAATGGAGAACAGATCAGTGGTTGCCAGGAGTCAGGAATGGGATGGGGTGCAGGAGAGGGAGGTGGATGTGACTATAAAAGGGCAACACCAGGGGACAGACGCGTGGAAACGCTCTACATCTTGATTATATCAATGTCTGCACCCTGGTTGTGACATGGTGCTACAATTTTGTGAGATGTTACCAATGGGGAAAAGTGATAAATCCAGTAACACACCAGATCTCTTGGACCGGTCTACCTTATCTCTAATAGTAGTGAATCTACAACTATCTCAAAATAACAGTTTAATTAAAAAAAGAGAGAAAGGCAGTTCCTTCACAGATCTACTTACAGTTCTACCAGTTATTGTGAGATTTTTGGGCAAATTAACATTGTCAGTTTTTCCACCTGTAAAATGGGGATAATATCTACTCAGGATGGTGGTAAGAATCAAATAAAAATAAAAGTGAAAAAAACTCGTAACTAATGAAGCATTACTACCACTACTACTGCTACTACAACTACCTCTGCTATTACTAGAATATTCTCTGTCCTCAATATACATCCCTTAGTGGATATCTCAATATCAGAAACGTCCACTCATCATCATCTGACTTCTCTGTTGATAATGTAGCCATTGTGAGAAAGATACCAGAACACACACTAATTCATACTCAGGCGGGAGTGATTGTGGTTGCTAACATGAAAGCATTCAGGTGCTTTGAAGGGCTCAAGATTGGGAGGACATGGCCAAGATCTAGGCACTCCTCAAGACTTCTCAAAAAGGAGGGGCAGGAGAGAGCCACCCTGGAACCAGGTCACAAGTTTGATGGACTCTTAGTACCTGGAGGCTGGGACTTTTGCCGTATGTGCCTGAATATAAGTTTACTCTTAACCTTGTGGCCTGGGGAAGACCACTTCTCCCTGCCTGCTAAGCAGGAATAACCATGCCTGCCTTACAAAGCTGGTCTGAGGACCACCCACGTGAGATAATTCAGTGTTTCCCAAGCTTCAGTCATTCCGGCACCAGCATCCTCATTTCTACCAAATTCACTTAACTCCAGAATTGTCAATTATTTACTGTTCATTTTTTTTCCATTAAATCAACATTCCTGTTTACCCAACTACCCTTCTTTGTAAAAGAAAACAAAAACAGATGCCTGTTTGTTCACATTTTAACATCTTTGAAAGCAGCATGCTTATACTCAATGGTGTATGATGGTCAATTAGTAGAATGATATTTCTTTCTTAATGGAATATACAATAATGATGTTTGTATAACCAGCAGCATTTAGATTCTATTATATATGGAATGTCACTTCTTTAAAAAACTAGGTTGCTTATTAAAAATAGAAGGAACAATTTAAATGAATAGATTTTATTAAATTACACTTTAATTGAATTTCCAACAGAATTAAATTTCAGCTAAAGCATGCTGCCTGCAAATATGTTAGCCTGAGACCTGCTCCTAATCTATTTAAAAAGAGAAATTTAGTGAGCAAAGAGGGTTAGCAATGACCTACTAGCACTAAACTGATAGGAGCTTCATGATGAAATATAGTATATAAGTCCATGTTGCTGATAGTTATGCTATGCAGCACCTAAAGCTGTCTCCGTTAGCAGCAAGTATCTGCCTTTAAAAAGCACCTGGGAAAAAGCAATGAGTACCCTAGCAGACAAGACTTGCCTCACTGCTTCTGGGAACTGGAGGCAATACACTTAGCACCCCTAGCAGGATAGAAGAGTACAGTGTAGTGGGTCCACAGAGATACTATGTAGCAGTTAGAAAAGTCAACTACAAGTACATCATGGAGGTGGATAGAGTCTTAAAATAAAATATTGAGTGAAGGGAGAAGAAACTGAATAAAATATATATCATGGCACCATATATGTATAAATTAAAAGCTTACACATTCACCGTGACTACTACACACTTTAAAAAGTATACACATATCCTTATGATGGGGTGGGGGGAGGATAAGGGAGGGGATCAAGGGTACAAGGAAGAAACTAATATTAATAAAATAAAAATGTAACAAGAGGCTGTTGTTCCAATGATGATACTATGCTCTGAGACAGAGTATATAGCTCAACTATCCCTATAAAAATATAACTCTAAATGTAAAACTCATATCAGTATCATATGTGTATACAGTAGGCATGCAATGAATGCTAATTGCTTGACTTTAGGATAATCTACAAAGACTGTCTAGCGTGCCTTCAAGAATTCCAAGTGGTACTGAACTCTCAGTGGCTGTTTCTAGGTTGATGTCACACATCCTCTGAGTAGCCCCCTGGATTGGTCCTGGTCCCCCTACTCGTACACACACGCACACACACACACACACACACACATCCTGAACTCCTCTAGTTCAGGATGACCCACAACCAACAATCACCCCTCCCCAGCACCATGGGGTATCTGAAGCCAAGCTGACTTCCCTGAAACAGACTTCTAGACCTAAGAGTTGAGCCAGGTGGACACTGCTTAGGGACTGATTCCCACTATCAAATTTTACAGGTGGGAAACTGAGGCCAGAGAGGGCCAGAGACTTGAGGAAATCGCACAATGAGTAAGAGACAGTTCCATGACTAGAACCAGGCTGTTTTCCTTCCGTACATGCACACATCCTCCCCCTTCCACACACGGCCTGCAATGCCCTTTATCTGACCTACCAATATAAACCAGTGGCAAGGCTGCTGAGATAGAATTTCCATGTTGATGGGGCAGATATTCACGTCTAGGGTGTTGCTCACCGGCCCCTGGGGAACTCAGACATCAGGAGGCCAGGAAATTGCTATGGGGGCCATGAGTACCCTTGCAGACTAGACAGAAGTGATAACCAACAAGGGTGTCATTTCTTAATGCATAATCACTAAGATGATCACTAAGAGTGATAGAAAGTCAGGCCCGTAGGTTGCCTGGCATCTTTGCCTCAGAGAAAGGGTGGGTGGTAGATGTAATAAAAGTGGTGGTCGGGGGAGAGGCAGGGGCATAAGTCATTTTATGAGAGTTGTCTCATATTCCTGAAGTGTAGACTACTATATCCTTCTTACAGATACTAAGAGACTTCAGAAGGCTAAGTAACTTGCCAAAATTATTCATAAAGCTAGTGAGAGGCTGAAAAGTGACTTCACAGAGTGTGTCTGTCTCCAAAGCCTTGGTTTCCCACTCCCCACCCACTCCTTAGACCCCAAGAAGACAATATGAGGTTCCATGGAGGTTTAGAGAAGGAGGAGCTTGACAAGGGGGGTAGATCCAGGAGAATTTCATGTGCCTCCACCACTTGACACAGGTCTTAAATGAAGAATATGATTGGTACAGGTGGACTGGGGAAGGGCGTTTCAGCTGGAGAGAACACAGGGATGGGAAAGCACAGTGCATGCTTGGTCCACCAAGCGGTGGTAGGATGAGAACCTCACGTGAGGGAAGTGGAGCAGAGACAGATGGGTATGAAGGATGGCTCCCTGCAGATGGAGGCAGACACAGCTAGTTTACCACCCAGTGTCCTCTGATTTGGTTCAATGAGGCAAAGTGCCCAGTTCAAAATCCCCCCGCCCCCTCCCAGACATTCTTGCAACTAGAAGTAGTTGTAAGATCCAGTTCTGGCCCATGAAACATGGGTAGAATCCAATGGCTGGAGCTTGTGGCTAACCTCTTTGGAAGGAAATGCCCCCTTTGGCATTTGGTCTTTCCTTTCCTGGCACCTGAAAACAGCTGTGACGCCTATAGGAGAAGCAGCCATCCTGTCACCTGAAATTGAAAGCAATATTCTAGAGCTGCAGATGCGAGGGCAGAAGGAAGGAGCCTGGGTCCTCGATGACTTTGTAAAACTACTTACTTTATAGTGGAGACAGATGGAAACTCAAGTAGTCTGACTCCAGAACCCACTTTACAATTAATTTGACCAGTGTCTCTGGTAGGGGGTTGGGGGAGGGTGGTCTCCTTTCATTGGAGCTCAACTCTCAAATGACTCTACGTAGGAAGCCTTGCCTGAGCCCCAGAAGAAATCAAGAGGCCCCCATTTTGTAGGTTTGTGGCTCACGGGTCTTTTCCCCCAGGCAGTTACCACAATTACTGGTGCCACTGTTTGTATAATGCCTGTGTCCATTACCAGATCCCGAGCTTTGCAAGGGTCTAGTCAATATCTCTATCTCCATTTGTCTATATCCACATTCACAGCCCTATCTATATCCATATCAATATCCACGTGTCTATCACCTATCTCTCTATCTATCTGAAACTATTGTGTCCCTAGTGCCAGCAGAGTGCCATGTATGGCATAAGTCCTCAAGTCTTTGCTAAGTAAGTGAATAAATGAATGAATGCATTGAATGAAAGCCATGAGTAGAAACGGTATCTTCAGGCTCCTCCATTTCCTTTATTTCTACTGAGAAGACATGGATAAACAAGTTGGAGAGTCCTTGGTTCTTTATAAGAGCACCGAGAGCTCCGAAGATTCGGGGGCTGATTATTCAATGTGTTGTCTCTCCAGGGACTTCCTTTGAGCACCACCTGGCTTCTTAGGGTGCAAACAGATTCTAAGGGCATGTCTATTTCCCTCTTTAGGAGAGCTCTGGTGGAAAAAAGGTTGGTCCCGCCTGAAGTCTGGGGATCAGGTGGGTGTGATTACTGAGAGTCTTGCTCTCTGCCGTTGCCCTGACTGTCCCCCACCACTGTTCGATCCCCGGAGCTGGTGGCAGAAAGCAGCAAGGCTTTCTGCAGCTCTGAATCAGGGCTGCCTTTGCATCATGCCCTGTCAAAGCCACATCAAAGGCTCGAGGTGGGTTGCCGGGTCTACACTGAAAGTCCTCGGGAGCCACAGCTCAGGGAGGCTCGGGGTTCCTGAGGCAGCCGCTGGCTACCTGGGGGACCAGGTACTTTCCTGAAGAGAACACATCATTTAGCTCTTCCTGTGATTTTACTGTAAACTCTTGGTTTATTACGCATCTAAGAGGAAGGACGGGGAAAAGAAAGAGACACAGATACAGGGGACGTTTGATCTGAAAGAAGCACAGCAAATAACACCAGGTTCTTACATGTTCAGAGCAGTGAGACACAAGCCCCCTTCTGAGAAGTGGAGACCAAGGCCCAGAGAGGGAAAGTGACTGCCCGTGGACCAGGAGGCTGAGAGGCAGGAAGAAAAATCCAAGCCTCATGATGCTTTGCCCACTGCTCTTTCCACACATCTGGACAGCCACTTTTCCTGAGACCCCCCAAAGAAGGAGGGGAGGCAGCTTCATGCACTGAGGGCCACATAGCTCATGGCAAAGTGCACTTAGATGTCCTCCATTCTACCAGGTGCCAGTCACTGCATCGGGCATCTTGAAAACACAGAAATGAAAAAGCCAAGGGCTCTACCCTCACAGAGCTCCCAATCCAGTGGGGGAGACAGCTACACGCACAGCTCAAGCCAACGCCAGGCGCACTGGGAGAAGGACTAGAAGGGCACAGAGGAAGCATGGAGGGGGAGGATGGGAGAGATATGGTAGACTGGGAATCAAAAAAGGTCTCCTGGCCTTTGGGGTGAGCGTGTGTTCACTGGAGGAAGAAAAGTCACTGCAAGCAGAGGGATACACACGGCAAAGGCCTCAAGGCGGGGAAGTACGCGGTTACATACTGGTGAGTCAGCGCTCTGATGACTCTTAGCTTGTTTGCGGGTGACAGTTGCAGAGAACTAACTAGGAAGGTAATTCCAACCAGCCCTGAAACCCCCAAAGCCAGGAACCTGGGCTTGTTCATGTCCGAGTGCCCAGTACAGGGCTGGGCACAGAAGAACCAGGCACTGAACGAACAGCATTGGGGCCTGATTGTGGAACCTTTGGGCCTTAATGAAATGTACAAGAGTGTGAACAACGTCATCTACTACTATCTTGGAGTTTGTGTAGAAAACCCCCCACAAAGACCACTTACAAAGCAGTACCTATCAAATACCTTATATTCTGAAGCATGAACATTCTATGTCAAGACTTGAGGGCAGGTGGCCAGACTGACCCCGTCACTCACCTGCAGGCTTTAAGAAAGGGCTTGCAATTCATTCTTCCAGAGGATGAAGAGATCAAAGAACTGGAGCCTTTATAGAGAAAGCATTTGCCAGGGTGCTTTGGTTTCCTTCATCCTCATCCCATCACAGGGGAGGGGAGGGGAACGCACTTCCCCCAACCTCAATCCAAATGAAGGGTCTTTCCAGAGGCTACACAGAACGTTCCACCCGAGGCCCCTGGAGTGTGATGGGTTTGAACTCTGGTAGGGAAGGGAAAACTACCTACTGGATCCTTCAAATCTCAACTTATTTTATACTTCGTATTTCTGAAATTGAACATAAATAGGACATATTTACATTCAGAACGTATTTGCAGCATGGTTTTTTCACTCGTTGGAGTGATTTGCAGATTTGCCCTTGCTGTCGTATTTAGACCTAGTTCATTCAGTTTTAATTGCTATAGGATATGCCATCATGTTTCATTTATGCATTCCTTTATTCTTTTTTTCTAAACTACAAAAGGAATGGATGATCAATACAGAGAACTTGGAATATAAAAGAGGGGATTTTTTAAAGCCTATTACACAGAGTGGTGATTTAGACGAATCAATCCTAGAAGCAGTCTGCAGCATGGAGGCTGGATTGGTGAGGCAGAAACAGGAGGCAAGAGAGAGAATCCTGGTTTGAGTTAACAATAACCTCGGCACACAAGTGATGACTGGGAGCCAGGCTTCACAGCCCGATTTTGCTCAGACTGCAAACCCCAAGCTCTTTTTCAGGATGTCATGTAATATATCAGCAATAGGGTGCCTGTCAAGACACCAAACAGGGTGTCTGTTGAAGAGATGGATTTTAAAGTTATGCTAGTCATTCTTCTATTTAGATATGGAAAAAGAAATTGCTTCAAAAAACACCTTCTGGGACCCCTGAGTTACATAAATGTAGGTGATACTCAGGGGCAAGGAGAGTCAGGAACTGCATCTTGTATCATTGCGCCAGAGCTGTTACTTCCGCAGACCAATTGTATACAAGGCAGCTTGCTGAGAAAGAGGGATCAAGTTATATAAGGGGTACAGGGTGGGTCTTCTGGGAGAGAAGTGACAAGAGGACTCCACTGCTGCTCACTGAGATTTGATCAGAGGTCCAGGGAAAGGCAACAGACACCAGGAATAGAATTACCTTTAGGAAAAGGAAACACAAGCTAGCATGCAACACAGGGAAAGCTGGTTCAAGTGCAGTACTCAGGTAGAGTGAAGTGAGGTGGGCACAATTGCCTGGGCTTAAGAATGTAATTAAAAAGAACCATTACTCTGGAGACCAAGTAAGATTTTCAGCCTGGACAAGGACCTGGACCAGCAAGCACATTACTGCAGACAGGAAAACTAGCCACAGGGCTCTGCAGGACTGATCTACAACAGCTTCACTGTGTGGCAGGAAGAAGCAGGTGCTCAGAACCCAGTTTTCTCTCTGGGCTTGCAATTTATTAAAGAACTGATTCTCCTAGAACTGAGTAAGTATCTAAGGTTCCTAGAAAATCTGGAGAAGTGGCAAGAGTATTAAAATGAAAAGGAGGGCTTCCCTGGTGGCGCAGTGGTTGAGAGTCCGCCTGCCGATGCAGGGGACACGGGTTCGTGCCCCGGTCCGGGAAGATCCCACATGCCGCGGAGCGGCTGGGCCCGTGAGCCATGGCCGCTGAGCCTGTGCATCCGGAACCTGTGCTCCGCAACGGGAGAAGCCACAGCAGTGAGAGGCCCGCGTACAGCAAAAAAAAAAAAAAAAAGAAAGAAAAGGAAATACTTCCTTTCCTTCTAGTGGGAATGTAGGCTAACAAGCAATAATGAGTGAGACCTTATTCATATCCATCACAGGTTGTAGGGATTTTAGAAAAACCTTTTCTCCAGTCTATCAAACTCTATTTTCACGTACTTTCCCCAGTTCATATTTCGAAAGTCAAAAAAAGTGGGAAGCCATTGCCTAAAGCCATCCTCACCCACCACCCAAAGATAGCCTTAAAAAAGAAAAAAAAAAGAATATCTACCTATTTTTGTGAATTTCATGCATGTCTCATTGAATTAACATTGGATTATGACATTCTTAGATTATTTGATCCTCGGAATCAAAATATGGAAGTGGCAGAGGAAAAAAAGAAGCTGAAAGCATTTAGCTCTAGGAACTGTCTGATATTAACGGAACTCACTTCTAGTACTGATGCTGTCCTACCCGACGGGGCTAATCTACAAATCCCAGAAGGCTCTCCGTGCTCAGATGGAGTAAGGCAGAATGGAATTTATGCAGGTGAATGCGAATTCTTGCTCTGCTATTGATGAGCTCTGTGACCTGGGGCAAAATACGTAAACTCTTGAAGCTTGTCATGGGTACAATCACACAGACTTTATACTAGTAATATCAGTTCTGGGTATTTTATGAGATAACACTTACTAGAAGGTGGTGGGAACACAGTAAATAGTGGATGCAGGAGATGTGTTATCCATCTTTTCCTCCCTCATCCCTGCATTCCTCTGACTCCACCCTGGAAAATCCAATTTGTGGATTACAGGCTAGGCATGAGGGATGGTGAGTAGCTGTGGCAAGCATTCCTACACGTTCCCCCAAGGGATGCTCTCAGCAAGTGTACCTATCACCCACGCAGCCCTGGGGGAACTAGGCTGCAAGTTGGGGTCTCCAGCCAGGTCCCTGGTGCTGTGCGAGGCCATGGTACTCTAAGATAAGGTGGAGATCCCCAAACGCCTATACCTCTGCCGCAGGCAATCCCATCGAGCTGAATAGCTCCAGCATTCTAATTGGGTGTGGGAGTTTATGTTAATAGATGCTAATATCAGTTTGAAAAATTGAGAGGTATTCTCATAATACCATGTATTTGAACTGTCTCCTAAACATGCATATATGCATTATCTCTTTTGGTCTTTCCAAAAACTCATGAGGCTCGCTGGGCAGGTACAGGTATCTCACCTTAGCAGGTAAAGAAACTGTAGCTAAAAAGTGAAGCATTTTGCTCACGGTTACAAAATTAGTAAGTAGTAGAAGTGAAGCCAAACCCAGAGGGTTCATCTTTATAGAGACATATTGGGTCAAGGGTATCCTCAGTTTTTATATCCATCCATGTCTCTGGGTATCAGCAGTATGACTTATTTTAGTGCCTGGTCATTGTGTCCTGTCATATGCCCCACAGGTTACCCATCCCATCTCACTGCTAAGTGCATTTATTAGTAGCCATGAGATTGTTAAAGAAATGCAAAGGGAAAAAAAAGGAGAAGTAATCACAATTCTTTTAATTCATACTTCATGTTAACACTTGCTACAAATGATACACTCCCAGCTCTGTAGTAGTTTTTGAAGCCAAGATCCTGGATATCCCAGTATATGCTAGGAGAGAATTATATTAACTTATTATTTCATCTAAAATTAAAACAGCAAGTATTCTGATGAACAGGAAGACATCTTCATTAAGAAAAACATGTTAAATATGGAAAAGTATAAAAACGAAATATTCTATAATTCCAAAGTATGTATGTGTGTTTGTGTGTATGTGTGTTTCTGTGCTTTCCTTCTTTTCTCTGCTTATGAAACTTGTGACCCTGGGCTTCCCTGGTGGCGCAGTGGTTGAGAGTCCGCCTGCCGATGCAGGGGACACGGGTTCGTGCCCCAGTCCGGGAAGATCCCACATGCCGCGGAGCGGCTGGGCCCATGAGCCATGGCCACTGAGCCTGCGCGTCCGGAGCCTGTGCTCTGCAACGGCAGAGGCCACAACAGTGAGAGGCCCGCGAACCACAAAAAACAAAACTTGTGACCCTGACTCTATTCCACTTACACTCACACTCTGTGGGCAGGAGAATCATAAATCCTACTGTTACCTCCTTTCTACTTACAGAGTGCAGTGTGGGGACACCATGACTAGGAATCTTATCTGGCCAAAGATGCCGAAAAGCTGCTGTTTCAAAATTTCCTCCTGGTCTTTTCGTAAGCATCACTGGGTCCATGCTTTATGATGGTACCCCTTTCTTTAAAAGTAGACAGGTTCTGGGGGACTGCCAGTTCCCCCAAAGAGACCTCCATTTATCAGGCAAAGTTGAGTTTTTACTCGTCACATAAGGGAGAACATCACCTTGAGAGGGTTCTAGTGTATCTCAGAAAGGGGAGGTCAAGGGTGTAGTCAACAGTGTAGGATAGGAAAGTCCTGAAGGGTGTGTTCATGAGTAAACAGTTGTTTGATGAGCAAGAGTGTTTGCCCTGTTGAGTAATCTACTGTCCTGAGAAAGGTGATATTTGCCCAGGTGAGCATTCAATCATCCTGAGCAGAATAAGCTGCTGAGGTTAAATGAGGTTATTTACTGGTTTGCAGCTTTATCTTTCTGGGGAAAAATTTTCTGGAACAAATTATAAAGTCACGTTGGGCCTCAGCTTCAAGTCCTGATCACTGAGCTCTAGAAGTGCAGGTACCTCCATCCACCCTGGAAACCAGAGGATGAACCAAGAGAGGAAAGACTGCTCTCCATCCTCACCGAGCCCTGCTCCCATGATGGGAATGCTCACACAGTGGGCTGCCTTAGATAATTAATATCTGTATTAATATGAGAGGATGAAGATGTGTTTGAGTGGTGCGTGTGTGTGTGTGTGTGTGTGTGTGTGTGTGTGTGTGTGTGTGAAAGGAGGGGGGTGGAAATCAGGAAGAATCCTCAATTTCTACTTCTCACTGGCAACAATAATTTAATAATCATCAAACTTGGATATTCACCAAACTGGAGGAGGGAGTGTATGGTTTAGCTCCCAGAGGGACATTTGGCAATGTCTGGAGACATTTTTTGCCATCTCAAGGGGGAGAACAGTGTCACTGGCATCTAATGAGGAGAGGACAAGGACGCCGCTCAGCATCTTGCAAAGCACGGGACAGCCCAGCCCCCGCCTGCAACAAAGCACTGTCCAGCCCACGATATCAAGTGTGCAGAGGTTAAGGAACCCTGAATTATAAAAAAATAAAGGTTCAGGGCTTCCCTGGTGGCGCAGTGGTTGAGAGTCCGCCTGCCGATGCAGGGGACGCGGGTTCGTGCCCCAGTCCGGGAAGATCCCACATGCCGCGGAGCGGCTGGGCCCGTGAGCCATGGCCGCTGAGCCTGCGCGTCCAGAGCCTGTGCTCCGCAACGGGAGAGGCCGCAGCAGTGAGAGGCCCGCGTACCGCAAAAAAAAATAAAAAAAAAATAAATAAAGGTTCACTCAGGACATACGAAGAAGGAGGGCAGAAGCAGGGACCAGGAGACAGGAAAGCAAGGACAGGGAACATGAGGACCCTCTGGAAAGCAGTCAACTTAAAAAGTGGCTTAGAACAATATCGTACATACTGTTAGTAATCCTTTATAATGGTTCAGCATTGTAGTGAAGCACCGTTTCTGTTTAACATTCTAATATTATGGGACAATTATCTATCAGAGAGGACGGGGGGTACCCAAACTCACGCAGCAATGTAGCATGAGAGCTGGGTCTTGAACTTAGGACATCTAATTGTTTACTCTTCCATACCATGCATTGCGCTCAGCGAGCTCATCCAATTACAGTCTATAAAAATACATTCCAGAAGATCTATTGCATAAATTAACTATTCTCCTTTGAATCTTGGAGATCAGAATCTCCATTTGCCCGTATAATTGGTGTTTTAAACAGCTTCCATAAAACTCCAGTGATCTGTGTAAACTACCCATGATGCAATAGCGGTTTACTTGAGCAAGAGACAGTCAGTCATAAAATAAAAGTATCAATGACATCTTGCTGGTGGCATCAAAACAATAAAATATAATCCTAATGTCACTTGCTTCCTCCAGCCCTTTAAAATCCAGATAAAGTTGACTCAAATCACTAACTTCATGCTCCATGGAAAAGCAAAGCCTGTAAGATTTCTGCAGATTTCCAGGGAGGGATTGCATTCTGACGTCTCCAAATCTGGGTTCCTCATTTTTCAAGTGCTGTTTATTCCACATTGCTACAAACCAGACAAAAAATCCAGCCCTTCCTCAATTCCTACGTACACTTTCACACACACGTGTGGCATCTTGCACAAAGAGCTGATAAGTATAGTATACTTACTTGAAGATTTACATAGGAGATAGGAAAGGGGTTACATACCAACAACTTCAAATTGAACATTAAAGATCTTCCTTGTGAAGCTTTCCTCTGGCCACCCTGCCACAAGGGAATTCCCATGGGATGTTTTTCCCAGGGTCACCTGGAAGCGGTAGAGGCACTCCCTCCATGTACTCATAGACCAAGGGACGTGGAGAGCAAAGCACTGGTTTCATTGCAGCCCTAACCTGGCCCCTCAGCCAGCCAACCTGAGCAATGGCGACTCTCAGAATCTGCCAGTGGCTCTGCCTTTACCCCATGTAGTCCTCAGCCACAGACCAGCTCTCTAGTCCCTCCTTCCCCCCACCCCCGGCTCCCTTATATGTCCCTGATTTCTCCTTTTCCTCATTGATACAGAGATAGAGACATATCTCTAAATTCCTCTTAGGTTCCCAAGTTGGACAGCTTAGCCCGTTTTTCTTTTGCTTGAGCTCTTACCAACCCTCTTGGAGTCTTACCTGCCACTCAGAGTGACTTGACATGTGAGCTTTCCAAATAAGAAGAGTCCCTTGATAGATGAATTCTGGCACCAGCTATTAAGACAATAAAAAGTTTATTGAGTTAGAAAACAAAAATATACAATACCTCCAAGACATTTTTTTTCACAGAGGAAGATACATAAATATACCTCCCTGAAAAGCTGAGGCCAGGGGTGGAAGAGATCATAAAGTCCTGTCAAATGCCCCATTCAGTAGCTGTCACTCTTTGATCCACCTCCAAGAAGGGCCTGACCAGCCTCTGCCTAATGGAGAGTCATTCTTTGCCAAGGCAATTCTGACCCACTGCACCTGCCATCATTGGACCTGGTTCCATCACAGGATGAGGGACAGGTGATACTTTTTATGGCTCCCACGGCACAGGTGCAAATGTTTTAGCAAAGAATTTGAGAGTCTTCACTCCTTGGAAGCCACCTAAATCTCTAGCCTTCCCTCCCTCTTCTCTCCCCTACACACTCTGGTTTTCATGCCTCTGGCCTTTGTATATGTTGTTTTTCCTGCCTGGAATTCTCTTTGTCATGTTTCTAAACCTGGAAAAGTTCTGTTCATCTCTAAAATCCACTGCAACTTCCCCAGGTAGAGTAGTTCAATTGCTCCTTTGTTTTCCTGGAGGTCTCCTACATATCTTTATTATATAGCACATAGCAGACCATATTGGAATGTTTTGTTAAATCCTCAACCTTCCCCTACTACATAAAAGAAACTTCATCATCTATTTCTCCAGCTTTTAGCACAAGGCCTAGGCCACTGTGCATAATATACATTATTACTGAATTACTGTACTGAATTACTGTACAAAAACTGTATCCCCTCTTTGACAGCCTTCAAATGCATGAAGACAATGACCTTGCCCATCCTATTCATCTCTTCGCCACCGAGACTCCTAGAATCTTTGACTAATCCTTCCTTCACATGGACCCTGGCTCCCCCTCCATCTTTGTCCCCCTCCCTTGTATACGCTCCCATTTCCCAAGGTCACTCTGACAACTGGGACACAATGTCATACTTTCAGGAGAGCCCTGCAGGTTCTCAAGAACTGGCACCTGGAGGAAGAAGTGCTCATGTAAATATTCAGGACTGCACTCCCCTACAAGAGCAGGGATAGGGGCCCTCAGATCAGGCAGGGCCAGGCTCCTAGACCTGCCTCAACATTAGACGGGGCCCTTGGGTACATTTGCCACACACCTGGCCAACTCCAGAGTCCTCACAGCTCTGAGCTCTGTCCTGTGCACTCTACTTGCACAACTGCCAACTTCCAGATCTTTTTCTGCATAGCTGGAAGGATATTTACATTTTTTAAATAAAATTTTGTCATCTCACACATGCCATTTTGTAAACTGTTTTTCCATGCAAAAATCATGCTGTGCACAAGTACCTTTCCAGGTTATTAAAGACACACCTAACATAGGGATTCTTAACATAATGTTCCATGGACTGACTTTAGGAAAATTGAGATTTCTAAAATTGAAAGTTGACGTTTATGTGTATATGCATATATGGCTTTTTATGGGGAGAAGATCTACGGTTCTTGGAGACTCAAAAGCGTCCATGAGCCAAAAATTAAGAGCAATCCATCATCACTTTTATTGGACACACAATATTCCACTATACGATTGTGCCACGCTTTATTTTAAAAATCCCCTCTTGTTGGACATCTAGGCTGTTTCCACTGCATTGACACTACAAGGAATTCTTCTCTGGCTCTTCCTGTGGACACAGGTGCTCATTCATTCATTCCTTCAGATGAATCCCAAGAAGAGAATTGTTTGCCTAAAGGACATGAACCTTCTGAAGGCAATTCTCTGGTTCTTATTTGATTCCTATTTGAAGGTTCTAGCCCTTGGTTTTTCAAGTCCAACTCTGGACCATCTCAAGCTCTGCTCTGAAGCTCCCCCCCAGTGCAGCATCATCTCAAGTCTGCCTTCATCCAGCCACCCTTCGCTCCAGTCAAGTGACTTCATGGCGAGCTCCTCTGGCTTCTCTCAGCTACAGGCAGCCTCCCTGAATGGATCTGAGACAGACCATTGGACTCAGTCTCTACAGACTTTTGCTCAAGCTACATCTCTGTCACATACT
This sequence comes from Lagenorhynchus albirostris, assembly GCF_949774975.1. Taxonomy (NCBI): domain Eukaryota; kingdom Metazoa; phylum Chordata; class Mammalia; order Artiodactyla; family Delphinidae; genus Lagenorhynchus; species Lagenorhynchus albirostris. The sequence continues at coordinate 19,304,205 of NC_083101.1, forward strand.
ATCTGTGAAATCTTTGCCAATTCACTCAACTCCTCTGTGTGACTGGAGATGATCATTTTTGCCCTAAGAATAAGTGTCTCATTTTACAAGTGAAAAATGTGACCCTGACATGATGTGACTTATTCAAATAATGACCTTCTTTGCACTCCAGGCTCTAGAAGGACACGTGAGGATTTAGAAACCGAGGCATCCCTTGGAATTTCCTTATGAACTATCTTGGCATTTCCCTACTTTCCACCAGAGGCGTAATGAAAAGTTTCAAATTTCCAAAGAGACATTTAATGATGTGAAATTAACTATGTGAGTCACAAAGCAATTCAATTCTGGATTAACTGATTGAGAGATTATTTCAAACCTTCTCAAAAAGGGGCGGGGGAGGGGAAGACTAATCGTTTTCAAACTGAAACCTGAAACCTTTAGGGAAAAATCTCCATGTGCTCTTTTCCACCTTCTTCTCCACAGTGAGTTATGTCTGCCAAAGCACTAGCTGAAAGCTATGGGGTGAGCCCTGAGCCACAGGAACGCATCTGCAGAGACAGGTAGCTGGGGAGACAGAGGAGAAGTTCTGAGTCTCTAGGCAGAGCTTCACTCGTAATGGCAAAGCTCTAGCCTCACAGCCTGGTGTTCTCTAAACAACCCTACGTGTCCCAACATGACAACGGTATTACCTGCTTTAGGACTGCACTAGATAGAGTATAGGTTTGGCCGGTGTAACATAGACCCAAATTGGCAATGGTACAAGCAGGGTTATGTGTTAGTTCTCTTTCCAGGGCTGGGATGATGCCTCCATGATTATCAGGGCAGCAGATCACAGCATCCACTGGACTCCACTGCCTGTGCTGCTTGGACCCACTTCTTCATATTAGTTCTGGAAACATTCCTTCAGGATTCTAAAAGGTTTATAGGGAAACTACAGCCCCGACCATCCTGCTATTTGTCTTGGGGCTTTAAGTCAGTCATCAGTCACTGCTCCATTATGCATTCTAGATTTTCCCTCACCCTCAGCTAGAAGTTAACGGCATGACCCATTCACCCATTCATCCTGGAAGAGTCTGAGGCCATGGTCACCTGCCCTCCTTAGACTGTGACTGCTGCATTTGTCCATTTACTATCCAGATGGGGTAGAAGAGGGCTTCCCTGGTGGCGCAGTGGTTGAGAGTCCGCCTGCCGATGCAGGGGACACGGGTTCGTGCCCCGGTCCGGGAGGATCCCACATGCCGCGGAGTGGCTGGGCCCGTGACCCTGTGTGTCCGGAGCCTGTGCTGCGCAACGGGAGAGGCCACAGCAGTGAGAGGCCCGCGTACCACCAAAAAAAAAAAAAAAAAAAAAAGATGGGGTGTAAGAACACCAGCAGAATGCCAAAGTGGATCACCTGGAGGCCAAACATTACTTCTTACCGTTACTGAGCACTTTCTCCTCCTTATCAAAAATAACTATCTTCATCAGGATGGTGACTCCTCTTCTTGCATGATGTTCCCCTGGGACAAGGAGCCCAAAGCTCCCTGGAAACAGTAATAAACTATATTTCAATGGTCTCTCTCCATGTTCCCTTGAAAGTATTCCCTTTTGTTAACCAAGACCTCCAAACACTCAGTGTTCAGATTTTCCATAACGCATGCATAAATTCTCCAAGTGAGGATACTCTCACTGCTACCTCCCTTGGTTACCAGTCCATATATTCTGCCTTCTGAGGGCACAGTGACATACAAAGATCATTGATTTAGAATATACACTGCAGCCTGGAAGATGACACATCATTCTAACACTAATGCCTCAACTGTGTCTTCAACAAGCCATTCCATCACTCTATTAGGTTGGCAATTTCTGGATGAGTGGAATGTGATATGATAAGTGAATCTCCAAAGCCTCTTTAACTGTAAAGTGGGTCCCCCCTCCCCCAGTCTGACACACTGTTACATGGGATCCACTGGCAGTGAATGGTACCGTCTTAAAGCTCCCAGATAGTGATACCAGGTGAGGCCCGGCAGGCAAGAAAGGCAAAGCCACACCTGACCTATGTACCTATTCCTGTCAAAAGGAATCACTGCCCCTTCAAAGTGAATCTTCCTAGGGTTTATCTCCTGCCCCCTAGGAAGAGCGTGTATGTGTTGTTAACACCTCTAACGTACTTGACAGTTCTTACATATATGGTCCAATTATCACGACATCATGAATATGTGTGATATTATTCCTAATGTTCAGACAGTTCAGGTTTCCTCGGAATATATTATGACGGAGGGAAAGAGAGCTAAGATAGCCCTGGGGCATGACTAATGTATACTATTGTATGTTCTAAGTGAATACAAACTGTATCTCACTCCCTTTTCTGATAGGGATGGAAAGAACACATTTGTCATACAAGTGGCCACATTCCATGTATCTAAGACCCTGTTAATGACCCTATTAAAGGTACCACATCTTGTATAACAGCTGCAAGTAGAGTTCCATCTAGGCTGAGTTTGCAGTAGACTCGATCATCCTCCAGGAACCATCTGACCTTTGTAGGGGCCACACTGATGAATTAATGGCGATAAGGACAACCAACCCTATGTCCTAGGTCTTTAAGGTGACACTGATCTCTGTCACTTCCCACAGCATGCTATATTGTGTTGACAATACAAGGGAAACTAGAAAACATTTTGAATGGAACGACCATAGTACAACATATGAAAATTTGTAAGAAACAGATGACACACTGCTTAGAGGTGAAAGATTACACCATTAATTTTAAATCCTTTTAATTTTCTAATGTAAGTATGTAAAGGTAAAATTTCCCTCTATGTTCCAGTTCAAATGCTGTCTAGTTTACTTCGTATTATCTTTTTGGACCTATGGATTATTTAGAAGTATGTTGTTTAATTTCCAAATATTCAGGAATTACCATTTTGTTACTGATTTCTAATTTAGTTCTGCTATTGTCAAATAATATACTCTGCATGATTTCCGTACTTTTAAATTTATTGAGAACTGTTTCATGGTTCAGCACACAGTCAAGTCTATCTTGGTGGATGTGCCATGAGTTCTGAACAGAATGAGTATTCTGCTCTCGTGGGTAGAGTGTTTGATAAATGTCATTTAGGTCAATTTTGTTGATGTGTTCAATTCTTCTATACCTTTAGTAATTTTCTGTCTAATTTCATAGGAAGAGCATGAAGAGCTCTTTGTAGGAAGAGCAATGTTAAAGTCTCCAAATATAATTGTGGATTTACCTAATTCTTCTTTCTGTTCTGTCCATTTTTGAGTCATGTATTTTAAAGCTCTCTTAATTGGGTAGTTTAGGATTATGTCTTCCTAATGAATTACCCTCATGTTCCTATAAAACGTCCCTCGTTAGTCTTGATAATATTCTTTGTTTTGAATTCTACTTTGTCTGGTATTAATATAGCCAATTCTTCTTTCTTATGATTAGTATGTGCACATTACATCTTTTTTCAATACTTTGAATTCTAACTTATCCGTGTCTTTGTGTTTAAAGTGATTTCCTTATAAGCAGCACACAGTCGGTCTTGCATTTTTATCCAGTCTGGACTGATTTCTGCCTTTTAATGGGAAGTTTACCATTTATATTCAATATAATTAATAATATAATTAGGTAAATTTACCTTCTTGTTATTTGTTTTGGATTTGGCCCAAACGTTCTTTGTTCCCTCTTTTCTTTTTCCCTGTCTTCTTTTGGATTAATTGAATACTTTTTATCTTTCTAGTTTAATTCCACTATTGGGTTATAAGCAATACTTCTTTGTTTATTTGTTTGTTCACTAGGGTTCACAATATGCGTCTCTAACTTATCACAATCTACCTTCAATTAATATTATACTACTTCACATATAAATTAAAAACCTTGTAATAGTATACTTCCATTCACCTCCTCATGTACTTTGATAAATTTTATCATAAAATTTATTCTCACATAGATTAAAATCCACAATATATTGGTTTGATTTTGCTTTCAGTAATCAATCATTTTTACAGAAACGTAATATACTTAAATTTTAAAATTATGTTACATTTACCATTCCTGGAGCTTTTCATTTCTCCCTGTAGATCCAAATTTTCATCATTTATTTTCCTTCCATGTGAAGAACTTCTTTTTTAACATTTCTTGTAATCCAGGTCTGCTAGCCAAAAATTCTCTGTTTTTTTTTTTTCTGAAAAAGTCTTTGTTCTGTTTTCAATATTGAAGAATATTTTCGTCAGATATATAAATCTAGTTTTACAGTTTCTTTTTTCTTTCAGCATCTTGAAGACGTTTTTCTATTCTTCTGGCATGCATGGTCTTTTTTTTTTTTTAATTTATTTTTGGCTGCATTGTGTCTTCGTGGTTTGGTCTTAGTTGCTGCGTGGGCTTTCTCCAGTTGCCGCCAGCGGGGGCTACTCTTCATTGCCATGCGCAGGCTTCTCATTGCGGTGGCTTCTCTTGCTGCAGAGGTTGGGCTCTAGGCGCGCGCGCTTCAGTAGTTGTGGCATGCAGGCTCAGTAGTTGTGGCGCACAGGCTTAGCTGCTCCGCGGGATCTTGCCGGACCAGGGATCAAACCCATGTCCCCTGCATTGGCAGGCAGATTCTTAACCACTGCGCCACCAGGGAAGTCCCTGGCATGCATAGTCTTTGATGAGATATTGGATTAATACATTTATTCCTCTATACATAATTTTTTTCTGGCTGTTTTTAAGATTTTTCTCTTCATCTCTTGTTTTCAGAAATTTAATTAATTTAATTAATACGCGTTTTGTGTGTTTTTCTTTGTGTTTTTCCAGCTTGAGATTTGATGAACATCTTGGATCTGTGGATTTATATTTTTTAATCAAATTTGTAAAATTCCTTGTCATTATCCTTCAAATGTTTCTGTATACATATGAATTTAATATATGACAAATGTGTTTTTTAAGTCAGTGGCAAACATACATCCTATGAAATAAATGGTTTGGAACCTTTATTTTTTTCCTCTACTTCACTCCATTCACAAAATTAACTGCTTTTATATTAACAACCTCACGTAAAGAACAGAAATATAAAAGTTTTCCGTGAAAATAAAAGGATTAGTTTAAGAACTTAGTGTAAAATATTCAAGTTATTGCCCTAGCAAAACCTGTATGTATTTATACAAAAATTACTGGCCCTGATTACACTTAACTATTGGCCAGCTGGGCAGGCACCCCCCAGCCATCCCCCAGATCAGATCTGCCATATGTGATTGTGTGGTTTATGACAACCGTGTTCCAAATATTTTTTTTATCAGCTGTTCTTTGAAATAAAAATGATGAAAATCATGTGTTTCTTTTAAAAAAATGTTCCCTTGTATCTGGTTCAACTGCAACATATAGTAAAACAATAACAATAATGTTTTAAACAAAATAGAAATCTATTTCTCTCTCATGTTAACATAGCAGTTCAAGGTTTATACAGAGGCTTGAATATCATCAGGTACGCAGACTCCATCCCTCTTACTGCTTTGTGACTTCCAGCTTGTGATCCAAGCTCCATATATCTTACCCATTTATCTATTTTATTTTAGCCAGCCAGGAGGAGAAACAGAGGAGAAAATCACGCCCCTCCCTTTAAAAATATTTCCTGAAAAAATGTCAACACTAATTCCATTTATACCCTACGGACAGAATTTAATAACATGGCCATGTCTAACTACAAGGAAGTCTGGGGAATGAGGTTTTGTCCCAGGCTACGGTTTCCAGGTAATTTTCAGGTGCTGCATTACTGAAGGAGGAGGACAGATATTAGGGGACAAATAGCCTTTCTGTATTGCTCATTCTTTCCTTCAACAAAACCGTCTGGCCACCAATATATAAGGCACTAGTAACAGACTCTAAGAATGAACTTACATACAGTCCCTCCCACATGTAACTAAGAACATGTACCTTTTATTCCCTGCCTACAGCCTATTTTCAACCAGTTTTGTGTGTAATTATATTTTGCTGGTTTAGTTCCTACGAATCACCATTACTAAGCTCCACATAGAACTCAGCACTACATTACGCACCATGAGAAATCCTTGAGTGTTAGAACGAAAGAAAACTTCAGAGATCGTTTAATCCTTTGTGGTTAAGAAAACTGAGGTCCAGAGAGAAGGGACTTACCCAAGATGCCTGCTTCAATCTCTCTGCTGGCAGGGACTCAGATATCTATCTCCAATCACCACACAGTTGGTCAGGACTCTGCAATTCAAGAAGTAAAAGCTGAGCTTCCCTCAGGATTCCCCTGCTGTGTGAGTCACAGAGAAAAACCCCTGGGGACAGCCAGCAATTAGCAAAGCTGCTGCTCTAAGAAAGCAGCTTGCTAGGCACTTGAACTTCTCACTATTAAATGGGAATTGATCCCACCTAGACTGCTAAAATATCTTTCATACCAGCATCTGTACCTGGAAAGAAACCAGTTAGCGGAACGTGCTGGATTTAACACCATAATCCAACACCAGCTGTGTGTCCTTGAGCACATTGCTTAACCCCACTGAGTTTCAAATTTCTTACCTCTAACTTGGAGGTGATCATCCCTATACTATTGTACTAAAAGGATCTAGTGAAATACCATAGATAATACCTTGAGCACAATACCCGGTACTTGATAAATGTAACTTTGATTCAATTACATTCATGTATCATTGCTTCCAGGAAGAACTTCCTTTACCAAAACCATTTTGGATGAGTCACTACCTCAAATCCTTCAATGGCTCCCAATCACTTACAGAAGAAAGTCCAAACCCCCAGCCTGATGTTCAAAGTCTTTTCTTAAAAAAGGGAAGCTTTGATAAATCCAAGATGGAGCTAAAACATAAGTCAACTGACTCTTGTTCTAATAATCCCTGAACAAATAACTATAGTAAGATGTAGAAGGTTCTACAAGAGAGATTAATATACAGCCCTGGGGTGGAAGGGAGGACCATTTGTCAAAATAATGCTTACATCTTCTCAGCCATTCCCGTCCAGGGATTGGAACACATCCTAAAAGAATAACTGTAGTCATTTCTAGGTGGCAGAGTTGTGGGTAGTTTTTAATAATTTTGTTATCAGTTTGAGTATTTTACATCAGCAGCAAAACATTTTTCATCGGTGTAATAAAAGTAATATGATAATGACAGTAATATATGGTGCCTATAACTGAAGGAAGTAATGAAGGGGGAAGTCTGTGAATGAAGTCCGATATTAGGACATTTAACGACAAGATAAGCCCAGTAGTCCCTGGGGTCATAAGAAAGTACATGTCACACAAAGGATCACTGCCAGTTTATTCTATCTCAAGTCCCAAGGTCATTTTTCTCTTTCTGAGACTCTATGGCTACATCTTGAGGCTAGACTTGCAATTGAAGGGCACTCCTCAGCTCTAAGATAAGCGGCCAACAAGAGATTCAGATCTAAAATATAACAGAAAATCATGCAAATCAATAAGAAACAGAAAGCCGCCCCAATAGAAATAGAAATAGAAATATGGTAACAGGATACAAACAGTCAACTTCAGAAGAGGAAGCCTCAAAAGCTAACAAGCTTTAAAGAGATGTGCAAAATCATCAGCAATTAGAGAAATGCAAATGACGTTTTGAACCTAGGAAAAATTATAAGCATTTTGCACTAGCAAAAACAATAAAAAAAAAGGAAAAATACTGTGCCATAAACTTGGTTGGTGAGGTTGTGGAGAAATTGGAACCCTATATATTGTTGGTGGGAATGCAAAATGGTGCAGCTGCTATGGAAAACATGATGGAGGTTCCTCAAAAAATTAAAAATATAGTTACCATAGGATCCAGGAATCCCACTTCTGGGTATATATCCAAAAGAACCGAAATCAGAATCTTGAAGAAATATCTGCACTCCCATGTTCAATACAACACTATTCACAATAACTAAGGTATGGAAACAACCTGAAAGTCCATTGACACATGAATAGATAAAGAAAACATGGTACATACATACAATAGAATATTATTCAGCCTTAAAAAAGAAGGAAATCCTGCCATATATGACAACATGGATGAAGCTGGAGGACATTATGCTAAATGACATAAGCCAGCCACAGAAGAACAAATACTGCATGATCCTACTTATATGAGGTACCTAAAATAGTCAAACTCAGGGAATTCCCTGGTGGCCCAGTGGTTAGGACTCCACGCTTTCACTGTCAAGGGTGTGGGTTCAATACCTGGTCGGTGAACTAAGATCTCACAAGCCACGCAGTGTGGCCAAAAAAAAAAAGTCCAACTCATAAAAGTAGAGAATAGAATGATGGTTGCCGGAGGCTAGGGAGAGTGGAAAATGGGGAGTTGCTCAATGGGGATAAAGTTCAGTTATGCAAGATGAATATGTTCTGGAGCTCTGCTGTACAGCACAGTGCCTGTAATCAACAATACAGTATTGTATATTTAAAGATTTGTTAGGAAGGTAGGACCCATGTTAACTGTTCTTACAAAACAATCAATAATAGTAATAATTACCCAAAGAGGCTCAAGGAAACTTTTGCAGGTGAAAGAAAAACAAAACACAAAACCGAACTAGTAGTGATGTGGGAACTAATGGCCCAGTGGGAGGACATCCTGGAAGGCAAACTAGCAACACTTACCCCCACTCCTTACTCTATGTGTAGATTGTTGGGTATATATCTACACATACCTGACAATCTCCCTCCACGGTGTAAAGCACAAGAAATTCTCACAAAGCTTCATCAGAGGACACACCTGGAGACGTTTATTGTTGTATTTCTTTCTTGGAGCAAATGGGAAGATGGAGTGGAAAATAATTCTGATGCTCATTCCTGGGAAAATGAGTAGGTAAAAGTAGTAGAGACACAGCATAAAATACCATGAAGGGCTTCCCTGGTGGCGCAGTGGTTGAGAATCTGCCTGCCAATGCAGGGGACACGGGTTCGAGCCCTCGTCTGGGAAGATCCCACATGCCGCGGAGCAACTAGGCCCGTGAGCCACAACTACTGAGCCTGCGCATCTGGAGCCTGTGCCCCGCAACAAGAGAGGCCACGACAGTGAAAGGCCCGCACGCCGCGATGAAGAGAGGCCCCCACTTGCCGCAACTAGAGAAAGCCCTCGCACAGAAACGAAGACCCAACACAGCCAAAAATAAATAAATAAATAAGTTTATTTAAAAAAAAAAAAAACAACCTTCCTTTCAAAAAAAAAAAAACCATGAAATATCAGACGAGAGTTCATAGGAATGGTTTAGGTTGTTATAGCAACACTGATGGATCTTAAAAACATTGCCCTTGATGAGAAGAAAGGGAAAACCAGAATGGATACATTTATGAAGATTCAAAATACATGCATATAAAATAATATGCATTTTGAGAGAACTCATGCAAACAGAGAGAGAGACATAAATCCAATAGCATCTGTTTGGCCTCTCCTCCTCCCGCGCTCCCTGTGTGTCTACACTTTCCATGCCAACAATACTGAACTGCCTGTAGTTCCACGAACTCAGCATGCTGTTTCACTATTGTCTGCCTCTATACACGCTGTTCCTTCCCCCAACCCTCCTGTCTGGTTCACTGACGGATGGGCACACTGAATGTTACTCACTACTGAATCATTGGAGCTTACAGCTTGCTATTTGGCACAGAATAGCTGCTCAGTAAATATTGTTCACTTAAACTCAGTTTAGACAGCTTCAGCAGGCCTCCCCTGCACCACAAGCCCCCTCCTCTCCTTTCCCAATCTTTTTGTGTAATAGCTACCTGTTGTTGAGTACCTTCTAAATCCCAACACCATACTAATATGTGGAAGGCACATGCGTGAAGGTCAAGATTCTGGGAGCTCAGTATGGAAAGAAGACTGGGGTATAAAGTTCCATGTGTTCATTCTCATTTAATTCCCACCACCACACATTTTCTGTAAGATAATCCTTACCACTGTACCTGGCACCCACTAGTCCAGAGCCCCTCTGGTTCATTCCCATAAAGAGTAAACTTCCAGCCATATACCAGGGCATAGGAGAAGATGACACCTCATGCAGTTGCTTGGGGCGATCTAAAGGACCCTTTGCTTTTACAGATTTTCAACCAGTCCTCCTCTTGGAAGCCCCAACTTTGCCCTGTTCAGAAGTTCCAGAATCCAGAACCTATCTAAGTCTCTAGGCTATAAATTTCTTTGCTCTCTTTGTTCTCCAGAACTTCTCAGGTCTGCTAATACCAATTGGACCAGTTGTCCATCTGCTTTCCAGCTTTCAGTATCTTTATCATCCCTTCTTCCCTTCTTTTTGTCCTTGAGTTTATGCCATGCATTATGCTAAATTTCAGTTACTGTCATTTTATTGGTGTTTTGGGAGAGAACAGGGATAAATGAGTATGTTCAATTTATCATCTTTAACCGGAGGCTGCCCATTCTCAGACAATTTAAATAGTTAAAAATGTTTTACTTAGTTTGAGGCAAAACAGGCAACTTGGTAAGATCCGTCTCGCATTCTTGTTTTGACACAGTAAATCTTCAGATGTTAGAGAACACCTTCATTTCCCCTTTATGCTTTGATTCCTCTCTTCTCCAGGATAAAGACACACCCCCCTCCGGTATTCATTAAAATTATTTTATTTGTGTGTAATAGAAACTACACCCAGCAAACATACAAGAAAGGTTGAGGGGAGATGGGTGCACTGGAAGGAAGAACACCGAGCTAGCTCACAGTTGCCTATGCCATAGATCATTGGTTTTCAGCGTGCGCTCCCAGAGCAGCAGCATGCTTGGGAACTTTCTGAATTGCAAATTCTCATGCCCCACCCTAGACCTACTGGACCAAAAAGTCTGGGGCTGGCACCTAGCAATCCATATGTTAACAAGGAGATTCTGATGCACACTCAAGTCTGGAAGCAACTGCCTTAGGATCAGCTATGGCCAAGGACACAGGGACCTCAAGAACAAATCTGGCCACTGTGTTACCTGAGAAACAGCAATTACAAACTGGAGAGCCACTCATTTGATACGAATTACACTCCAACCTCCCAGTAATTAATAGTACTCCTACGGAAGAGACAGTTAACTTCCAGACGGTCGGTGTTGAAAACGACTCCCAGGACTTCCCTGGTGGCGCAGTGGTTAAGAATCTGCCTGCCAATGCAGGGGACACAGGTTTGATCCCTGGTCTGGGAAGATCCCACATGCCGCAGAGTAACTAAGCCCGAGAGCCACAACTACTGAAGGCGGCGCACCTAGAGCCCGTGCTCCGCAACAAAGAGAAGCCACTGCAGTGAGAAGCCCACGCACCGCAACAAACAGTAGCCCCACTCACCATAACTAGAGAAAGCCCACGCGCAGCAACGAAGACCCAACACAGCCACAAATAAATAATTTTTTTTTTAAAAAAAGAAAATGACTCCCATCCATTCACACTTTAGTCTCATGCTTTCACTTGCTCTCGCTATTGTACGTGAGTGTCTATTCTAAGAGAGCTGACCCAGGTCTACGGTATCCTCTCCACTGGGTACTCATGGTGCTACTCATAATACAGGTTTGGAGACAGCTTTGTGCTGAAGGTGTGGCTGATAGCCTTCTGAAGAGCTTTGCTCTCAGGAGCTAATGCTTTAAGGTTTTTCACTGAGAGGTAATCTACAACAAAGACAGTGAACCTCCTATCCTTGGTCTGGTTTCATTCCAGCCTTAGAAGACACAGAGGGAGATGCACCCCAAAGAAAAAACTTGATTTTGATTGATACCTGAGTTATTATGATGCAGAAAAGTTTCTGAGAAGTTTCAAGAAGAGAGTTAAAGAATCATAAATTTAAAACATAATAATAAAAATTTTTAAAAAGAGTCATAAATAAAACAATATTTTTTTGTCACAGGGGCATTGTTTCTCATCCCTGACCCAACTTGCTCAGAGGGCCACTAAGATTCTAATACACCAAGGGTCCAATATATTGAAAGGAAAATAATGGTTTCGATTTGACCGTCTATTGTGTGCCCAACAAGGTGCAAAGCTTTTATATGTAGTATGTCGATTCACTTAAAGTTTAAAGCATTCATAAGTTTTATCCTCCTTTTAAGTATGATGAAGCTAGGGCTCAGAAAGGATGAACAGCTTGACCAAAGGCACACAGCTAGTAAATCAAGATTAAACTCCTATCTATCTGCCTGCAGCATCCTTGATCTTAACCACCTGCCACACTGGCTCCATGAACACACAGAGCTATGTTTCAAATAAAGCAGTTCCCAGTTTGGACAGAACTGGGTCAGTCCAAAAGGTATTCAGAGTTTTACTCTGCCCAGAACACATCTTAATCTCCACCACCACCAAACAGTCTTATCTGCCTAACAAATGATTGCATTTCCTTCAAGACCCAGTAATGGAGCACCTCCTTTACGAATCCTTCCTACCACCCCAGAACTGAGTCAGTCACTTATTCTATCCTGCTGCTATTTGTTTACCTGGATGTCTCTGCCACAAAACTGTGAGCTCTTAGAAAACAGGATTGGCTTGATCTCTTGCATCACTACCACCTAGGGCAGGGCTAAACACATAGGGTGTATTTAGTAGTTGCTTGTTGATTCAAAAAAATAAATTAAAGAATCATGGATAGATAGATGGATGGATGAACGGCTCTCAAAGGGAAATGATAGTAGCAAATACATGACTTTAGTATGGATAGCTCAAGTGTCAATTAGGGCAAAACCAAAGCTATTTATCTAAAAACACTGGTGCTTCCGTCCAGTGACTCTTGCCCTTGGTATTTCTTTTATGTCTCTACCAATATCCTATCTTCCCCCTTTCCCCCTTTCCTTTACTTCCCTTGTCTTCCTTCTCTCTCTCTCCCTCTTTCCCTCTCTCTGTCTCTCTCTCTCTTAAATGCCTATAATATAGAACTTAAGTCATTCATATAATATTTTCATTTGTTATAATATATGATTCAGATATAAATAACGTTCCCCATTCTTAATTTCAAAATACAATGGATGGAACATTTTTATAATGTCTAAAAATAAGACCCAAAACAAAAACACCCACAACTCTCTCCCTTGAGTTAACGGCATACAGTAAATTGATTTTTTCTTTTTTTTTGGTGAGTCAGTGACTATCAATAGGGAAAAAATTATCCAACCCTGTTCAATGGTAAGAATTAACACAGTTTCAGCATCTGCTAAGTGCCAGCAATGCATTAATCATAAATATACAATAATTAATCATATATAATATATATTAATTATTAATCATATATTAATAATTAAGCAAATATCCTCCATCTTATTATCTGCATTTATAGGGAGACAACTGAGGCTCAGAGAGGTTAAGTGACTCTTCCAGTACTACCCAGTAGGGAAGAGGAAGTGAGATTCAAATTCAAGACACATACTTTCTCATTCGATTTAACATTTTCTCACGTGAAATCAAAGAAGCCATATTGGTAGGAGGAAGGAAGAGGAAATTCCCCTAGCTAAAAACAAAAAGGATTAAGGAACACTTTCTCAAGGAGAATACCAAGGTTACTCGGCCATGGTTTTGTAATCACGGGTGTAGAGCTTGCATGCTGACACTTCCTATGATTCAGCTCTGCCGTCTTACTCGGCTCTTTACAAAATTAAACCACATTTTAGAAAAGGAAACAATATCAGACTGATAATAATTTCTGTTTTAAAATCTGATAATTTAAAACAAAGGTGAAAGCCAGTGGAATGACAGAGATTTTTATCTTACCTTCTAGTCACAGAAATGTTGACTGTGAAAAAAGTTTGAATTCCAAATTCCAGAAACAAAGCTTTCTTTGCTAATTCTGGAGGTTTGTCATATTATTTCACAACCTACACTCCCCACGCCCCCACTCTCATGAGTCTGCTTCCCCTTCCTCCCTCAGTCCATGCCATGAACCCAAAGGCAGGCTACAAGAAGGGGGCCATTAGGGAGGGGCCCAGGAGTTCTTCCCTGCATGTGACACTTCTGAGAATCTCTAACTACCACCTCCCCGCGATCCTCTCAAGCAGCTCGGGGCTGAGCAAGAAGGAGCGGGAAACCAGGCAGTATGTTAGCCCCGCTTGGGTTCTGAGAATTGCTACTTGGCCATAGTTTTCTCTGGCTTGAACCATAGCAGCAGGCAAGGTGGAAAGTGTAAGAAAAGGAAGTGTAACTGATGTCCTCGGGGAAGTCATCAGAGTGAAACCAGGTGGGATTTATGGGAGACCTCAGTTCTGGCCAAGGCCAAGGTGGCCTGCCAAGTGTTGTTGCCAGGCTTGCCCCCCGTCCAGACTTGGGGGAGCCTTGTAGCATCAGCGCTCTGCTCTCACACCTCATTAGGTTCCTATTGCACTTTGCACCTTCATTCTTAAGAAGTCACATGTCCCATTAAATGTGAGTCTTTCCCAAGGCCAATCTGAAGCCTCTACTCTTCTGGGCTGCATCTTGACAAGTTAGTACACTATTGTGGTTGAACATGGTCTGTGGATTTAAGCAGATCTGACTTCAAATTCTGGGCCTGTCTATTGCCATCTATGTGCCTTCATGTCATTCGGTCCTTTGACTTCTCTGTGAGAAGAACTCCCTAATCTGTGTTTTCATTCCCTACCTCTAACATAGCCAACAGCCTGCTAAACATTTCCACTTAGATGTTCCTTTATTGCCTCAAATATGACAAACAAAAAGCATTATCTACTCTTTCCCATCCCCTCACATCCTTTGTACTGTTCTTTCTTTCTGCTAATGGAACCACCAGTCATTGAGATCCGTTTTTAACTCCCCATATTGAGTTAGAACATAAATCTTCTTGATTCTTCCTCCATATAGTTCTGTGTAGTCCAACTCTTCATTTCTCACAGGTTCTGGTCAGTTCGTGACATTTTATTCCCCTATACATGTACTCCTTTTGAAACAGGAGGGAAAGGGGACAGGGCACAACCTTTAAAAGAATGACATAGCCATAGGACATGGCAAAAACTGGTTAGAACCAGCTAGGTCCAAGATGGCAGAAGATTCGACTTCCAGTGGACCTCGAGCCTCATTATATGCTCATTGTAATAAGTTAGCATCTAAGTAACACACCCACCAGCACCATGACAGTTCTGAGGCTAACCATAAAAGGCCAAAAAGCAGGCAGTGGCCCAATTCCTGGAAATCCCCGCCCCTTCTCTGAAATAGTTGGAATAACCCGCCCACTCATTAGCCTATGCAATTATCCAGCCCATAAAAACTAACCATGCCATATGTGGGGGCCTCTCACCTTCTGAGATGGCTCACACTCTGTCTGTGGAGTCTGTTTCTCTGTAAATAAATCCACTTCTTACCTGTCTCTCACTGAATTCTTTCTGCAACGAGATATCAAGAATCTGAGCTTCATTAAGTCCTGAGACCAGGTGTGTGACCTCAATTAAAAGACCGTGGGTTCAAGTCCCAATCTGGTTTTGGCCAGGTTCGAGTTCTGGAACATGGGTTCAAGTCCCAGTCTGAGTTGCACAGTTTCACTTTCAAACTAGCCTTTATTCCACAGCCAGAAAAATTCTTTCTGAAATCATGTTGACCAAAATACCCTTCCATCACCACCTTCACTGCCATTAAAACCATCAACAAACTTCTAACTGGAAAAGTGCACACTCCTTGACCTGGTGCTCAAGGCTCTTCATATCCAGGCTCAGCTTCTTCAAGCATCATCTCCCAGACAGGGCTCCCCACCTAAGGCTTCTGCTTCCATCAAACCATTTCACTCAACATGTACTCATTCCATTCACTAAATATTAGTAGAATGTCCACATTAAGCCAAGTATTAGGGATACAGGGGGTGAATAAACAGACACAGCCTCTCTGTAGTAGAACAGTCTTTAGACACATAAACACATGTATGATGACAAATTGTGAACTCCTGGTTAAACATGACAGATTGACCATAGCATTTATATCTTCTCTTTCCTCCAATGAAATAAACAACAACAAGAAACTGTTTAACGTATAAGTGGACAACACATCATGATGAAACTTTGGAAGACAGGCTATAGATAGATGAGCAATGATCAACTAAGCACAGTGGAGAAAATTTCAACCTTAACCACCTGGAGAGGCATATTCTGACATAGTCACGGACCCTGTGGAACCATCTGCAAGGCAAGGCTCTCATGGGCCTGATCTTCCACAGAGGCATGAGGCTGCACATCCGGACACAGAGAGGATTAAACTCTTAGATTTCCCCTTGGCCCTGCAGAGCCTGACAGACACCCTAGAGGCAGAAGAGCTAGTGTCTGGAGAAATTGTTTGAGGAAGCTCCAGACCCATGAACGTCAGGCACAGAGCAGAACAGAGATGCACGGGTCTGAAAATGATCGTGCCAGGGCCCATCACTGTCACAATCCAGAACTCCATGGATAAAAAGATGATCCTAAAAGCTCTAGCTGCGGAGTGGTAGGAAGACAGGAGATGATCGTAGGCAAACAAACAGGAATCAGAAGTGCAATCAGGTTTCTACCAGAAATGCTAGAAGTTGGAAAAGAACTGGAGAAAGCCTTCAGATTTCTAAGGAAGTTTTTAACCTAGAATCCATTACTTAGCTACACTATCAACAAACATAGGGAGAAACATATAAACATTTTCAGACATATGAAGGCTCAGAAAATTTACCTCCCATACACTCCCTCTTTTTTAGGAAGTTAATTGAGAACATCCTCCCGCTAAGCAAAGGAATGAAGCAAAAAGAGGAAGATGCAGAGACCCAAGAAATAAGGGGTCCAAAACCAGAAGGCAGTGGAGGGAATTTCCAGGATGCCAGCGGGGCAAGACACAAAGAGAACTCGCTGTACGGTCAGCACAGGGTGGAGGGCTCCAGGACAAGGGCTGTAGGAAAATTAAAAATGACACACATTAATATCTGATATATTTTACCAATTAGAACAGGGCTGGGCAAACTCCAGCCCAGGGACCAAATTCTGCCCGCCACTTTTTATTGGCACACAGCCATGCCCATTCATTTACATATTGCCCATGACTGCTCCCTCTGTAACAGCTGAGTTGAACCGTCGCGACAGAGACTGTCTAGACTGAAAAGTGTAAAATTTTTACTATGTAATCCTTTACTAAGAAAGAATTTGCCAAAACCTGATTTAAAAGGGGAAAAAATACTGATTTGATGGACTGGGTGAAGAAAGAATAAATACAAGGAAAAAAAATTCACACCAACTGGAGGTAAAGAAGCAACTGTGAATTCAAGAAATACAAAGTTGTGCAAGAAAAGAAATGATCATAGGAAACTACTTAAACTCTGCAGTGGACAATATTTGCATGATCATAAAAACATAAACTCTGATTCTGATTTATAAAAAAATTAGGATATGCATATCAAGGGAAGAAGAGAGAAGAAATGAAGAGATGTATAAAAGATCTATATTTTCATCTACTATAGCAGGAAGTCTGTCACCGATAAATCAATAGATAACAATAGAAGCATATTTGCTAGAAATACAGAGGCATATGCCATAAGAAATAACAAAAAGAGCTAAAAAGTGATTTGTCTGGTGAGCAGGACCAAATGAGGTAGGGATTAGTAAACAGGCACTACTATCTTCATTATAAATCTTTTGACATTGTTTGTTTTTGTTTTGTTTTTGCGGTACGAGGGCCTCTCACTGTTGTGGCCTCTCCCGTTGTGGAACACAGGCTCCAGATGCGCAGGCTCAGCGGCCATGGCTCACAGGCCCAGCCGCTCCGCGGCATGTGGGATCTTCCCGGACCGGGGCACGAACCCGCGTCCCCTGCATCGGCAGGCAGACTCTCAACCACTGCGCCACCAGGGAAGCCCCTTGACATTGTTTTTTTTCTTGTTTTTAACTGTGTATACATATTATTTAATAAAGTGGCAGTTAATTTTCAAAAACACACAATCTCAAAAATTACACAATAGGTGTCATGAAGCCCCAAAACAAGATGCCATGATAAAGAATAATGAAAGTGGATAAACTATAAATTTACTTTTGTCTTCAGAGAAGTGGGTTCTACGCAGATAAAATTTAAACTGATAACTTGCAAGTTAGCCAGCCAGCCAGTTTAGGCAAAGGGGACTCCCAGGCAAAGGACTAGCACGTGCAAAGGCCTGGGGTGAGAGCAAGCATGATGATTTAAACGACTTGAAGTGGACAGGATTGGCTGAGGGTGAGAAGTGTTCAGGAACAAACTAGCAAAGACAGCAAGAAAGAGACCATGATGCCACCATGAAGCATGGCAAAGGGACTGCTGACTCACATAACAACGTGTTGCAACACTGTGACCAATATTTGCAGCACATTTCTTCTTTTCATGATTTTTGCATTAGAAACTGACTCAAATCCACAACCCAATAGAAGGAGTTACTGTGTAGTCAGAAAGTTGAGCCAGACTGTAGCTGTTTCTTTCAAGATGACATGTCAGACTCATCCATAAGCAGTGAGGTGACCTCCCAGTGCCCCTGAGGGCTTTGCAAGTGACATGCTTTTCTCCAATAAACTCCTGCTCCCATACCTTCCTACTCCACCCCCTCAGTTCCTCCAGGAATTTTGGATGCAGGATTCCCTGCGATCTCTTCTCAGGCTCCTACTTGCCCCTCTTAAATCAAATTCCGAAGTCTTGGTTTTTGCCATCACTTGACTGCCTTCCTAAGTGCCCTATTATCCACCCTCTCATAATTCTGTCCCAAATGTCTCAAAACAGATTTGGATCTTCCAAGGAAGGACCCGAGAGATGATTTCTCCATACTTTTATGAGGAAAATGGAGCCCAGGGTCCATTTCCCCAACATCAGGCAGCAAGCTGATGACAGAACCAGGGTCACAATGCAAATTGCACCACTTTCGGTTTGTGAGGTCCTCCCTTCAAGACTCTGCAGGAAGAAAACCCAAAACACAGCTACTACACATCTATGGGCAGGAGCCTGAGACTCTGAATTTCCAAGAGGTGAAATTTCCTTTTCGTACCCTCTATTAATAGAGTTTTTTCATCTATTAAAGAAATTATGATTAATATTAGGGAAATATGTTCTAGTTACATTTTACAATTCATGCCCTTCGGTTAATGTGTACCCAGATTTAAATATTTCCATGAAATAGCACTTATTCTCTGTATATTAACTCTTGCTTCCTCAGAAGCATCAGGAAGCCTTACATTATTGCTGCTCGCATTTTCTTGAAGGCATTACTAAAGATTAATTACAAATTATTTTTATTGTACTGGGACAAGACAGTACTGAATTAATAATGTGTCCTAAACATTAATTTAGTCAGTGGCTCTCAGTCACTTGGTCTCAAAACTCCTTAGCTTTCTAAAAATCAAGGACCCCAAAGTTTGAGTTGGTATAGGTTTATTTATAGATATTCTTAGAAATAAAAACTGAGAAAGTTTAAGAATCTTTACTTATTAATTTATTTTAAAATGCCAACAATAAATCCACTACATGTTAATATAAATGACATTTTTTATATTTTTTTTAAAAATATGTAAAAAAAAGTACTGAGAAGAGTGGCATTGGTTTTGCATTTTTGTAAATCTCTTCCATGTCTGAATTAATAGATGACAGCTGGATTCTCACATCTGCTTCTTCATTCAGATGTAGATAAAACACATCATGAAGCCTCTGGAAAACTCCATTTACACTGATGAGAGAATGAGCTGGGAAAAGGCCAAAATCATCTTGGTATTGTCATGAGAATAGCTTTGACCTCATGGCCACCCTAAAAGGGTTCCAGGGATCCTCAGTTGTCCCCGGACCACATTTTGAGAACCACTAGCTTAATTAAAATAAAAAAGCAGAATATATTTATTTATTCGAACATTAGTGTTTTCACATGAGAGGTTTCACTTGATCTTCCCAATCAAGCAAGCAGAAGATACGTTTACATCCTATTTCTTATAAGAAAGTGTTTGTTAGGATATTGGTAAATTTGTTTTTAAACATTTCGACCCACAAGCCATGACTCGGGGTCTGTGGGACTCTTTGGGTGGACACCCAATGGCCAAAGTGATGACACTCAAAGGCGCTGGACTTACCTTAAGAAGCAGTTTACCCCATTCTTGAATAGTCATTTGTGGGCAATTCATTTGGATCCATCATTCATTCAATAGCTTATCTCAATACTATTTCGCTGTCTAGGGTATAGATTCCTATTTAAGGAAGCAGAGTGTCTTATTTGGGTGCCCCTTTGGGGGGAAAGCACTGCCCTAAACCTGGCATCTGCTGAGCAAAACGATAATCATAGTAATAATCAGCTGAGCAAACAGGGATTTGCACTTTGCTGAGTGCTGGAGTCGAGGGGGAAGAGAGGACCGTGGCAAGAAACAATGCATTCAGTATAAGGACTGAGGTTGTGCATTAAGATGGTATTGGTTTCTAATCCCTTTCCGCCACTTACTAACTGTATGACCTGGGCAAGTCATAGGATTCTGTGAACCTCAGTATCTTCACTGGTGAAATGGGGAGAACAATGCCAGTCTCCTGGGGTTTGAGGGAAGTTCATATAGGATAATGTATGGAAAGTACCTACCACTGGGCCTGACATAGTAAGAGCCCCCCAAATGGCAGTTGTGATGATGTGGACCATAGTAATGATGAGGCAGCAACACCCTGATGTTGGCACAACCAGCTGATTCCAGGACCCACAGAGGGGCTTCCATGCAGAAGCTACAGCTTCCCTCCCCTCGCTCTATTCCAGCCACAAGAGCTGTCTTTCAGATTCTCAATTATGCCAGGTTTCTCCCAGCCTTAGGGCTTTCCTAAATGCTACTCCCTCTGCTCAGAAGCACTCTGAACCACTCCAAATTCACAGTCACCCAGTCTGTCATGTATGTTCCATAGCTAAACTCTCCAGATCTTCCAGAGAATCCATAAGTAACAGCAATGGTTTTCTTTGTCACCCCTACCCAGTCTCTTCAAGGATACACTCCACACTGAACTATTTGCTTGACGCTCGCTTATCAGTTTACCCAGAAAATGTGCCCCTGAGTTCACTTTTCCTAGACTACCTGCAGTTTTTTGTCTGCCCTCTCTTCTTCTCTTCTATAAATCCTATTTGAGACCTTTGTTAATTAAAATGATTGATCTCTTTTATCTACAAATAAACAGTGTGCTGGTAATTCACCAAGTTGCTCTGCATAATTCTTTGACATTGCCCAGGAAATGATGGGTCCTAGGACAAATCTGCAGTGTGCCTAAGTTCACACAGGTTACAGAATAGAGAGCTATACCCTCCTCTTCTCCACCAAATCAACAACACAAAAATTAGCAGACTGCAATTCACTTTTGCCCTCAAAACTCTTGTTTTATTTCAGTGAGGACACCTCACTTTGTTCCAGAATATCAAAAATTAGCATGGAAAGGGACGAAGTAAATAACACTATATTTTAGACCACGGCCAACATTTCAAAGATAAAACAACTATTATTAAGTTAATAAAACCTGATAAATGAATTCAGCAAGGTAGCAGTATAGAAGATTAACATACAGATATTGGTTGCATTTCTTTACACTAACAATGAAATATCAGAAAGAGAATGTAAAAAAGAAATTCCTTTGAAAATCGCACCAAAAAAATAAAATAAAATAGGAATAAACCTGACCAAGGAGGTGAAAGACAGATATGCTGAGAACTATAAAACATTAATAAAGGAAATTAAAGATGATCCAAAGAAATGGAAAGATATCCCATGCTCTTGGATTGGAAGAATTAATATTGTTAAAATGGTCATACTACCCAAAACGATATACAGATTTAATGTGATCCCTATTAAATTACCCATGACATTTTTCACAGAGCTGGAACAAATAATCCTAAACTTTATATGAAACCATAAAAGACCCAGAATTGCCAAAGCAATCCTGAGAAAAAAGAATAAAGCAGGAGGCATAACCCTCCCAGACTTCAGATAATACTACAAAGCTACAATAATCAAAACAGCTTGGTATTGGCACAAAAACAGACATATGGATCAATGGAAAAGAATAGAGGACCCAGAAATAAATCCACACACCTATGGTCAATTAATCTTTGACAAAGGAGGCAAGAATATAAAATGGAAAAACGTCTCTTCAGCAAGTGGTGCTGGGGAAGTTGGACAGCTGCATGTAAATCAAGGAAGTTAGAACACACCCTCACATCATGCACAAAAATAAACTGAAAATGGCTTAAAGACTTAAATATAAGACATGGCACCATAAAACTCCTAGAAGAAAACATAGGCAAAACATTCTCTGACAAATATCACACCAATGTTTTCTTAGGTCAGTCTCCCAAGGCAATAGAAATAAAAACAAAAATAAACAAATGGGACCTAATCAAACTTACAAGCTTTTGAACAGCAAAGGAAGCCATAAACAAAACTCAAAGACAACCTATGGAATGGGATAAAATATTTGCAAATGATGCAACTGACAATGTGTTAATTTCCAAAATATACGAACAGCTCATACAACTTAACAACAACAACAAAAACAACCCAATCAAAAAATGGGCAGAAGACCCAAACAGACATTTCTCCAAAGAAGACATACAGATGGCCAATAGGCACATGAACAGATGCTCAACATTGCTATTTATTAGAGAAATGTAAATCAAAACTACAATGAGGTACCATATCACACCAGTCAGAATGGCCACCGTTAAAAACTCTACAAATAACAAATGCTAGAGAAGGTGTGGAGAAAAGGGAACCCTTCTACACTGTTGGTGGGAATGTAAGTTGGTGCAGCCACAGTGGAAAACAGTGTGGAGGTTCCTCTGAAGACAAAAAATAGAATTACCATATGATCCAGCAATCCCACTCCTGGGCATATATCCAGACAAAACTATAATTCAAAAAGATACACGCGCCCCTCTGTTCATAGCAGCACTATTCACAATAGCCAAGACATGGAAGCAACCTAAATGTCCATTGACGGATAAATGGATAAAGAAGATGTGGCACATATATACAATGGAATATTACTCAACCATAAAAAAGAACGAAATAATGCCATTTGCAGCAACATGGATGCAACTAGAGATTATCATACTAAGTGAAGTAAGTCAGAGAAAGACAAATACCATATGATATCACTTAAATGTGGAATCTAAAATATGACAAAAATGAACCTATCTAAAAAGCAGAAACAGACTCATGGACGTAGGGAATAGACTTGTGGTTGCGAAGCAGGGAGCGGGGTGGGGAAGGGATGGACTGGGAGTTTGGGGTTAGTAGGTGCAAACTATTATATATAGGATGGATAAACAACAAGGTCTTACTATATAGCACAGGGAACCATATTCGATGTCCTGAGATAAACCGTAATGAAAAAGAATATAAAAAGAATGTATAACTGAGTCACTCTGCTGTACAGCAGAAATTAACACAACATTATAAATCAACTATACTTCAATTAAAAGAAAAAAATAAATTAACAAAACCACACGAGAGAGAACTGAATCTCCACAGTGATTTTCTAATCACTGCCTCACACTTTCCCCCTTGGAGCTATCCAGCCTTGTCCTGCTGGATTATGTTTCTAAACACAGCTCTAAACTTACCCTTCTTCTCAAAAATGTCCAGTGTCTGTCCTACCACTGCCCACAGCCTGAAATCCCAACCCTTTACCCTGCTATTTGCATCCTTCTGTGATCTGGCTACAGCCCACTTTACCAAACTCTTCTTTCTCTCTCTGCCCCTCCACCTCTACCTGTAAATGCCAGATGGCCCACTGCAAAACTCTCTTGATGAAGGAAGCAATATATTGCTTTACATGCGGACGCAAGTTTCTTATGTCATTGGTACACAGACTAGCTACTTTGAATAGTGCTGCCAATACAGTTCTCTTTCCCTGGAATGCCTTTCCATCATCAATATCTAACACCTGTCTATGCTTTAAATCCCCACTCAAATGCTACCACCTCCAGAAAGTCTTCTCTATTCATCTCCACTGAAAACAATCTGTCATTGGTGCTCCCTCTTATACTACTTAACTCACGTCTTGTATTAGCATTCTGTATACCCACATCCTGACTCTTCCAGTAGGCTGCTATTTGATGGAAGGGCTATGTCTTCATGCCTCTACATCTGCCTCCCTCTCCCCCATACTCTGCACAGCTCCTGGCATAGAGTAAGTGTCAACTAACGGCCTTAAGCAAACTGATAGATAAATAAATCAAATCTGATATTTACACCCTCCTGCCTAAACTGCTTTGATGGCTTCCACTGCACTCAAATTACACCCCAACTCCCTAATAGCAGCTATAAAGCCTTGTTTGATTGTCCCTGTTCACTTCTCCAGCCTCATTTGGGGCTACGTCTCCTTTTCCTTACATGTGTGTCTCTCCCCTATATGTCCCTTGAACACATAAAATTCTGTCTGGCCTCAGGGCTTTCACACATGCTCTTCCCTCTTTGTAAAACCCACTTCCTCCCATTAATTTTCTGGTCCACAATTTCTGACATTCCAGTTTTCAACTTAAAAGCCACATCCTCAAAAAGACCCTCTAGGTTATCTATCAGTCAGGGCCCTGGCAGGAAACAGGTGTCATATGTCAAGTGGGCTAAAATGATGATAAAGGGGCTCTATACAAAGGTATGGACAGGGTTTAGGGACACCAACAGGAGATAACACAGCACCCCATGGCTAGCAACAGTAGGGCTCCATTACCTCCCTCAGGCCTGAAGCAGGAGGGGAGGGAACATGTACCAGAACCTGGAGAGAGTAGTGTAAAAGAAGGCTACCTTAAAGTATTGGTGGCCACCAGTAGAGGGTCACAACTAAGCAGCGGGATCTGTAGAGAAAGGAACAAAGGAAGTAAATACCCCAGCTTCATTCTTCTCCCACCATCCAAACGGCCAATCCCCAATTGGGAGCAGAGGAGCCTTTTAAGGCAGTCCCTGCAGGCCAGCCTCCCAGGAAAGATGGAGAAGGGTAGAATAAAGGATGACAGGGGTGAGCAGAAGCTACCCAGCCCACCATCCATTCTCAGGTAGACCCTCCTGTTATTCTGTCTCATAGCAATCTGTTTTCTTCTTAGTATTCAATAAAATATTTACTTTCATATCTTTTTGCTGAATGTCTATAAGCACTTTCAGATGGTCAATTCCGTGGACATGTAAACCCCACGTGTTCACTGCAGCACTCTGGATCTAACATATGGTAGGTGCTGAATAAATACTTGCTAGTTAATGTGTGAACACATGCATCAGTCAGAGACATAATAGCACATATAATTATGCACGTACACATTTCAATTTCAAAGGGAGAAACCTCCTCTACAGAATTAAGAAATGCCAGGAAATTTCACATCAAAGTCAATTCGATGAAAACAAAATGCTGCCTAGCATAGAAAATCACTCTAACTTCAAAAAGAGCTGATCATTTTCTAAGAAGAGAAGAAAAAATGTCCTTCCTATTAACTTGCTGTGAAAACAGGCTGAGCCAGACTAGATAAGTTACCACCGTGTAACACAAAATTGTTATCGTCCCCAATCCACAAACAGATTGAAATAAGGTCAAGTGGAAGAATTCCTCCCCGAACTCTTTCTTCTTGATAAAACCTTGGTAGCTCCCACCACTAACTTTACAGCTTCAAAAGAAGAAAAGTGCTAGCAAGCCCTAAATTCCCTCCTCCTGGTCTTGGGGTTTTCTGCATCTTCCAAAAGCCCCGATTTCTCTGAGCTCTTGTGGTCCCATTATAAAGAATACAGACAACACTTTTAAGTCTAGTTCTACATATTACCTGGTAAGTGCACTTTATTGATAGCTGAATCTGATACCCAAACACAGACTTTCACAGTTGCTTCTCTCCTCTGTCCCCCAACACATTTGCGCTTTGATGAGAAGAGGCGAAATCTTTTTCCTGATAGCATGTAACACAATATGATTCCAAACACTTCATCTTTCTTTCAGCTCCTCAGATGACTCATTTGCCTTGTTCTCTCCAACCACAGGACTCTTGTATTTGGGGCTCCCTTCTACTGGAAGATGCATCCCTCTTTTCTACAATTTGTTCTGTGAAAATGGGCTAATATTAATGCCTAGATCATAAAGTTGTTGTGAGGAAGAATCAAGGTAGTAAGATAATTGAGATCATACATATAAGGCATGTAAAACAGCAACTGACACACAGTAAGAGCTCAATAAGTGTTTTCATCATTATTAATGATTACTTCCAAATTACCCTTCAGATCTGTAATCAATATCGCTTGCTCCAGGAAGATTCTATGTTCCCCCAAATGAGACTGAGTACCCCAATCATGGTATTCATGTGTCTGGGTAACTTTCCTTCACAGCACTATCTACAACCCCTATGATTCAAATACCATTAACCCTTGAACAGTGCGGGGGGTTAGAGGTGCCAATCCTCTGTGCAGTTGAAAATCCAAGTACAGCTTGTAGTCCACACTCCAGTATCCACAGTTCCTCCACATTTGCACTTCTGAATCCTCGGATTCAACCAGCCGCAGACCATGTAGTACTGTAGTATCTTTAAAAATCTGCATGTAAGTGGACCATGCAGTTCAAAGCTGGTTGTTCAAGGGTCAACTGTCATCATAAAATAATGTATGTGTCCTTAAATAGGCAAAAGAAAAAAAAAAAGTAAGGATTTGAGCAGCAAGTGAATTTGTTGTTGATCACCATTGTATTCCTAGTTTCTTGGAAACTGTTTCACACTTAGTGCTCAAAATACATGTTAAATGAAAAGATGAACAGACCACCTCACCTCCTCTGTGGCACAGTAAGCACCACCTCTTTCCACACCTTTTTTTTTTCATGTTCACTACTTCAAGAACTCTGAAGGTAAATATTTGAGGAAACTGATGCATCGAGAAGCCACATGACCAGAGACTCCAGTTCCCAGAGTCACAAGTGGGCCAGAACACAAGTATCCCTATTTCCAACCATGCAGTATCCTGGGTCTCGGCAGAAAATGGCAGAAGGTCTCTGTTATGGACTGAATGTTTGTGTCCTCCCAAAATTCATAGTTTGAAGTCCTAACCCTCTGTGTGATGCTATTTGGAGATGGGGACTTTGGAGGTAATGAGATTTAGATGAGATCCTGAGGGTGGGGTCCTTATGATGGGATTAGTGCTCTTCTAAGAAGAGAACAGAGAGCTTGCTCTCTTTAGCTCTGCCATGTGAGGCACATCGAGAAGGCAGTCATCTGCAATACAGGAAGGGAACTCTCATCAGAACCCAACCTTGGTGGAACCCTGATCTTGGACTTCCCAGCCTCCATAGATGTAAGAAATAAATGTCTGTTGTTTAAGCCACTTAGTCTATGGTGTTTTGTTACAGCAGCTGGAGCAGACTAATACAGTCTCCTATGGCGGGCAGGAGTGGAGGTGGGGGATACTCTGCTATACCCATGAGGCCTTCAGTCTTATTTATATCGTTTTGTATGCAATTGTTAACACCAACTGTTAAAGCATAGTTCTGAGACAGTGCGTGGAGAAAATACTTTATGTTCACCACACTATTTCCTGGACACACGGAAAGGCTACATCTCTCAGCCTCCCCTGGGGTCCTACTTAGACTGGGGTCCGATGACTGCGTTCTGGCCAGTAGAATTGCAGGCAGCAATGACATAAGCCATTCCCAGGCCTGACCCATAGGTATCCTATGTGCAGTCCTCCAACACTTGGAGGCCACAAGGGCTATCTGTCGCTCACAAGACTTCATAAGTGAGAAACTTTGATTTTATTAAGTTCCTGATAGTTCAGGACTAACTCGTTACTGCTGCATATCCTAGTAGTAACCTGACTAATACAAAGAGGCAGAGTGGAACACTGGGAAATGAAATGAAGAAAACAAGAGTTTGAAGCCCAACTCTGTCATCAGCTTATGAGGTGACATTGGAAATTCACCTGTCTGGCTCTGAATTTTCTCATCCGTGTTACTCAAACATGAACAGATCACCGTGGATGGCTCTTGATTTTGCATATTACCTGGAAGCTGAACTCATACTTCATTACATTCCTCTCCCCCACACATATTACACAGCTCCAAAAGCAATGGTAAACCACATTGTTTTACTGAAGAATTTGTTGGGTGATAACAAAATGGATTATATCTAGAGTGACCATATGTGTTAGGGTTTGGCTAGGACAGTGCCCATTTAGACCTACTGTCCCAGTGTAATGCAGTGTCATTACTAATAGAAGAGCCCCCTTTGCCTCTTAGGCATCCTGGTTTAAACAATACATTACAGAATAAGCTGGTTATATCACACACGACATATAGCAACTCTTACCAGACATCTTTCAGTTCATACTTCTATTCTCCATTCACCTTGAGACTCCACCATCCCCCCCAACATGTTCCCTGGAGTCCTTTACTGGATCCTCTGTCCCCAGCTCAGTAGCTAAGAAGGAGCTCAGGGAAATATGCCAACTTGTACCTCCTTAGCTCAGTAGCTAAGAAGGAGCTCAGGGAAATATGCCAACTTGTACCTCCTTAGCTCAGTAGCTAAGAGGGAGCTCAGGGAAATATGCCAACTCGTACCTTCTCATCATTGCTTCAAACTAGCCAAGCTTCAAACTCCACCCTTACTGCAAGGGAAACAGATAGTTGTAGACTTCATGGTGATCTTGAGAAACAAAAGCAATTTGGGGAGTACGAATAGAGGTTTAACAAAATGCCTTTGCTTTCTCCACAGGAAAGTGACCATGCATTAACCTCAAAGCACTATTCCCTGACAACGGTGGAATGACACTGTGAATGGGGAAAATGATCTTTAATTGATAAACTGCCTTTAGACTGGGAAACCATGAATGAGCTATGAATACCTGGTAGAAAGCCATAGATTTGGGCTTCTCACCATGTGGGACCTAGAAGCTATGAAAAGAGATATTGGTTCCAGTGGCGCTTGGGGCTTTTAAACCAGAGTGGCCCCTGTGCCCAAGTGCGTAGTCTCATTACAAGGATAACACCTGTGTTGCCGGGGGCAGGGAGGAAACAGCTCTCGGACTGCCATGAAGAGACACACTTGGCGCCGCCTCTGGGTCTGCTGTATTTCCTCTGCTGTGCTCTAGGTGAGGCAGATCTCTGTGGCTGTGTAGGTTTGGTTATGCATCCTTGCTATCAAAGTATGGCCCTTGGAGAGACAGTACCAGCATTATCCAGAACTTTTTAGAAATGCAGTCAGCACCAGCCCAGACCTACTGAATTAGAATTGACATTTTAACAAGATCTTCAGGCAATTCCTATGCATAATTAAAGTTCGATGAACCCAGGACCAGAACCGGTCATCACATAGAATGGTCATAACTGTGGAAACCAGCCAACTTCTGCCACTCTAAAGAAGCTCTCATTTCCAGATCAAATCAATATCCATGCATATTTTCCCCTTGTTTCTACTTTTTACTTGTAATTCTTTAATCACAACAATATGATGTTCTCCAGAGAACTCTACAAGAGCGATGAGGTCCTCTTATGTTAACCTACAATTAATCAATTAGCTCTTAATCCCAATGCAGCAGGGGCTACAACTTCTACAGTGTTTTTAATGTATTAACATTTGAGCTTTATTTCCTCTCCCAAAAATACTTATCAAGGTCTATCACATCAAAGCAAGAAAAAGCGCAAAGAAAGGCAAAGCCATATGGTTTCAGGGGTGGCGTTTCCCCTGGTCCCATGAAGTCCAGGAGAGCTGGGCAAGTTTTTCAACCTGGATGCTCCAAGGGGCATTCACAGGGAAACCAAAGGCAGGACCTCACGAGAGGAGCTCGCCACCAAGAGCATCTTGCAAGCCACGCCTGGGTTCCAGTCCTCTAAGGTGGGGGAGCGGGGTGGGAATCATCTTCTCAGGTTTTGCCAAACTGGCAGATGAGCCCTTTATACTGATACCTTATGCTTTCTCAGTTCCCGTAGAAAATTTTCAGGCTGTCCGGCTATATGTCAGCTACGCCTATATTTTCCGACCTGAGGACAGAATGGGATACCCCAGAAAGAAACTTTAAGACCAAGGAAAAAGGGCACACAGCCTGTGTCAACCACTCTGTGTGCTGGTTTCAGAGGGAGAAACTTAATTTTATTTCTTATATATTCCACATTCCCTGGAAAGAGGTAGTGAAAGATAGTACATGATATACAGACAAGGAAATAACAGATTTCCTATGACCTATAGGAAACTACATATATTTAGAAAGAAAACAACTGTATAATATATGTTCAGCATGATCCCAAGTATTACTTGCCGTCTCCCCTATGGATATGGATTATGGGTTGCTTCTAGTATCTTCTATACAAAAAGCAATATATATTCATTATAAACAATTTGAGACAAACAAAAAAACATACAACATGAAAATAAAAGAGAAAAATATACTTGGTAAAATTGCGGCTCAGAAGTTAAACCAAGGAGGGCACAAGAACAAATGAGGAAAGAAAGGGAAAGAGCTTGGGAGGAGAGAAAGAGGAAGAAAGGAAAGGGAGAATAGACATCTTTTGTGATTTGACCAGGGACAATGGAGGAAGAATTCTGTTGCCTGGATACGCACCCAGTGGTGTATTTAGCTACACTGGTGTCTAACACTTCAAGTCAGCAGAAGAATAGTGCACATCTTTTCAACAAATGTAAACCAATTGCCCGCTATGTACCAGGAGGTGTTCTAAGGTGTTTTATTTTATTTTATTTTTTCTTTAATTTAGTTTTGGCTGTGTTGGGTCTTCGTTGCTGCACGCAGGCTTTCTCTAGTTGTGGCGAGCGGGGGCTTCTCTTGTGGCAGAAGCGCAGGCTCAGTAGTTGTAGTGCACAGGCTTAGTTGCTCCGCGGCATGTGGGATCTTCCCAGACGAGGGATCGAACCCGTGTCCCCTGCACTGACAGGCGGCTTCTTAACCTCTGTGCCACGAGGGAAGTCGCTCTAAGGTGTTTTAAACACAATATCAATCTTTTAACCACCCTAAAAGTGACAATGATTGTTGTCACATTACCAATAAAAACAACTGAGACTTGGGGTGACTAAGTAGACCCGCCTCTCAAAGGTTACAAGCATTTTACTGCAAGTGCTCAACAAATGTTTGTTTTGAGTAGAAGGAAGGGAAAGGGGATTTGAAGTTGGGTCTGTGTTTCCAGGACACTTCTCTGAACCTCCTCCAAACACCTACACTCCATAACTTCACTGGGGATGCATTTCCCAGAAAAGTGCTCCACTACCTGTTTTTCCACTTTTCACAGCGTTAGTGTCTCCCTCTGTTGATTATGTCCTGTGCAAGCACTCACATTTTGGCATTTTTCCATCTGCCAATACCCCCTTTCTTTGCACAGCTGAAAATCTGATGTTAAGAAGGCAAGTTTAGGTTGGGACTCCTTTGTTCTTCCCAGTAAAAATAACAGCCATGAAAAATGAACTGGTGCATTCTGTTGTGGTTCACATGTTTCCTCCTTTGCTTGGCCCTTTGCAACTGAAAATATGCAGCATCGCACAGCTAAAGCACCTGTTCAATTGGAATTGTTTACTCCAGGGATAAATAGATTTTTACTTCAAAACCAAGACCCATCAAGCTTCAGATTTCGTAGAAATAGAGAAAAAGAAAAGTTAGCCCACTTTCAAGAGAAAAGAAAAGGTCACTTCCTGATTTTGCTAACATCAGGAAACAACACTTTAGGACATGTTTCAGTGTCAACCTCACCTCCAGTGAAATCCGAAAATCTAACACAATCAGAGAATAGAGGCTGGACTTTACATGAAAAAAGTTTGAGTATCTCAGAAATGAGCCGTTCTTCCTTTCGAAAGAACAGATCCTGAACTCTGAAAAGTTTCCAGATTTCTGCCTCTCCCTCTCCACATTTTCTCTTTCTCCTTTTCTCCAAATAACATCTGTTCTTCCAATTCTTTGTTCACCAAGTATGTTCCAAGAAGACCCTAATGTCCTTACACATCTCTACATGTCAGTTTCTCTCTGCTTCTATTTATAGACATGTGTGTACACATATACTTAGAGGCAAGGACTGGCGTAGGGAGAGAGACACGAATTTGGAGGATGGAAGGCAGCAAGAGGGAAGGGGTCGGGGAAGGGACCAGGCCTGGGATCTCTTTTCTGGGACAGGCTCATGTTTAGACCTCATTTAAGAAAAAATTTTTAAATGGTGTTTTCCCCAATATGATGTATTTTAAATGGATTTGTTAGGTAGATTATAGTTTAAACATTAAACTATAATGCCTTCTAGGTGTGGTACTTCTAGGTGCCTTCTAGGTGTGGACACTTGTAAGTCATTTCCTCCAGGGACATACTCTGTTCTCAAGGTGATTACAGTATATCTGGGGGGACACAGCCCAGGTAGATACCTAGAGTACAGGTAATATAACCCCTTAGTGGTTACAGCAATTTGCTCTGCCATTAGGCAGACCTGCCAGAATGCCAGATCCAAGCCTAAGTTTCTTATCTGCCAAATGGGAATAACAGCATTTATGGGATAACAGTAAAAATTAAGTGAGATTATTAATGTAATGTGAATGGTGTACAATATGTGCTCATTAAATGTAGGTGGCGGTTGTAATCACAAAATAATTATTATTACTCTCATCACTACTGACTGGGGGTATAAGTATGCTATGAAATGCTGCAGAGAAAAGAGGGATATATTTCTTACTGGACGCTGAGGGTGGAAGCTCAGAGAAGAGACAACATTTGAACAGCAGCTTAAAAAAAAACAAAAAAAACCTGCCGGAGCAGGAGAACTGCTGGAGCAAGGTAGGGCATTTGATGTTGCAGTGAGGATGCTGCCTGCACAGAAACGGATTCAGGGGAAGGGTTAGCAGGTCAGAGGATCGACATAAACCGCCCCTGGAGTGGGGGGAAGGGTTAAGTGGGATCAGAGGCTGAAAACGAAGGCTGAGGAAAGGTCAGGGAAGTCTTGCAAGGAAACGCAACCAGGGTTCCACAGGCAAGGAGAGACGCTGAAAGATTTGACAGTGGAAAAGAAAGAGAGTCAAATGACCTAGTAGAGTCTAGGTGGATGTTTACTCATTAAACTAATGTAGACGTCAAAGAGGTCACCTCAAAGAAGTCCCCTAGAGAGTGATAGGAGACCTCGAATCTTCCCACTGTGCACATATAACACCCTGAATCATCTGTTGTTAATAGCAATCATGTTATAATAACTTATTTAATTGCCCATCTCACTCACCCGATTACAAGCTTCATGAAGGCAGGGATGACATCTGCCGTGTTCATTGTTATATTGACAGGGCCCGGCACATAGTAAGCTCCCAAACACCCAATGGGTGATGTAGAACACATCATCCTGTATGTTCCCATATCTTTTTTTATTGATATGGAAGGACCTCTCCTCAGCTTTGCAAAAAGTGCAAACTCACCTCTCTCTTTTGAATGACAATTGAGTTCTTAAGGACCATCTAACTTAAGAATTTTCTAGTCTGGGGCTTCCCTGGTGGCGCAGTGGTTGAGAGTCCGCCTGCTGATGCAGGGGACGCGGGTTCGTGCCCCGGTCCAGGAAGATCCCCCATGCCGCGGAGCGGCTGGGCCCATGAGCCATGGCCGCTGAGCCTGCGCGTCTGGAGCCTGTGCTCCGCAACGGGAGAGGCCACGACGGTGAGAGGCCCGTGTACCGCAAAAAAAAAAAAAAATTTTTTTTCTAGTCCTTCAACTCTACTGTAAGACCCTAGAGACTAGGAAAGTGATACTTTTTTTTTTTCTTGAATCTCTCACTTCCTTAGTATTTATTTATCATTAGTTCTGCTTCATTGAAAATCATAAAACATTTCTTTTTAAATATTCCAGTATTCTCATTTGTTAAAATGGTTTTTATCCTAAGTCATTGCAATGTCATAATTTAAATTCATAGATTACATTCATTTGTCATTTGAGAACATGTTATACAGATCTTCCTCAACCTAGGATGGAATTATGTTCTGATAAACCCACTGTAAATTGAAAGTACTTTTTATAATTTAAAAGTTGAAAAGGTATTTAAAATACCTAACCTCCAGAACATCACAGATTAGCCTAGCTTACCTTAAATGTGCTCAGAACTCTTACATTAGCCTAAATCTGGGCTAAATCATCTAACACAAAGCCTATTTTATAATAAATGCTGAACATCTCATGTATTTATTGAAAACTACACTGTAAGTGAAAAACAGACTGTTGTACGGGTACAGAATGGTTGTTTCCCCTCGTGGTCTCGTGGCTGACTGGGGGCTGCGGCTGCTGCTGCCCAGCATCAGGAGAGAGGGTCACACCCATATTGCCGGCCAAGGAAAAGATCAACATTCAAAACTCGATGTAAGCTTTCTCCTAAATTCATATTACTTTCACAGCATCGTCAAGTCGAAAAATTGTAAGTTAAGCTATCCTAAGTCAGAGACTGTATATTTCAAAGCACCTATACAAGCAACAAAGGGTCCGTTTCTCTGTTTGAACTCATCTTCTTTTTACCATCAAAGAGTTATGCAACCCAGTGTGTTTTCTTTCTTCCTTGCCCTCGTTACCAGGAAACTCAGGGGTATTGTGCTCATCAGCCAGGGCTCCTAAGCCATTCACTTGACACTCTACCTTTATAACTTGGCTCCTACCTTTTGCCTTGTTTTAATGGCTTCAGTTATTATACATCTGTGCATTTATTTTAAGTTGCCTCAAAACCTTTTTAAAGTAGGCAGGAGTAACATGTGTGTATTCATGTATATATTCATATATATATATATATATGTTTACTACATATTATTTATAAACACACACATATATCCAATACTAAAAGCACACCTATCTACACGGTTCCCAGATGTTTTCTGCCATACCTCACTCTCAGGTCTCATGAAAGCATGACTTAATAATGTAAACATAAGTGAAGATTTTATAGAAGAGTCTTAGGAAACCCATTTCTGTTCCTTTCTCCAGATCCCTTCTTTGGTTATTCTGTTTTGAGTTTAATACACTAAACCAGGGATCAGCAAACTTTCCAGTAAAGGAGTAGAGAGTAATTTTTAGACCATGGGTCATGAGGTGTCTGTTGCAACTACTTAACTCTGCCATTAGAATGCAAACAGAGTCACAGATGTGCATAAGCAAATGTGCATGACTGTGTTTTGATAAAACTGTATTTATTAAAATAGGTGGTGGGTTGGATTTGGCCGGTGACCACAGTTTGCTGACCCTGCCCTAACCTTTCCCCTACTGTACCTGTCATCACTGGACGCTCTCAGGAAGTGTCACTCTGGCCAACTCCAGTGTCCAGTCTCTCCAAGTTCTTTAGCCTCAGCAAAGCAAAGCCCTCCTCAGTTAATGGGACAGGGCCCTCCCTCCTCAGTAAGCAGTTTCATTGCAAGGTTTATTGCTTGAAGATACCCTGGGGGAGTCTGTCCTCTCACATACACCAATAGTTTTATAAAAGATTTCTTGCTACTACATACAGTGATCACCACAAGAGAACTTTAGGTAAATACGACAAATATATCTCCATCTGCATAAGCAGTAACATTTTTGCAGCCTATAGCCATATTTGAGGCTAGAAAGAGGTCTCAATCAAGGGATTAAAAAAAAAAGTCTTCATGCCAACACTCACCTCTTCATGAGCCTTAGTATTCTCATCTGCACAACAGGGGGCAGAATTTCACCTGCACAAAGGCCAGAATCTGGACCAAATGATCCCTTGTAGGTTCTTTCTGGAAGCTGGACAGGTTATTTTCCTAAACCAATGATTTCCAAATGGTTTCAGGAATCAGAATTCCCTTGGGTGCTGGTTAAAACACAGATTACTAAACCCCAGCCTGAGTTTCGGATTCAGTAGGTCTAGGGTGGAGCCCAAGAATTTGCAGTGCCGCCAAGTTCTGCTATCGCTGGTTCAGGGACCATGCTTTGGGAACAACTAGTCTGTCTACATGATAGAGATCTCACAGTCCCCCTTATGGGGAAGCAATGGCAGGGGAGGAGGGTCCTACAGCTGGTTCCCCTTCAGTTTTTCAGAATGGGGTTCCTTCTTGAAGGGATGAGAGATTAGTTCTGTTTGCCCGCTGAGTCTCTGGTGCCACAGCCACACCTCAGCAACTAATTACAGGCTGAAAGGAGGCTGGTGGTGACTCTCATGGAGCCATGGTGGAACGTCAAAGCCAATGGGTGAGCCATCCGGAGAAGGACAGGGAAAGGGGGGACCATTGAGAAGTGACAGATATGCAATCACACAATTCCTTTGTATAAGCCAACCTTCTAGAACTTTCTCTTTCCATAAACACAAAATCAACACAATCACTGACTGCAGATTGACCATATGTAGGCCCAGCACCGAGTAATGCAGGGTGGGCTGCAAGGACTCAAAAGACTGGAAAAGTGCAGACTGCCCTCAGGAGCTCTCAATCTTACGCGGAAGGCAAAATTCACGACAGGTGTCGAGACAAGTAGATGTTGAGATGCAATGTTATGTGGTGTGAAGATAGAGGGCTCTGGAGAGAGGATGCTGGTGGACTTGAGAGGTCTAGGCAGCCTTTCCTAGAGCATTGAGCCAGGCTGGCAGGGGCCTCGAGGGACAGGAAGGATCTGAAGCGGTGGAAGAGTGAGGAGAACACGGCAAGCAGCCAGAGTGTGCCTAGAATACCAGCAGAGAGGGGAAAAGAATGAGCACAGGGACTTCTAAGTATGTCTCTACCCCTCCCCAAGGAAACTCCCCCGAGTCATTTCCATTCCTTTGTCTCTGTTTCCTGATTTGAGGATTGAGGGCTTTGAGCTAAATCACAAGTTTCCAAATTTTGTTCCATCTTAGAGAGATCCCAGGTTATTAAATGGTAAATGAGCAGTCTGTGCTCAGCCCTTGTCATCCTGCTTCTGCTTCAGCCAGAGAACTCCACTTTCCTGCACTGTTACACTCATTGTACAGTTTCACTTCCAGAAAGGATTTGAAAATCACTGAGCAAGAAACTCTGTGAAAGCTCTTTCCATTTGTACACGGGGTGGCTGGAGAGAGAGGAGAAAGCAGCCAGTCAGCACAAGGGATGGGACCACTAGGTGGGCCGGGCTAGCTTCCGGCACAGCTTGACAGCAGAGAGGAGTTCAGGCCAATGGAGGTTAGAATTAGGAAACCATTGATGGTTCATGGGTGGAGGAGTAGCACAGGGAGAGGAGTGGAATTGCACCCACAAGCAGCCAGGGAAGCAAAATCTCAACTGCTCAGAAGGCTCTGAGTAAAAAAAAACAAAAGGGTGATTTTTCCCCCTTGTCAGCCTTCCCTCCCAGGACATTGTACTGTATGCAAAACGTGTAACTGTAAGACAAACATTTTTTTCCACTGCCCTTCTGAGTCCCACGGGCCTTCAGGAAGACCTGCACTTCAAGCAAAGCCTTTTTATTTTTCAACACCCACAGCTTCCATTCAACAATCAGAAGTTTTCCACTTTCATCAAAGAGACTGCAGAGAAAGGTCGAGGGAGCAGTCTGTTCTCAGCAGCTCTGGGAAGGTTACAGAGCCCCCTGCTACCCACTCACTGCTTATGCCCACCAGAGGACACAGTCTTCTCCCCGAATCAGCCGGGCGCATACCCCACAGAACACTGGCTTGCTTCATTCCCACCTCAGCCACAGATCAAATGAAGGTGTGCACCTACTTCTTCCAAAACCAAGTCCGATGTGGGATCAAGGGGACCTCAGCTTCCCTGACTATAAAATGGGTACATTTTACACCACTCTATTTAGCCCCCCCCAGAGTTACCTCTTGATGGCTCTTTCATCTCCAGAATCTATGATCTTATGGATTCACTCGGAAGGAATATCCAGACCAATTCCTAGAGTGACCCAACTTAGGTTACGGTCAGCAGTGGGATCTCTGCAAAGGTGGCAGTGGTAATAATCCAAGCTTGGCTTTGGACACGGGACCTTTCCTTGGGGGGATCTGTGATTTCTGCTTGCTCTCAGAGATATATGGCAGCCAAACAGTGAGCAGAAAGGGGAGGGGTGCTACAAAGACCTGGGTACTTCCAAATGAAGTTTTCGAAGAGCTACATCCGGAGGCGCCAATTATGCAGTGATTCATTTTTTAAATGGTATTTTGAAGTGGAGATCATTAGTAACCACAGATGTGACGCAGCTCTGCCCCCCAGAGAATCTATCTTCTCTATCTGTCTAAATTCCAGACTATCTGGAACGTTGAACCAGAATGGTCCAATACCATCGGCCAAGTCTATTCCCGTTCATGAAGTACTCTTACATCACCATCTCATTTATCTTCACGGTGGCTGTCAATGCAGATGGGGAAAAGAGAGGGGCATAAGGATTTGTACAAGGTCCCAAGACCATTATGGGGTTGGGCTGAGACAAGACCTCAGGTTTTCAGCCTTCAAGTGCAATGAGAGTTGAATGATTTAGCATGGGTTCAGGGGCCAGACAGGTATAGCTATGCACCCAAGTTATCTTGCAACTTTGACTGAGGCAGTGTTCATCCTCTCTGATCCTCAATTTTCCCATCTGTAAAAAAGAAATATTAGCTGCCTCAGAGGGCAGAGGTGAGGATGAAGTGAGGGATTGTGTAAATCTCCTAGCACTGTGCCTGAGACAGAAGAGGTTCAACTGTAGTGGTCACATACACACACAGCACACACAACACACACGTATGCACACATCATGCACCACACAATATGCACCACACGTCATAAAGGCACACCACACATGCACAGCATACACGTATCACACACCCACCACCCACAGGCAACACGCGCACACACCATACAGAACACACACACCCCCTGCATTCCGCACCATACCACTTCCCGACACCCACCCTCACCGCCAATTCCTTCCCCTTTTTCTGAGTTTTATGGCAGGCCCAAGTTTATATGCAAATTTAACAGATCCCAATACACTCTGCAGGAATTTTTGTTCAGAAGATCAGTGTCTCCAGATTCCTGCTCTCAAACAGTATCTTTGGACCTGTCACCAAATTTCATACTGCCATGAGCTTGTCTCCCTTTGACTCAATCTCCACATTTGTGGGCTCTTCCTTCCCAGATATCTGGTAGCATTTCCAGTTTTTAGCAGGAGCCAATATTATCAACCTTTTGAGTCATTCTACCACAGTCCAAGGGATCCAGCCTCCCCAAGGCCCAGCAAAGAGACATTTTTCTGATGAGGACTTCTGAGCCACAGGCCTTGCTAAAGAGAACGCGCAGCTTCTCAGGCCGGAAGGCGTTTTGTGGCTGAGTGTGATTGAAACAGAAGTTGCTTTGTGCGCGCGCACGCACACACACACACACACACGCACACACACACACACGTACACATCAGAGTAGGGAAACCGTCATTTTCCTACTCACCCTCTGATATCAGCCACCTTCTCTGTAGCTACAGTTTCTCTTCACTCACATTAATCCCTGGCGATGAAAAATGAACCTCTCCCCCACCCGCGCTGCTGCCTTTCGCCTCCCGCCCCCAGAGAAGCATTTCTTCATGAGGCAGACGGTGAAGGTTTTTTTCCAAGTCACATGATCCGGGATGCAGGGGGAGAATCCTTCTTGGAACAGAGACGGGC
Source organism: Lagenorhynchus albirostris (assembly GCF_949774975.1). NCBI lineage: Eukaryota > Metazoa > Chordata > Mammalia > Artiodactyla > Delphinidae > Lagenorhynchus > Lagenorhynchus albirostris. Next base: position 19,343,545 of record NC_083101.1, read on the forward strand.
CCAGAACCAAATCAGATGAGGAGAGATAAGGTGTGATGTGGGGAAGACTATATAAGAATGGACGCAGGGCTGCAGCGAGCACTCAACCCACTGGCCCCTTCTCAAGACACAGCCATGCATGTGCCCGCAGGCTCCGTCACCAGCCACTTGGGAACCACTAGCCGCAGTTATTTCTATTTCACCACGGCCTCACTGGCTCTGTGTCTCGTCTTTGCTGTGGCAACCATTATGGTGCTGGTAGTTCAGAAGACGGTAAGTGGACTTCTCTTCTTTGCCTTTCCTTTCTGATTTATGTTCAGTTTTCTCCAGAGAGAGACTTGGAAATAAACTTAAAAAAGAACCTGTATCACGCAGAGAAACGGAGCAAAGAAATGGGAACTTAACTCTCTCAAATAGTTTGGCTTTTGGAGAGAAAATTTTGTTGAGCCATCATCTCCAAACTTTCCAGGCTCCCAGGAGCCAAAAGAAGGGAGAGGAGCTCTTAGCCTTGAGAAATTAATAGTTAAATGTTGCTGAGCCAGCGCAACATTCCTATCAAGGAAGGAAGTGATAAGGAAACTTGGTAACACATTTGTACAACTTGGTGTCATGTCTTCAATGCCTTCAGACCAGATTCCAAGGTTCTCTATTCTCTGTCTAAATGTTCCTGAGACTTCGGAGGCCTCATCCAATGCTAAGAGCTTTTTTTAACCTGGAGCTAAGTTTCAGAGGCCAAAGTCTATAAGGGAAAGAGGCAAGAGAGAAGACCAGGGCTTCTTAGAGCTTGGGCATTTCAGCGTTAAAGCTCACAAGACAGACTGAAAGCTTCCTCCTGAGCCACTGCTTTGAAGAGCTTAGCTCTTCCACAAAAACATAAAGCACAGAGGCAGAACCTAGAGATGTTTTTCACATCTGTTCCCTTGAGACTGCTCAGAATTCTAAAACTACAAGCAATTACGGGTACACACTGTGAGGCCAAAGGGTCTCAGGAAATTCACCTTTTTTTGAAGTAAATGGTGAGATTTATTGTGAAACCAGAAGAGATGAAGGAGGAAGCTTCTTTATATTTTAGGAAATTGGTGTTTACAGAGAATCCACCAGCATGTATTTTATAGAAAATACTGTACTGATAGGATATATTGCTCATGAATTTTTTTAATGAAATAATTTTGATAGTTTATGAACTGTACCCCCCACCAACCTGCCAGAGTAAGTACATTTCTATTATTCCTTCAAAGCTCCCATTTTGTATGGTATTATAATCCTGCAGAATTTGTTCTGGTTTCCTTCAGTTGTCTTAGGCTGAACGCTCTTTAACTTATTGATTGCTAAAAAGAACAGGGCTTTAACAGGCTTTGGCATCTGTTTCTCAAGTGTCATCAAGCTTGGAAATTTAAATGAAACTTTGAGGCTCATATCTCCACAAAAGTGAAAGAAAACAGAATTGCTAGCATTTGAGATTTAGATTGTAGAATTTATGAAGGTCATCATTTAATGGGCTCATCTACATCTACTAGGAATAATACTCTTGAAAACATTCTAGGACACTTTTTTTTTTTTCTGTAGAGGCTCTATAATTTCTATAATTCTAATCTGAAGTAAACCAGAGGTGTAACATTTTATAGCAACAGCCAAAGCAAAGAAATTAAAGTGGTCTTTGAAAAGTTCTGTAGTTAAAGGTTGCAGCTAGAACTGCTATGAGACAGAGAGAGAGAAAAGGAAGGAAGGAAGGAAGGAAGGAAGGAAGGAAGGAAGGAAGGAAGGAAGGAAGGAAGGAAGGAAGGAAGGAAGAAAGGAAGGAAGGAAGGAAGGAAGGAAGGAAGGAAAAGAGAAAGAGATGATGGGGGTATAAGGTGTGGTGGTAACATATAAAGCTAGAGAGAGCTCCAGAATGGTCCTTATTCAAATCCCACCTTTGTATGAACTGATTCTTTCCATGAAGGAACGAGAGTGGATCTTTCTCCCTCATTTTTGTAAATGTGGAAAATGAGGAACAGAAAGGGGACAGGGCTTGACCTAAGTCGTCCTGAGAAAGTGGTAAAGACTGCTTGATTATTTAATCAGGACACCATTCCCTTTGATGATACAGCCAGCCACAGAAGCACTAAGAAACTCTGTTCCTGCTCTTCTCTTGGGAGCGCTGTCTTCTTGGCATCCATCTCCTTGACTTAGCCTCACGTTGGGATATGAAAAGATTCACTTCAAAGTCTGATTGTTGGCTTTGGTGTACTGTGATTTCTTAGCCCAAGAAATGTCAGTTACTTGCGTAAAAGAACTGCGACATTAAAAGTGAAGTGTTTTATACATACCATTTCCGATAATTTGTTCAGATATTAACTGTTAGAAGAGCTAAGAAGAGAGAGTTATCCCCTTGAGCCTGAGTTATCAGGAAAGGCTTCCTACAGGAGGAGGGAATGCAGGCTGGCTTTAGGACAGGTACAAATGACAGTGAAGAGACAAATGAAGAGACTCTAACAGGACTTCTGATAAAGAAGTCAATGGGAGATAACCAAGGACCTTAAACTCATATCCCAATTATTAACAATGGAATGGATTGGTGGCCACATAGCACTCTGCTGTGAGGGTGGATCGGGGCAGGGGTGAGAACCATGAGAATGGTTCTGTTGGCCTAAGAGGTCACAGCTCTAAATGAAAAGGCACATGCACAGACAAAATTTAAAACACGCTTAACTCATAATATATAATAAGCGATGGAAGGTAGGCACATAGGGCTACCATGAGACCACAAGTTAAGGAGACAGAACATTTTCCCAGGCAGAGCTAAGAAAAACTTCACTGGAGATTGACATTTCAGTTTGCCTTGAGAAATGTGCACAGTTTCAAATGGGTGAAGGGAGATTAGAGGAGAGAGCTTTCCTGGCCAGTGGAACAATGTGAGAAAAGTGATGGAGAAGAAAAGTGAAAGGCATGTAGGAAAATCAACAAAGATCGCCTTGAGATTTGGCTTGAAGACCAAATAACTCCAAGGACAAATTGTTTGGCAGAGGCAAAGAAAGAATTAGGTTTCAACCTCAAATACTTGTTGAGCATCTGCTGTGTACAGGACATTGTTCTAAGTAATGGGTACAGAGCCTTGATCAAAGCCAACAAAATCCCTGCTTTCCTGTTACTTATGGAACTTATTGCCTACTGATGTCTTAAGTCTCTGTGGTGGCTGTATTTTATTTACCTTTAAACTATTATATTTATTTAAAATATTCTATTCTTGTGGTTTAAGAAAAGTAAATAGTAAACAAGGGAAAAGAAAGAAAAATAGAAATCTCTCACACTCTCCCCACCCAACCAGCAATCCCTCTTCCCTGAGATTATGACCATTAACAGATTCTTCCATGTCCTTCCAAAAATCTCTGCTTCTACAAATATATAGTATACACAGGTCATTATAGTAAACTCATAAATTTGCACCTTGCTTTATTGACTTGACAGTATATCTTGGAGATCCTTCCATGCCAGTACATGGAAGTCCATCTCATTCTTTTGAAGAGTCACATAGCATTTTATTGTACTTCATATTTCACCGCGCCTAGTGAAGGACACTCAGGTTTTCCTCTAGAAGTTTTGCCCACTGTGCACATCTGCAAGTATATCTGTGGGACAAATTCCTAGTGGTGGTAATATAATGTGTTTTTCATTTCTATAAATTATGTAAATCAGCTTCCAAAGAGATTGTACCAATATACTACTCTTGAGGAAGTAAAAGTCCTACCAACAAAGAGACAGATCTTCATGAGAAAGACAGAAAATGGATTTCTTACTGAGTAAGCACAACAGAGTACCTGCATATGTGTCAGGATGAAATTTCACACAATTCATACAGCAAAGAATGAAAAACAACAAAAAAAGAAAAATAATAAAATTTCTCATATCTCCTCCAGAGACAAAGGGTTATATATAGATTTATATAGGCTACAAGGTTGACACCAAAAGTGTTTACAGTTCAAGTGGCTCTGAGGTCTTCAATCTTAGAGACATCTCTGTTACAAACCAGGAGCCTGGACTTATCCAACCCCTAGAGAGATCCATTTACAGTCCACACGGTTAGCAAGGGCTCATTATGTCCTCTAGAAAGAAGAGAAAGCAGCTGCCTTCTTTCCCTTTATCAGCAAAGAAAATTCCTTTTTAAAAAAATTTATCCTTACAATACCACTCTACTTCCCCACCAAGAGTGGAGTATAGGGGTAGTGACTGGTGGTCATGGTGGTAAGGTTTTCTGGTTTGCTTTTCAGCCCAATAAAATATAGGGGAGAATTGAAATGCCCTGTGATTCTTCTCTCTACCCATGTTACTCTCTCCAATGCATTCAATTTATCAATCCAAAAAAGGCCACTGAAAATCTTCTCCAGGGAAAGCCCTATGCTGGGCTGTGAGGGAAGGACCCAAGTGGGTAAGGCAGGACCCTTTTCTCCGAGAATCTCTAAGTTGGAGAAATGAGGCCCAAACACTCAAGAGACTGAATTTGGGGCAGAATGGCACTGAATGCCATACCAGAGGAGAGGAAGACAATTTCTGCTTGGGATGAGGGAAGGCTTTGCAGAAGAGCTTAGAAGGGAAGCTGAGCCTCCTCCAAGAATTAAAAGGATCATGTCTTATGCCCAAAGTTTTATTTTGAAAAACTTTAAACCTACAGAAAAATAGAATGGTAAACACCCATATAACCTTTCACCTAAATTCACTGTGTTAATATTTTGCCATATTTCTGCTCTTTCTATATATGTGAAAGTAAGTTTCAGATAGTGTGACCTTTCACCTGCATGTATTTCAGCACCCATTTCCTACTTACTGCAGTGCCATTATCATAGCCAAGAGAGTTAATGTTAATTTGGCAATATCACCTTATTATAATATGTAGTCCATATTTTAATTTCCTCCACTTGGTCAAAAATGTCTTCTACAGCTGTTGTGCCTTGTTTTGTTTGTTGACCCAGAATCCACTCTCAGGTTATCTGTTCCAATCTAGAATGTTACTATTTAAAAGGTGGTCCTGGGAGCTTGTTAGAAATGCCAAGCCCCATTCTAGACCTGCTTTTTAATAAGGTCCCTGGTGATCTATACACACGTTAAGTTTGAGAAGCACAGATCTAACAATCTCCTCTGCTCTTTGTTGCTTTTCACGGCATTGACTTTTTCAAAGGGTCAGTTCTGTTGTAGAATAGCTTACGTTTTGGAACTGTCTTAGTGTTTACTCATGATTATATTCAGATGAAACATTTTTGGCAAGAACAGTACACAGGCGATGTTATATACTTCTTACTGCAGCAGAGCTAGAGGCATATATGTCAGGTTGCCCCATCATTGGCAATAATGTTTAGTCCCTTGATTCAGGCGGAGACCACTGGCTATCTCTTTAGTAGAACACTTTGTTCTTTCTTATTAATAAGTCATCTATGGGGTAATACTTTGAAGACATACCAATATCCTTCACTCCACATTTTTGGCATTCTTTGATGATGACCCTCATCTGAGTCAGCTAATGTACTGAGGGTTGAAGAATGATAATTGCCTCATTCTATCATTGTTTGTGCGTTTATTAGCTGACATTCTTCTATGGAGAAGAGCTCTCCATTGGAAGGATGGTGGCAGGTGGAGATGGTGCCGGGCATTCCAGGTGAGGCAAGAGTGAGGAGACGCACAGCCTGGGAGAAGGCGAGCCCAAGTGTGAGGACAGGAGTTGCAGGGCCAGAACAGAGGTCAGTCCAGACTGCACGGGGGAGCAGCAGGACTTAGAGCTAGGTGGCAAGAAGCATTGATAGAGGAAGATGAGAGGATAGGAAGCCACCCTATCAACAGACTAGGAAGATTTCCTAAACCCATGCATGAGCTCAGCTCCGCACTCAGCCTCCAGAAGCCATTCCCCATTCCTCGGGGAAGGAAGGCCTCAGTATCCTGATTGCCTGTTGAGTAACGTCTTTAAGCCCTTGTTTTTCAAAGTGTGGACCCTGGCCCAGCAGCACAAGAATCATCTGGAAGCTCATTAGAAATGCAAAACCTAAGGGCCCATCTCACACCTACAGAATCAGAATTAGCATTTTAACTAGATTCCCCAGGGGGAGAAGCACTGCTTTAAGCCACTGTATTCCAATGACCACTTTCACTAACATTACCAAAACAAAGGCTGTCAAGGAAAATTTTCTATGACCTCCAACCACTTTCTCATGGAGTCTCAGGAGAATTTCCTGCGCCAGCTTCATCCTGCCCTACCCTAGAGAGGCAACGTGGCTTGGCATTGAAGAGCATTGCCTTCCAAGTCAACACGCCAGAGTTTGAACACTTTCCTTGCTATTCACCATCTATGGGACCTTCTATAATCATTAAGTCACTTCTCTAAGTCTTAGTCAATCACTAACTCTTGGGGTAAAGATCAAATAAGATAATGCATGTAAAGCATATAGCCCCCAAGGATTAAGCACCCTCATTGAGTGCTTAATCACGTTCACTGGAAAATAAGAGAGGCATTCCTGGCAAAGGTCTCCATGGCCCACCTTACAAGATGGGAGGCCACCTGGCATATTCCAAATATTAGTTCCTTTTGGCCACTTTCCATCAGAGAGGGTATCTTTTTTCAAAGTAAATTTGAGAGCTGACTCCCCTGCTTTTCAGCCCAGATAAAATATAGGGGTGAATTGAAATGCCCTGTGATACTTTGCTCTGCAAAAAAGAAATAAGACTTTCAAGGTATTGAGGCAAATTAAGCACCTCATTAGGAGTAACCAAAATAACTACAGTTTTCAAGTACTTGCTAACACTCTATGTATAATATCTTATTATGTCCACAACAACCCAGCGGAGGGAAGCATTATTAGCCCTGTAATCACAGTGATGAAAGGAAATGGGAAAACAGACTCCTAGGCAGGGAAGATGATTGGAACAGGCCATTCCACCTGGAAACAAACAAGTTAAATGTGACAGCTCCTCCCTCCACACACAGAAACATTGTTGAGGATACCCATTAGACACACAGATTCTGGGGAAAAAAAGAGAGAGAGAGAAGTACACTTAATGAAATGTACCTGGTTGGTAACCTCGGAGATGAAGTTTCCTGAGCTACTCAATGGAGCTGAGAATGCCAACTTGGGAGGGTCCATTTGCTTGTGTCTATGTCTAGCCTATGTACTGTTTACCACAAAGCCAAGTTGCTAAGCAAGGTAGTTCACATTTCCCCAGCCAAGACCCGGATCCCCAGGCTAGGTATGAGAAAGAATTCTAAGACTGGGAGGTACCTCACTAAAGAGGAATAGATAGATGAACAGCACTGAGCATAGCACAGAAAGGGTCCTCAGCAAAATTTAAGTCGTCATCTCTTCATACTCTACTTCTGCACCTCCAAAAACAAGGACTACTAAGGGCCGGGGGGCCGGGGAAGAATGAGCTTTTCTATCCTTGGCTTCTGAAGACAGCATCTCTCCTGGGGCATAGAGCCAGGGAAAGAGCACTGGAGAATTTCAGTCTGGGATCTGGGATTCCACTGACTCATGAGTGTCTCAGTCTCCTTGCCTGTGAAACTTAGCTTGATGGACTAAAGGATGTCTTGGTTCCCCACTGGCCCCGATTCTCTGATCTCATCTACCATGGGTAGCCAAGGGAAGCTATGGAGACCTGTCCTCATCCCAGGAGCTCTTCAAGATAGGAATAGTCACACTTCTGTCTTGGATGTCATGGGTCCTGGGTGAAGGTTCAAGCAAAAGGATTCTTTCCTGTACTATGAAGCTTTGTTTCTGACATCCTCCTGTCTGAAGCTAGAAAACCAGAAAGCCCTCAAATGGCAGAGACTCCCCCTGTACCCCCAACCCCCCATGTAAATTAGATCTCCTTCCAGATATTATCTCTTACAACCTTTCTACTCAAATTGTGTCCTGTGGGCCAGGAGCACCGATGTCACCTGGGAGCTTGTCAGAAATAGACTCTCAGGCTCCACCCACACGTGCTGAATCAGCACTTGCATTTTAATGAGCTCCCCAAGTGATTCATACACATGCTAAAGTTCAAGACGTTCTATTTTGAAAAACTCTGCCTCTCTCCTGGCAGCTCTTGCCGCAACTTGCAATTCTAATTAGATATTTACTTGTATATCTTAAATGACTGCTTTAATGATCGAGCCATAAAATCCACAGGATGTCTTCCAATGACTAACTTAGAGCCTGGCACATACCAGGTGCCCAATTCAACATGTGCTGAATGTATGATTCTCTGGTATTTCCCAACTGCCAGTGGCCGCTGCGATGGCTCCGCGGGGACTGCCGCTCTGGCAGTCTCTCACTGTCCCTGGACATGTTCCTGGGCAGCCAATGAATTCAACGGTCTTAGCACCACATTTAAACGTAGATGTTCTTCTTCACGTATTTGCACATCACTCTAATCGACGGACATGCTTGGCAGTAAACTAGGTGTTTATTATAAATTATGAAATGCTGTTTGTTGTCTCACAGAGGCAACCGGGAGGGGAATTTTGTGACATCAGGTTCTCCTTTGAACTACATGTGCAACTGAGAGACCACAAATGTACAGCATTGTTAATTAGGTTAAGAGCTTTCAACTAAAGCAACAAAATCATAGGCTGTTAGAGCAGGGAGGAAGGGACCTTGAAGCCAAGTTCACTTCTTTTCCCTGATAAGCTGAAGCTCCCAAATCTATACTGACTTCCATCTCCAGATCAGTGCTCTGCCGGGGCGCTGCCTCAGGAGCCTCCCTCGGACCCACTGCCACACATCTGGGCTGGAGAAGAGAGTCACTGATCAGGAGAGCTGGCAATGGAAGGCAAAGGACAGAGCCCCTAGAGCGACGGCAGAATAAAGAGAGGGCTCCAGATGGTCCTAGGTGTCCCTACAGGACACTAAGAAAATAAGGTGTGCGAAGCTGCACACTTCTTGCTCCGTCAGAAGCTGGGAAGTTGTTTTCATCCTTGTAAATGCTCACATTCCTCTAGGTCCTTATTAATATTTCAGTCCAATGCACTATAGGAGATCCTGACCAGGAGAGGTCAAAAGATAAATAAGACACTTCATTCCTTATTGGCAGGACAACAGAGGGGTGTCTCTAATGGCTGAGGTGGGGAGAAATTGGGGGGAGACCGGGGAGGAAGCTAGTCTCTGAAGAACTAGGGGTGAAGAACTATGCCCACCTGCTTCTGTTGCTCAGAGCACCTGAGTAAGACCTCCTTTCATCCCCTCCACTCCCCAGCCTGGAGGCCCTCCTTCAGAAGACAATCCGCTATCAGAGTATCTGCTGTCAACCTCTTACTTAACTATGTAAATATTTATGCATATATTTACGCTTATTATAGAATAACATAAAACATGTGACTATTAAAATAAATAATATACATTTATGCTTTTTATGTTATATATTTATAAGTATTTAGATGTTATAGTCAAATATAAACTTGTAATAAATCCATGAGAGCAGGGACCCAATTTAATTATTTTTGGTATCTTCGCAATGCTTGGCACGTAAACGTTCTATTAATTCAGTATTTCCAACCACAGGAAAAATAGAAATGTACCTTCCTAGGTATGTTTACAACATATTTTCACTGTTTGCTGAATCAAACATAGAAAAAAAAAACCCACATATATTTATATAATACACTTGTTTGCTCTTACGTTAATCAAAGTAGGAAAAAATAACACATGTGGTAGTGAAAACAAAAAGCTCTGGACTGAAAGTTGAGTTGCAGATTCTAGTCCCTGAACTGCCATAAACTTTACCTCTCGGGCCCCCCGTTCCTCACATGTGAAATGAGGACAGCAATCCTCCAGTTGTGTTTCTGATAAGCAGGTTGTAAAGCAAATGGATGAGAAAGCCCACTGTAAACTAAGTCATTGAATGAATTTTTTTTAAATCTAAGAGTCAGATGGAACATGAATTCTAAATTGCATAATACTTTGAGGACAACCAAAATGGAAAAGAAAAAGAATAGCTGTTTCAATCTGATGACATTCTCATGCTGCTTTTTTTTTTTTTCCTCTTTCTTCTCTTCCAGGACTCCATTCCCAACCCGCCGGGCAAATTCCACCTTAAAGGAGGTAAGACTTTGGAATTAGGAATAAATGTGCAGGGATGCATCCATACCACATCACAGATGATTAACAACCAGAAACATCACGATAGTGTCCAACAGGAGAGTGGGCGGAGGTGGGCCGTCAGGGCAGAGCTGATGCTTCTCCATTCATCCGAGCAGCCTCTGAGCTGCACTCACCTCCCCACAAGTTCTCCCACCAGCCCTCAACTCTCCCACTAGTGAAAACTGTACCTCTGGCATAGGCTGTCACACGGACACAGAGAGGAACACAAGGCAGCGTTGTGTTAAGAGCTTAAAATCTGGAGTCAGGCAATGTGGGTATGAATCTAGGCTCTACACCCCACCTGAGAAACTCAGGTCCTCATCTGTGAAATAGGACTAATCATACCCACCTCATGAAGGTATTGGAGAAGCTGTCAGATCTCTTCCAGATATTGCTTGCCACGGTGACCAACACATAGTAATCATTAAATAACTGGTAACAGACAAAATGCATAATGAAGCTGAGGGCTTGTGAAACAGACCTCCCCACCCCTCATATTTCCTATCACTGAAGTCACTAATTAATGCATTGTCTCTACTAGCCCCAGACTGGTGATATGCAGAGTTAGGTTAACATGGAAAATGAAAAACTTTGGGATCATCTGATGAATGTTTTCATTGCACAGAAGAGGAAAAGTAAGACCAAGTGAAGGGTCTTGTTCAGAGTCATATGAAGTCAAACCTAGAACCCAGATGTCCTCATCTCTAATCCAGTGTTCTTTCAACCCAAAATCTTTAGCCCCATCTCAGTCCTGTAACCCTCAGAACCTAGCTAGCAACTGGATCACCAGACAGCTCAGAGAAAAAAAAGTAAAAGAGAAAGAGTGGGTCATGATAGGCACCTGGATAGAGACACCAGGTCATGCTTGGGGCCAGAGGACGTAAGTGTCTGGACACAGCTTCTCACAGCAGCATCCACCACACTTGGAGTTTCCTTCAGGACACCCGTAGTCATGCTTCTCCTGCTATTTGTCATCCAGAGACTTAGAAAGTAAGGGCAAAATCCCCTAAAAGGAGCAGCATTCTGGATCTTTCAAGGCAGACTAGTAAATACAGCTTTGTCAACAATAGCTTAACTTTGGCTGGAATTACTTAGCATGTGACCTCAGTTCCCACAATGCCTCTGTAGACAGTCACATTGAGGTAAAAAGGAGATGGCGTAATGCAGAGGTAAGCAAATTTTTTCTGTAAAGGGCCAGAGAGTAAACATTCTAGGCTTTGCAGGCCATAAGAGTCCCTGTGGCGAGTCCGCTCCACTGCCGTGGTGCAGAAGCAGCAAATGAGCAGGCATGGCTGCGGGCCCACAAGACTTCATGCGCAGAATGAGGCGGTGGTCCGGATCTCACCCACAGACCAGGGTGTGCTGCCCCCCATCATGGAAACAGTACCGGCTTTGGATTCAGAACACGGAAGCTTGCAAGAAACCAAACACACTGAGTAAATGTCATTTTCCCTTCCCCAGTCCCACTGTTCCACATCCATCCAGATTTTCCAAGTTTTGACGAGAACTTCATTTTTCAAGACGGGGTGATGATCTTTAGGGAGAACATGACCCCAACGACAAGGACAATTTTGATCAGGCAACACGACCTCAGCCATTCTGGGTCTCAGTTTCTGCACTTCCATCGTAGGTCACCAACTACAGAGGTTCTAACCTGATCCCCCTTTTCCCATGGCCAACTATGCTTTCCTCTGAGAGCACCTCCTTTTCCACAGTTTTTTTTTATTTTTGGCTGTGTTGGGTCTTCGTTGCTGCACGTGGGCTTCCTCTAGTTGCGGCGAGCAGGGTCTACTCTTCGTTGTGGTGCGCAGGCTTCTCATTGCGGTGGCTTCTCTTGTTGAGGAGGATGGGCTCTAGGCATGCAGGCTTCAGTAGTTGTGGCACATGGGCTCAGTAGTTGTGGCTCACGGGCTCTAGAGCACAGGCTCAGTAGTTGTGGCGCATGGGCTTAGTTGCTCCGCGGCATGTGGGATCTTCCCGGACCAGGGCTTGAACCCGTGTCCCCTGCACTGGCAGGCGGATTCTTAATCACTGAGCCACCAGGGAAGTCCTCTACAGTTTTCTGGTATTAAAATGTCCTTTCTTTTACAACATGAAGCTGATATAGATGGGAATTAAGTTGGTTTGCTTTTAGTCAGAGTTATTTTGTTTGTTTGTTTGAATGGTCACAAGGCAAAATAATAAGCTGCCCATTGTATACTGGTAACTGACTTTACATTTTGGAGTAATTATTTTGGTCCATAAAATTCAAAGTTTTGGAAGCTGTGGACTAGATCAGTTACCAGATCGCTTCTTAAATGGGCCATCACTGTAGATATCAGAACACAAACTAATCCAAAACTGACTGCAGTTTACAATTCAATGTTTCTGCAACCAGGTAGAAAATGCTAATAATTCTCACCAGGGCCATGAAGCTTTCGTTAAAGACCTTCCCACACCTCCCCTGGATTTATATTAGCCTCCAACCTGTAAGCAAACAACACGGGGATTAATAGTCCCATTTTGCAGATAATGAGCTGAGGCCCAGGGAATCAAGGTGACTTGCCCAAGGTCATCTAGGGAGTGGATGGCAGAGCACGGATCAGAATCCAGGGCTCCTCTCTAGCCCCCACATGATGTGCTTGAGCCATAAAATGTCAGTGACCTACTGTGCGTGGTCCCTAGCTTTCTCCTGCTTTTAATGCAAGTTTCCACTTCTCTTAACTTGGCAAACTACAGACACAGTAGCAGGGTGAGGTGGAAAGAACACTACCTTGGAGCAAGGCCTGGGCTCCAGAACTGACCTTCACACCAGCAGGCTGTGCTTCTCTGGGCAAGTCTTTCCTCCTCTTTGGGTCTCGTCTATAACATAACAACAATGTACTGAATGAACTGGAAGGGCCCTTCCAACTTTGATGCTTTATGATACTCCAATCTTTCATTCATTATGGAAATATAGAAAAGTCTAAAAAGATTATTCCTAATAGCCTTGAGGAAGTCTGCATACACAGCCTTCTCCCCCAACAAACCCCTCTTAAACAGGCAGAAACAGCAAACTCCCTTTTGAAAAGCCATTGCAAGACATTCCAGGCAGAGAGGCATCGTCCCCCAGAAACTCCAGGGAGGAAGCCCCAGGGGTCAGCATGTGGTTTGTCACGGGGCTGGAGAAGAGCAGAAGCCAGACGCTTCCCAGGGAGACCTCTGCCACCAACTGATGGAAACTGCCCACCATCAGCAGGAAGCCAGCAGCAGCCCAGAGGCTGGAAAACAGGGCCATGTCCGTACACTAAAGTAATGTAACACAGGATGACACTTAGCTGCAGGGAAACCACCGAAAGCCAAGCCTTTTTTTGTAATGAAAAGATGTCTGAGTCTCAACACAAGCTTCCCGCTCCCAACCAGGAGACTTGTCACTGGCAGACTGCTACCTCACACACACTCCATCGTGCCTAGGACTCAGTGGCCCATGCGGGGGCCCAGCCGGGACTAAGGGTAGGAAGGGCAATGGGAGGAGAACATTTTCCCACACGCTTCTCCTCTTCTCTGGCAAATGCAGCCATGAAGGACTCCTGCACAGAGCTACTACGAGGGTGAAATGGGACAGAAGATACGACCCTTGTCTGCCACATGGTCGAGCATGAGTCCTCTGGACACAGAGTCCAGGCGGGCTGGGCGAGGGAGGCTTGTACTGCTTCTCGTCACTTCCTGTTCCAGTCTCCTGCCTCCACAGCGTTTTGACTCTCACCTATGCTCGTGTATGTGCCTTACTTCCCCAAACCCTGGAACACAGCCCCCTATGCCTGAGGTCCCCAGAGTTCCAGAAGCACCCGCAGCTGTGTGTAGCAAAGCTGACAGTAGCATTTAGGGTACGTGGAGAAGGCGGCAGGGCAGTGCCTTCCATCATGGAGGATGAGGCAGACTTGAGTTGCAGACCCCTCTGTGCTCGTGAGGCTTCTGCGCCCCAGCCACCAGGGCCTTCTGGAGGGACTGCACTGCTCCCTGGGGTTCAGCCCTGTGGCCATGCTCTCCTTCTTCCCATTTTCACCACGCCTTCACTTCCCCTCACAAACTCTGCAGAAACTCAAATTCTACTGCTTTTACTGCAAAATAATTTTGGTCACCTTGGTCTCAGCCCCAGGCCTTCCTAACTTCCCAACAACAAAATATCAATTCTTAGCTGTACTGGAGGAATTCTGTAGACAACCTGTAAGTCAGTTTTTCTCTTATTCCCTTACTAGGTATGTGTGAGGATCTGGTGAAGTGAAAATAATAAACACTGATGGGTCACTCACTCCGTGCCACGCACTGAGCTGAGTGCTTCGTGATTCACGCGTACAGTCTCACAACAAGTCCGGGGGATAATCAGTAGCCCCTTATTATTTATAAGTAGGGAAACTAGAGCACAGAGAGGTTTACCGACTTGACTTGCCTAAGACTGCATAGCTAGCACGGAGTGGGGAGACCTCAGAAGGCAGGCTGACCACCTTGGAGCCCTTTTGCCGAACCAGGATTGTATGGTCAGATGCTGAGTACAACACAACTGTACTTCCTTCCGGTGCCCCTACCAGTCCTCCAAGGCTCGGAATCCTTCCAAGGCTCTCTGCCACTTCCTGAGCACCTGCTCCTGCAGCTGTCTTTCTTCTTGGCACTGAAGTATGCTCTCTGCTGTCGAGCTTTGAGACAGACAGGGCCACTAGCACAACCACACACGTGGGTTTGCACAAGAGGTGAGGTGGTAGGGGGCATGAAGGGCCCACGGCAGGGGATCTAGAGGCCAAATTCAAGCCCCAGGAGTCATGAGACCTGGGATGATTCCTTCCTCCCCACAGCCTGCCAGTTAGAAGAGTTTGTCTTTCCTGTGAATGTCACATGGCCCCTAATATCCCAAGGTTCCCTGGAGGCCCTGAGGAAGTGGGAACAGTGGACAGACCACATGAAGTGGTCCTGCACCCCTTCTTGCATTCCCCACCCTCAGCCTGAATTCAGTCTCCAGCTGGGGATGAGGTACAAAAGGCAGAGAACTGGGTTGAACTTCGGAATACCTAGACTCCAGTCCTATGACTTGAACTCCCAGGGACTGGAGTTTCCTGTTTTTGAAAATATCAGGCATGAGGTGGGCAAGCCAGCTGTCCTGACCTAGCATGGATTTTGCTCTGAATATAACATTCCAGGAATCAAATATCTTAGGATTCTTTGACCATGTCACCATTCTAACAATTTGTAATTTGTGCATGGCTTGGCAAGCTACCTTTCTCCCCGTTTCCCCGCTAAAAAGAAAATGTGGGCATTAAAAGAGATCAAGTAAGTTAGCTCTCTAGTTGTAACTAGTGAACCCACCCCCAGGGAAATGATACAAGCTGCCCATCGAAGGCAGTGAAACTAAACCAAGGAGCTAGCTACTCACCAATGCCCCGCTAGCCCTGGTGTCACACACCTGGGATCTGGATGGCTGCAGCCGCACCAGGATGCTGCACTGGCAGCAGAAGAGGCAGGTAGAGAAGCAGCAGCCTCCTCCCCTAGAAAGACTGAAAAACAGCAGAGACCTCACTTCCATCAGGTGGACTGATCTGGATCTAGATTGCCCAGTCTACAAGTTGTTGTAGTTTATTTTTCCACAGTAAGTGGGGATACCCCTGCTCATGGGGTAACTGCTTTTCAGATAGTCACAGGCCTCAAAGAGCTTATTGGCTTCTCCATTCACTTTAAACCCATTCACTTAAAGCCCACTCTTAACCTGTCTTTTGGGGTTTTTTTTGGCCTCACTGTGAGGCACGCAGCATCTTAGTTCCCTGACCAGGGATCGAACCGGGGCCCACAGCAGTGAAAGCACAGAATCCTAACCACTGGACCGCCAGGGAATTCCCTTGGAGTCTTTTCAATCCTGACCTGTTGCAGTATGTAAGGTAAAACTATCTGACTTGATAGTTTTATCAAGCAAAATCCTAAGTAACCTTCAAGGGATTCAAATGAATTTCAGCTTGATCCCAATTTGTACTTACTGGTGGCTTTCTATGTGCTTAACGCTGAGCATGCCGTAATGGCTATTCCCCAAATGCTGTTTGTAAATCCAGGGTCACCTAGTTGTCCTTTGTTTAACAAATAGCGCATCCTGGAGTTTCTCTGTTACTAGCTGGCCTGGTGGCATTGAGAAAACGGCTGAAATGACCCTTAGGTTAAGGATTCATTTTGATTCTGAATTCGACTGATAGCGGACTCTCCCCTAGATGTCACTGTTGGGACTCCCCTAGATATTCCGCCAAAGGGAGGAACTAAGAAGCCAGGACATGGTAGACGCAGAGTCATGAGGATGATTCCTCTCTTTCTTGGAAGCATTAAAATATTTTCAGCAGATGGGAGGAGGATTATTCACACTTCCCTGGGAGCATCAGATGGCTTCAAACACTTATGTACATAACTGAGAAACTTCAATCCATCAGATAATGCCATGAGCTCTGGTTTAATGAGCATTTCATCAGCCAGATCACTTCATCAGCTAAGCAGCACTGCTGAACTGTGCCACTGTAACAACTAGGGAAAGAGGAGTGGGGGAGGAAGGGGCTACCATGTGCTGTGCCGGCCACTTGATATCCATAATCTCATTGCATCTTTGCAACATCCATATACATTTGGGTTGTTACCATCCCCACTTCACAGATGCAGTCATTGAGGGTCAGTAAGGGAAAGTGACAGGTCTGAAGTTAAAAGCCTTGACCAGAACCCAGGTGCTCTCTTTGAGATGCACTGTGTTTGTTTTGCCCTGGTATCAACCTGGAAGGTGCCTGGCACTCAGACCACATACTTTCTGGCTGGAATGATAAGTGTGGTTTGTTTTGCCCCCTTGGGCATTGCTGTATCTTAATGGAGCTCTGATTGCCCCTGACTTACAACTTGGCAGTGTTCAGCACACCCGCCTGAAGTCACCTGCTGCCATTCTCCCAGGAAGAGGGAGCCCAGAAGGCTCATTTGTGCTTGTTTTCCCAGCACCACCAGCTGTCTCATCAGTTTTCAGTCCAGCGTGTATGGTGGCCACAAACCCACTTCTTCCTACATTTAACCCTTCCTGCTACATGGAAAGACTGAAAAATGGGACTGAGCCCTGGACTAGGAGTCAGGAACTCTGTGCTCTGAACCCAGCTCTGCCACTAGCCTACGGTGGGGTCTTGAGCCAGACCTTCAGTCTCTCTGGGTTCAGTCTCCCCACTCATAAATCTAGGGTCTTGGTTAACTTGGCATCTAATGGTCCTCTTGGGTCTAATGTTTTGAGATCTCAAGGTGTGTTCCCATCTTCAGGTTGCCATTATTCTGACCTCTAGAACATGACCCTTTCAATCACCTTAGGCAACATCTCTCTCCCTATCTCTGTCTTACGTGCGCCTGTCCAGGATGGTTTCATTGGCACATATTTCTCCCCAGGCTTCCAAAAAAAGCCCAAGAAAGTTCCATGATCCCCCTAGAGGAGGGCAAAGCTTGGGAGAACGCTTACAAATCTTGCCCATCTGAAGGCCTTGGTCCTCAGAATTATTCACAGAGTACTTGGGTTGTCCAAAAGATGGAATGCCCCACAGAAGCACGGAGTCCTGGGTTTTGGCCCTGCCTCTGTCACTGACTCATGGGGTGACCTAGGACAAGTCTGCTGGGTGGGGGGTAACATTGAGGAACACACGTGTTACATAGTTACCAAGCCTGGACCAGATGAGTTCTCAGGGAACTTCCATTTCTATGAGCCATGGAAACCGCTAACAGAACAAGGCTCTTCATAACTTCGATTGTCCCCAGACCTAAAATGCTCTGTTCTACTGATACAGCTACCTGGAAATCTTACTGTGTGAAGACCGATTCCTAGCTGGGGTAGAGCAACATGCCTCAAAAGACAGACAGTTGGAGCTGGGACTGACTTTTGGTCCCCACAGCAAGCCTGGTGGTGTAAAGCTGGGTCTACACAGCCTGCTACAATCAGCTAGAAGGGCCCTTCTAGATCATCAGATTCATACTGCTCTTCATCTAGCTAGGGACATGACAGCCCAGAGAGGGACAATTCCTAGATTCTAACTCCCAGGCCATCTACTCTGCCATGATTTGCAGATTGTTCTCATTTCCCCACCCTAGTGTTTAGTTCTTCAAACTAAACCCCTCGAGACAGCAAATCTGGTTGGGAAGTGAATGAAACGGGTGTGTTTTGCTCCCAATGTTCCCCAAATTCAAAATTCCAGGAATACTATAGGATTCCTGTCTCATAACCAAAAAAGAAAGTCAGAGCATGGATTCACAGGGTGATGAGAAGCCTCAAGCCACATGACTAATGACCCCTGAGACATTCATCTAGGTCTTGACAAGAGCCTCCCGACCCTCACATCAGTCCAACACAACTTTGAACAGCACTAACTGGTCAAATATTTGAGCTGCCAGCACTGTGACTTACAGTGTGAGTTGTGTGTCCTTAATGAATGTCTTCCCACTGCCTCATCTGAGAAATGGGAACAGGAGTGGTGTTAACCATTAGCTGAGTGCATCACCTCCTTAAACGTTCACGGAGCCTTCGTGTTTGGGCCCCAGAGAGCCGGCCCCCCTCAGCTCTGGCCCTCCTAACAGCCTGGGCAGCTGCGAAAGGCCACCAGTGTGCCCTCCCCTGGGCTCCTCTCCAAGTTCAGCGGCCCCATTCCACCAAGAGCTCCTCCGGTGTCCTGGTTTCCCAGCCCCTTCATTGAGCCGGCTCTAGCGATGTCATTCTTCAAGGGAGTTGCCTCTGTTTTCCCTCTCTCTTGAAACATCTAAAAGATTCTTAAAGAAAAACTAAGATACGCCATGGCATTTGACTTCAGGAAATGCAAATGCTTCAAAATAAGGTGTTTTTTTTTTTCCATCCTTGGGTTTCTCAGAATTACAACTGAGGTCAACCCAGCAAACATGCAAAGACCAAAGGGGAAATAAAAAAACAAGAACATGCATGTGTGAGAGTCAACCCAACCCCAGGCTTGTACTTCTACAGACACCCATTTACAGAAGCTCACCTGACAGCTGCCACCACAAGTGACATGGTGTGAGGGGGTCTTCAGCCACGGGGTAGAGCCTGTTCCTGGTGCGATGTGCTGGCTTCCGCCAAGGGCTTGAATCTTAACCTCCCGTTTAATCTAACCTAACCTGCAGAACCAATGGTAGACTGAGGCCAGGTGCTATTCCAGCCCAGAAGGGAAAGCAGGCCAAGACTCTGCATTCATCCCACTCAAGCCTTGAGAGCTTAGCTCACACCCACAGAGGGGAGTAAGAGAGACACACTAGATGATCCAATTCAACATTTGCAGAGCAGCTTCTGAGCTGGCAGTGGGGATAGTTAAACAGCAGTCTCTGCCCTGAGGATTCACCATCTAACAGAGGAGGTAAATACCAAACAGACGGAGGGGTCAAAGAAGGGTTCCCAGAGGCTGTGCTTTACACAAGGAATAGCTTATCAGTGAAGAGGGACCTTCTCAGGCCTGGACAGAGAAGGCGATGGGGAGGATGGTGAGCCCAACATATGCTCTACTAGAAGATCCAGTGAACGAGCCTGCTAGGGTGTGGCCACTTCGACTGAATGGCTGCCTGGTCTCTGATGGATGGAATGAGCGATCATCTCTGGTGACACCGTCAAAAAGATGTCAGTGTCAGGTCTTAGATCTCCCAGTTTTACAGATTAGGGAAACCAAGACCCAAAGAGAAGAAAAGATTTGCCCAGAATAAGTTGAATTCATGAGTCTTTGAAGGAAATGTATAACTTGGTTCTTTGCATACGAAATAGTTACTATAATAAGAAGCTGACTTGCCATCACCAGTGAATATATTTAAAATATTTTTATATCTTAAATTCCACAATGGCATAAACATTGTCTCTTTTCCTTGCCAAGGACGCTCCAAATAGCAGGCTCCCTGCTTAGATCTCTTTGATCCTCTATCCTCTTAAAACTGAGCACCAAGATGTGTTTATCTCCTTTGTCTAGCAACATGGCCCTGAGGAAGAAACCTGATTCTCTGGAATCATATAGACATGGGGGTGGATCTAAGGGTTTCCACCAACTTGCATGACCTTGGAGCAGTGGCCAGCTCTCAACACTGTCCAGGATTAGCCTTTCAGGGTTATTCTGAGAATCAGATTAGCTGAAATATGTATATTTCAACTAGTGCACTCTTAAAGGAAGGGTGGCAATAATTACTCCCAGCCTTAGTGTTCTGACTACCACTGCCTGGCTGACTGACTGACGTAGGACAATGTACTTCATCTGTCTGGTCCACACGCTTTTTTCCACCTCTCAAAGGGACATAATAATACCTCTCTCATGGAGTTGTTGCAAAGATCAAGTGAGGTGGCGTATATAAAGCAACAAGAATGCAGCTGGTACATATAGGAACTCAGGCCCTGTCTGTTTCCTCCCCCCAACTTCCACAGTCTTTTGTAAAAGCCCAAGTGGGAGCAATCACGTTTTTAAAAACCTTCTAAGGTACTTGACAGCAAAATGAGAAATAAACAGGTTTCCTTTTGTCCCCCAAATGGAAACAGAATAGTCATCGTCTCCATCAAAGGGTCACGGAGAAAGATCTGGCGGCTCCAGTTCCCGGGGCAGAGAGAGGCATTTAACACGGGATCTCCTTATTTTTAGGGAATTGTTCAGAGGACATCTCATGTATCCTGGAAAGGGCTGCATTCAAGAAGTCATGGGCCTACCTCCAAGGTCAGTAACCGCATCCAGGAACCCAACCACATGAGGGCCACTTCCTGTGGCCTTTCTGAAATTTCTAAGCCAGAGGTCACAAGTAGAAGCCCACGGCCATATGTGACCTGCATGTGGATTTTGTTTAGCCTGCATGATATTTTTTATAATTTGAATTTAAATGCCTTAGGGGGCGAAGGGAGAGCATTACTCTCGAAAGCTACAAGGTTCCCACTTCCTCAGCCTCATTCACTGTCTGAAGTTTGCGTCCCTGGCCTGTGAGGGCATTTGTACCTCACCGCACCACCCCTCGTTACTCATCCATCTAGGGGCTGCAGGCCAAGTGTGCAGTACTTTTCCTCAGGCATGGGAAGCAGGCTCCTAATCTCTGCCTCTATCAAGTTATTCATAAGGGAGCCACAAAATTGCCCTGTGCCCAGATTGACAGCTTAATGGCCATGTTGGCACAGGGTCTATTTGCATATTGCAGCATGCTTCGGGAGAGAGGCCCCTTATAGATGAAATAATAAGAGGCACTTACACTGGAAGAGATGAGGTACAGAGGAGATGGCCGAGATTCTCTGAAATAGCCATTCTGCTCATTTAAAAAAATTCAATTTTGCAGTCAGCTCAGTTCTCATTCTTCAGCTGAATTGCAACGAGGTTTAAAGGGAAGCAATTAAAATGAACATGCCAGCTTCCCAATTCTGAAAGACACCCTGACAAATCAGTGCCGATTTTCACTTGTTAAGACTCAGAGACTTGGCTTCCGATGCCAACTTGTCAGCTTAGAGGGTCTGCTAATTCTTTGCTTTTCTATAAAACCCAGCTGGGAAGAGGCCCTCAATGTGCACTTGAGGGGTCTACAAAATTATGTCTGTCTGGCCTTTTAAAGAGAGGAAGACATTTAAAAATTCAGACAATGTTAAGGGACGTATCTTAATGTGAAAGTTAACAAATTGAGATTCTCCTGGACCTCTTGATGCCTAAACTGTTTACTAATTGAACAAAATTGAATGTTTTTTTCTCTGATACTTTGTGCAATGCCTACCAAATAGCAGTTCCCCATTGAGCAAAGATTCCTTGATCGGTTGATTAAATGTCCATGATAGTCCAGAACTTATGGGGACTACAGTCCAGGAGCTTATAGTCTGAAAAGGGAAAAATAATAATTATAATAATAACAGAATGATACAATGATTAAATGGGAAACAGTTCCATAGGAGGTAAAGGTCTAATACTGTGTGTGTTCTGACCCTCCAGCTTTATGCATTAGAGAAAAGGCAGGGGGTGGTTTTGTACCTGTACCTTGAATACTCAGTAATGCCTAGGAGTAACATGGAAGATATTCCAGGTGGTTGAACCAGCAGTCAATATTATAGAAAACACAGGACTTGAATGGGGAACCTTGAATAAAGACTTCAAATTTTCCAATCCGCATCTGAAATTTGCCTAATAATTCTGAGGTTCTTTTGTCCTTCTCTTTCCAGTGTCAAAGCATATAAACAAAACGAAGTTGTCTTGGAACAAAGATGGCATTACCCATGGAGTCAGATATCAGGATGGGAATCTGGTGATCCAGTTCCCAGGTTGGTACTTCATCATTTGCCAACTGCAATTTCTTGTGAAATGCCCAGAACATTCTGTCGACCTGAAGCTGGAGCTTCTCATCAACAGAGATGTCAAAAAACAGACACTGGTGACAGTGTGTGAGTCTGGAGTGCAAACCAAAAACATATACCAGAACCTCTCTCAGTTCTTGTTGGAGCACCTCCAGGTCAACGCCACCATATCAGTCAAGGTGGATAAATTCCAGTATGTGGATACAAACACCTTTCCTCTTGAGAATGTGTTGTCCATCTTCTTATACAGTAGTTCAGACTGAACCATCCCTCCTGGCCCTCAGGAAGAAAGCAACTCTCCACCACACAGCACTTCATCCTTCCAGATACTTGGGGAAAAAAGAACACTTTAGGCCAAGACTGAAACCACAAAGGGAATTAAATAGTACACTTCTCCTTCTGTTTCCTGGGAAGATACAACTCTGGGTTAAAAAGAGAGTTTTGAGTGAAGTATCTTCCAGATAGAAGGCAGGGACGCAATGTGGTGTGGTAGGCAAAGCCACACACGGGCATCAGAAGGGATGGGTTTAGGCCCAGCCCGATCACTAACTCACTGTATGACCTGAGCTAGCCCTTTCCGCTCCCTGGAACTCAGATTCCACGTCAGAAAAATCAAGGGGCTGAGTTTGAATCTCTCCAAAGCCTCTTCCATCCCAGAAGATCAGGCTCCCTCATCACAGACCTGTGAACTAAGATTCCAGGCAATGTTCTCGAAGCCCCCGACCAAAGGCAAGTTCCCCGCACTGGCAGAAAACCGATGGTACTAGCAGTATCTGGCTGCGTGTCACCCCAGCAGAGTCAGGATGTGGGGACAAGGTTCAGGGCACCTTGACAAATGGTGTGAACAGTAGGATCTAAAGTGTGTAAAACTGACCATCCGGAATCTAATGCCTTCTGGGTATTTGGAAAACCACCTGACCAGGCTTGACTCCATTGCAGTTAAGACTGACAAGAAGTCACCAACAGACAGCTTTTGTTTCCTGTCAGGAAAGTGCTGTGAATTCGGAAAGCGCTCAGTCAAGGTGATCAGTCATTTGCTCAGAGAAGAGCTGCTGCCATCGCCTACATAAACTCTTTCCCTGCTTCAGATACTCTCGGAGGGCTTTTAAGGCCCCACAGCATTGATGATAGACAGTGATGACTCTGAAAATGGTGAGAAGGACTTCTGAGCAGCGGCCACCTCCTCTCCTGACGTTAGGCACGACATTTCAACCCACAAGGCACGACATTTCAACCCACGTTTACATTTGTCTGTCTTCGAAGGAGCACCTTGTTTGTTTGAGGGAAGGACCACTGACTTGAAATATAAGCCCGTGAGGTTATGCTTCCGAAGGAAAAGGGACCCTTAACTGCTATGCAAAAGAATGGAGCAAAATTTACATTTTTCTCAATTAGCAGGAGAGAAAAACGAGTAGGAACTCAGGAAAGTTTGTCAGAGAAAGACTAGAAATGATTTAAAGAAAAAAAAAAAAAAACCAGCAGTGGTGGTACAGATGAGAGGGACTTGGGAGAACAAAAACGGCTAAGGGAAAGATTTAAGCAATTTGCTGAGCAGGGTGTTACGTCGACCCCTTCCTAGGTCTCCACTATGAAATATTCAGTAAAGTCTACATTTCTCGTTAACACTTACTGTGAGTAGATTCTTTGGGAGGAGTGGGCACTGGAAGAAGTGTTGAATTCATCAAGCCAAGTGGTATGTGGTAAAAGCAGACAGGTTTTGAGGACCCGAAGCCACAGAATAAGGGGGCACCTGGCATTTATACCCTAACTCTGTAGGACAAATGAATCCTGCTTAAACCAACTCACGCGCTCTTGAAAAGATATCTGCAACCTAAGCATGTGTAACCTAAGCAAGTTTTCTACCGTCTCATATTCTAACTTGAGAAAGTTTCCATTTTCGTTTTTCAGCAACCCTCCTCTGAGCAGAGGTACCTGACTGTCACCTCGTGAGGGGTTCCTAATCTCAGTCTCTGTCAAGCAATGCCCTGAAAGTCAACATCTGAAGACACAAGGGGGCACAGAATTTAAAGGAATCCAGCAGCACGACAAAAAAGTATAAGAGAATAATCATTAATAGCCCAAGGTAGGGCTAACCCATAGGGAGAGCACAGGCTAGGAAGTTTAAAATGAAATTCTGTCACTCCCCAAGGGTTACGCACCCCCTGGAAATGCTGTGAGCAAATGACACCATCTACACAAGTAAAACAAATCATTTTTCTAACTGGGTTAGGTTACCTGAAACATATGCCTCTTTGGTAAAAACTCATCTGGAGCTCACTGATTCTGCCCTCTCCCACCCCCAACACACACACACACACACACACACACACACACACACACACACACACACACACACACACACACACACACACACACACACACACACACACACACACACACACACACACACACACACACAGAGTTTACTCGTAGAACTTGGACAAGAGGGTGATGGGTGAGTTGATGAAAAATAATGAGTGTAAATGTATTTCTGCCTTTGGGAAAATTCATAGGGCTTTCTCTATACTTGGTGACTTTCTTCACCCCGTTTCTCCATCACACACCAATGTCTCCTGGGACTTCCCTGTCCAGTTCCTTCTCAGAATCCCGCTATCACACAAAGGTTGGCTCAGAGGAGGGCCCAGCACCTCCAGGAGGGTTGATATGAACAGGCACTAAAGCAAGGAAGTGCTGAGGGAAACTGGGCAGCATTCACCAAACAAGGGAGGCTTCCAGAATCCCTGGAATACCACGGATTGTCCTGGCACTGGGGGACAAAGCCCTTAAGTTAAGAGGATACAGAAGTCAGTCAGTGTTATCTCTGGAAAGATCCTGAGAGATCAGCTGAGTCAGTGTTTGAACGGAAGCCCAATATGGGACAGAGACTAAAATCCTCGCACGTGGCTGGCACCTGAGTGGGGATTTGAGCCCAGACTCCTCATGCCATTATTCCCCACCAGGCCATACTGGTCCCCACTGTAGCCTTCCTGTAACTCCTCAGATCACAGCTTTCCAGCTCTGCACTGCAGTAGGCCCCAACCTTCAGGGATTCTTCTGTTTCTCCCTGCACCTCTCAAAACAATCTGGGATCATCATTCTAATGTGAGACACAGGTGGTCTGTAGATTTTGTACATGGTCAAATCACAGAAAAATGCTAGGGTCCCACGATGTCAAAGTTCTCTCTCTCAGAAACTGAAGAAATATATGATAAGGACAATATTTTGCAATAAAAATATTAAAAGCTTGTCTTAATTTGAGGTTATGCATTTATGTGTGTATGTATATATATGTATATATGTGTGGATAAGTAGGTATGTGTATATGCATGTACATATATGTATATTATATATACACATATGTGTACATGTGTGTATATGCTTTCCCCTAATAATTGTTGTATAGGTCATCTGCTTAACCTGGGGTCCCGGGAAGAAACCTGATTCTTGCTCTGGGCATTGCAAAATTTATATACTCTTGTATTTATTTTTAATTATGAAAAGAGCAGAAAGTAATATTTCTCCCATGCCTCACCAGTGTATTTAATAACTATCAATATTTTGCTATATTTGGTTCTGCTTCTTTTAAAAAATAAAATAATACAGAGAGAACTGAAGTCTCACCCCTCCCACCATTTCCCTATGCCCTCCCCAGAGGTAACAACTACCTGGGAGTTTTCATGTCCCCTTCATTTACATAATCTCATATTTCTTGTCCCATAAGAATATACAGTACAATTTTGTGTGTTTTTTAAATTTCCAATAAATATCATACTTTACATAACATTTGTGACTTGAAATTTTTCATGTAACGTTAAGTTTCTGAGGTTTTTCCAGGCTGACCCACGTAGATCTAGGTCATTCATTTAACTGCTATTGTACTATTTCATTGTTTGGATACACCACAGTGTGCTCATCCTCCTATGGATAAGCACGTAGTTTGTCTCCCGCTTTTGCTGCAATAAGGATCTTCCTGTACAGCTCCCCCTCCTTTTAGCCATTTTTCAATACAGCAGAAATCCTCTTTGAAAATTAGAAATAGTACCCTAAAGCTACCGAGTTAGCCTTGACCAGTGAGGGTTTAGACCCCTCTGTGGTCCCAGCACATAGGCTGGAGCCTTGGAATCTAAAGAGCTCTTTCCATCTTTCCTAAGAACCTCTCTGCTCTGTACAACCATCCCACGTGAAGTCCCAAGTGCCAGTGTGCTACCAGACCCTGGGCTTCAGCACGGTGTGTGCCATGGCTCTTCCAGGCTGCTGAAAAATCAGCTCTAGTTAGCGTGTGCTTAAAACACGCCTTTCCAAAGCACTCTGAGGCTCCCCTGGGTCCAGGTCTCTTTCTGGAGGATAAATGAAAAATCCCAGACTGAAAGATGAATGAGCACAACCCCAGAAGGAAACTTCTCCCCCAAGACCAAACGTCCATGTTCCTTGGGCTCTGTTCCCTTTGCTCTTCAGACTCCACACTGTCTCCCTGGGTGACTTAATCAACCCCCTTGCTTTCAAATGACATCTTCTTGCCAATGACTGCATCATCTCTACCTTCAGTTTGGTTCTTTTCCTAAAATCCAGCCCCATACATTGAGTAGCTATTGCACTCTACCCATTAGTTCTCTCCGAGACCTTGCAGTGGAAGATTGGAGTCAATGTCTAGTGCAGTGGCTTTCAATTTTTTTTTTTTTTACCATGACCCAGAGAAGATAACACTTTAGTTCGCAAATGACTGCATGTACATGTGCACACACGAACAACAACAACACACACACCTAAGACAAGCATTTCATTAAGTAATGCTTACCCTTACTATTTATGACTAAGGGAAAAAACCTTGTTATGACCACCTGAGTTGATTTTATGATGCTCTAATGAGTCACAACCCACAACTGTTCAAGCTTGCCTTTCCCTGCTCCAGAGGTGGGGACGCTAAAGATATACTTTCCTTACTCTCTTGCAGCTTTTGGGCTTTAGAATAGTTCTGTCTGAGATGGACAAGATTTAGGAATGTTCGTCCATTCACCCAGCAAGCACAGCTGTGGAGGCCTGTGGGTTTTCTGTAGCTGCATCTGCATAGCTTCCAGTGTTCAGATACTAGCTTAGTAGGTATGGCGAGCCTGGGTGTAGGGAGAGAAGCATCCATTCTGCTGACATGGTCTGTTGCAGATTCACATTGGTTCCACACCTGGCAGCAGCAGTGGCTTCCTTACTGGGGTGGTTTCCTGTTTGAAACAGCAGTGTTGTGGCTGTAGAACAGCTTCCTGACTGCAAGACTGTTGAAGAGACAGCAGCGACCATGGTGGCTCAGTGCCTAGGAGCAGCGTTAGAGGTTGCTCCTGAAAGCTCAACCTGGATTCTGTTTGCTCAGCCCTCTGACAATTCTGTAAGCCATTTAATACCCTGGGATACATGCCTTCCTGCTAAAAAGCTGGAGAGAAGTCTGCTCCCTGCAACTGATCCCTGATGGATACAATCTCAATATGTATAAAACTGACCTCATGATACACACCCCAGACTTGTCACTAACCCCATGTTCCAGATCTCAAAGACTACCTGAGACTCTCATGACCCTTCTTTCATGTCTCCCATCCAATCAACATCTGTCCAGTTTAGCCAGTTCTCTGGTCCTAGCCACCATCATCTCACGTGCACTATTCCCATCACCTCCTAATTCACATCCCTGTCTCCTGACTTACTCCTTACAAATCACATCTCCAGACAGAATAACAACTTTCCCTTGTTCCTGGAATGATAGTAATAATTATCATTTATCAAACTTTTACATCTTATGCATTTGTCATGTACTCACTCATTCAATCCTCAAATCAGCCCTATGAGGGAGGCATTATTACCGCCACACTGCAGGCAACAATGACATTGAGACTCTGAGACACAGTGGCACGGTCAACATCACACAGCCAGGGGTAGCAGAGCTGGGATTCAAGCCCTGGTTTGTGAACATCCCATTTCAACATTCATGTTCCAATCACTTCGAATCCAGCCTTCCTAAATTCCAAGCTCTCCAAACCAGCTCTATATCCATCTAGATCCTGCCTTTCTCTTCAGCTTCATGTGTTCATACCCACCTCCCACCTCCCATGCTCTATGCTCAGATGACATTGAACTTCTCCCAATTCCTCAAACCTTCTGTGTTCAGCCTTGCCGCCAGGTGTTTGCACATGTTCTTCCTTCTGCCTGGAATGCTCGTTTCACTCTCTTTTGCCTGGTTAACTCCTAACATTGTTCTGAGCTTCTCAACAAAGTCTTTCTGACTCTTCTGGTCTCACCTAATTTCCTGCTGTCTTCTCTCACGCTTGCCCCATCCTTACGTGCATGACACTTCATTGTCCACCCCTGGTTCTCTCTATAGCTCTTCTCCAACATCCAAAGTCCTCAACAGTAGGAACCTTATTCAGCACTGGGTCCTCTATAGTCCAGCACAGTTCCTGATATAACAGATAGCTATATTTCTTAACTATAGATAGCTCGATAGCTATATTTCTTAAATAAATAATTGAAAAAAACTCTTTAAACATGGGCCCCATTCCAGGGGAAAGATATCAAATAAGCCACCAAAATAATTTAAAAACTTAAAATCCTTACTAAATATGGAAATGTAAATTGAAAGTCACCTTTTCTCTTATGAACGTTTCTCAGCACTCAGGAGAGTAAGAACGTTGATTAAACAGAGGTGAAATTTTCAGAAAACAAAATCCACCTGTGCCATCAGAAATTTGGAAGGGGAAAAGACAAACGCTCACTTACTTTATTGAACCTTTTCTATAAGCCAGGTATAATATTTGCTATAT
The DNA here is from genome assembly GCF_949774975.1 of Lagenorhynchus albirostris. Classification (NCBI taxonomy): domain Eukaryota; kingdom Metazoa; phylum Chordata; class Mammalia; order Artiodactyla; family Delphinidae; genus Lagenorhynchus; species Lagenorhynchus albirostris. Next base: position 19,372,683 of record NC_083101.1, read on the forward strand.
AATCTGTCTCTTACTATCCTTATAAGACAGCTATATGTTATTGGAATCATTTCGCAGGAGGGGATACTCACCCTAGAGAGTTTAAATCAAATTTAACACCTTAGAACCAACTGAAGGACTTCTTAAAACCCTCATGCCCAGGCCACATCTCAGACCAATCAAGTTAGAATCTCTAGAGTTAGGACCCAGGCATTAGGATTGAGCTCCCAAAACTTAAGCTAAGTTTAAAAGTCAACGGTTTAAATCCACACTATCCATACTGTGCTCTGGACCAGCAGCCTTAGCATCCCTAGATAGCTTATTCAAAACGCAGACTCTCACACTCACCCAGACCTACTAAAAAAGAATGTGTGTTTTAATAAGATCCAGAAGGGATTCATGGGCACTGAATGGTCTCAGCAACACTGGTTTCCATGACTTTCCCTGGTAAGTGGAGATTACCCTGAATCCATTATGCTTCCCTGTTTCCCTCAAGCTGATTTTGGAAAATGGATTTTCCATTCCCTTCTACTGCATATGCAGATGTGAGGGTTTGGACACTGCCAAAGGCATAGTTCAGTCACTATGATGGTATTCATTTGTAATTATCATCACAGAGTTTTTAAAATTTGCTTTTGGTCCAGCTCTCTCCCCTGGGAATCTTAGGCAAGAGCTGGAACAAAATTCTGGCCAATATGTTGAAAGCTCTGGATACAGTACAGAGAGGGGGATGTACTTTCCCTGTGGCCAAGGAACAGGGAAAACAAGTTTGGGGGCAGCAGGTGGGAAAGAACACTTTGGAAACCTGACTTTGAATCCTAGCTCAGGTAATTGTTAACATTAGGATTTTGATGCGTCACAAACACTCTTTAAACTTAAATTTCCTCAGCTGTGAAATGAGGCGCATAATCCTTCCCAAAGCTGTGGGAGAAGAAACATGCAATAAGCTTGAAAAGTACACAGATGTGAGGTAATTTTATTATATTCCATATTCACAAAGGAGTTTGACTGTGGGAAAAGGAGCAGGGGGAAATGTTTGAGAGGAATGAAGTTCCTCAAGTTCACCGAAGCCATGTCTCCCTTCTGTGGCCAGAAAAACTAGCCATTTGACAAACAAAGGTGTCCGTGAGACGAACACCCGGACGTGCTTTTATACTGTCCTGGATAAGCCCGTGGAATACTTGGGAGATAGAGTGTTGACAGTCCCCTCCCTGTGTCTCCCTCATGGCAGCAGTGGACTATTGGTATTTGCATGTCTTTTTTCCTACTTAGAACATCTAGAAGGCAAGACTCTTCCTCTGAAACCCCAGCACTTAGATCAGTGTCCGGCACAAAGTCAGCACTCGGAAAAAGTAGATTTCACTCACAGCGAGACAGAGAATTAATGGGTGAGGATGTCAGTGCAGCTAGTTAGGAACATACTGAAAAGAAGTTTTATCCCTCCCACTCCTGGAAGGCTCCAAGGGAAAACCAGCTGAAGTACGTCATCATTTCATCCCCTCTGCTAGGGGCACAGATGACGTAACTGCCATGACCTTCTGACTTTGCCTTCTGCTCTCACAATTAGTTTCATTTTACCAGCTGGCCTCATGCACACAGCATCAGGTAGAGAAGAAGACAAGGGAAGAAAGGCCATCCGTCACGGAATTGACACATCAGGATGAGGAAAATCAAGAAAATGCTTAAGGAGGCTTGATTCCTACAAAGTTACATTCTTACACTCGAATATATAGTCTTAATTGGATCTGATCTTCCCATGCTCCTCCTTCAATAACTATGGTGTGTTTATTTAAACAGCTTTATATTATATGAATACACATAACTGATAACACTTACTGAATGCTTCCTTACCAGGTTCCCAGGCATCATACTGAAGCCTTCAAATACTGTAGGCTATTGCGTTCTCATAGCACCTTATGAGAGATTGCCATTCCTGTGTTACAGATGAGGAAACTGAGGCTTGAAGAAACGCACCAGCAAGTCCAAGTTTAAGCAGCTCAAGAGCCAGGATGTAAATGCCCGAAGTCTGACTCGAGAGCCACATCCCTAAGGACACTGCACTGCTCCGCTGTGAAGCCACCTGACTTTGCACATGTGATTCCTTTGTCTACAAGGTCCTTGCCCTCCCTTGTCAGCTTGGTTAATGACCTCATCCATAAAATCTCAACTCAAACATTATTTCTCAAGAACCATTCCCAGGCTAAGTTAGGCATTCCACCTGGGCCTTGATATCCTCACCTCCATTAAAACACTTATCACCTTGTACTACAGTTGTATGATTATGTGTTTGCTTCCCTTGTTAGACTGCAGACTTCTTAATAAGACAGTGCTTAAACAGAGTTTAACAGTGCTTAAACAGTGCTTCACACTTCTCCTGCCAGTGTCTACAAAATAAAGTGATTCTTGCTTCTAAATTATTTTGGTATGATACCCCACCATTCACACCGTACTCTGGACTCTGGAAGGGACACTGCTACCTTGAGGCTGGTAACCGTACATCACTTAGCCTTTACGCTTCATTCTGGCTGTTCTTCCCCATGGTCACTGTCATTGCTAAGTGGAAAACCATGAACTTGAAGATACCAATCACTCTAGGCCTAACTCCACACAGCCAGGCAACATCTCACTTCCCACTATCGTAATTACCCAGGCCTTTTCATGACTGAGAATCCTAACCCAACTCTTCCTGGCCCCAGAGAAAGAAAGAAGAGTGACCACCCCCAACCCAAAGTGCCAACTCATTTCCTGCCCAGAATTAAACACCTCCCAAATTGAATGACTATGTGAACATCCATTCCCTTCAGGGAAAATCCCCTCCCCACCTACCAGGTTGTCATCTTACCCTACGACCCCAACCTGACAATCACCTAACAGTCCAATATTGGTACCCCTCCCAAAGTTTATCTTTATCTGCTACCACCTTGTTGTTCTAGGATAGTTCTTTTTTTTTTTTTTTTTTTCATTTTGGGGGTAGTTTTTCTTGGACATGGGAGCCAACCGGAAAGAACTGAAGCTAGAACAATTTGAGCATCTGAAAGGCTATTAAACCTTTTGGAGATGAGGCACCAGGGAAGGTGATATACATGTATATATTTCAGTCTGAAGGGGATGGATACATGGGTGTATTCGCTTTAAAATTCTGTTGAGCTGTACACTGATGATTTATGCACATACTGTATGCATGTTATAGTGTAGGATCATTCTTGATGCACAATGGGAATTTGACAGATATTTGTTGAATAAATGAAGGGTTTGCTGAAAACCATCTCAGATGTCTGTACAGTACTTTAGAGTTTACAAAACCACTCTTTCAAGTGACAGATGATGCACTGAGCTGGTAGGGGCAGAGCTGGAAGCCCCTAGTGTTCTGATTTCTTGCCCAACCTATACTATATTCTGGGGTCAGCAAACAATAGCTTTGGGGCAGCTGCATGTTTTGTAAATAAAGTTTTATTGGAACACAGCTGTGTCCACACATTTATATACACTCTATGACTGCTTTTCTGCTATTGATACAATGACTACAAACTGAGTAGTTAAGCCAGGATGCAAGAGAAGCTCTATGGCCTGCTAAGCCTGAAGTATTAACTATTTGGTCCTTTGTAGAAAGTGTTTGCCAACTCTGCTATATACTGCTGGTGACTCCATATATGTTCAGATATACATACTTACATACCACACACACACATCCTAAATTCACTCACAAACAGAACCATTTGGCCACTGCCTCTATCTGAACTTCTCAATATTATTAGCTGTGAGAAGGGAGTATCAAGTATGTTGGAATCATGTATAGAATATGTCTGTGAACACTGAGTGACAGGTTCTATGGGCCCATGCATGGGCTTATCATGGCAGTATCTATTCTAAAAATATGAGTAACGAACTAAAAGAAAAGACTTCAGAGGCAAGTCCACCAAAAACAATGAGAAGGAATAACTTCCAGTAAGAGGAGACAGAACCATGAAAAAACGGAATAATTTTAAATCACAACTTGGACCCCTTAGCTCACAGTTTTGTGAAAGCCCTACATACCCTTATAATCGACCCAGTTCAGTCCTGTAGTAATATGATGGCTGACACTGAAACACATTTCTTGTATTATTTTCATTTATTATTATTATTAAATCGTGATGACTTGAGTTAGAGAAAAAACTGCCAGGAGCTTTCTAAGTCAAGAGCCTGAATTAACCTTTGAGGACAATGAGTTTTTTCTTTTGGGAAAAAACATTAATGGACCTTTTAGTTACACAAAAACAAAGCAAAGATCTTGTTCTAAAAAAGAGGCTTGAGATGTGAAGATTTGAAGTTCTTTACAATGATGAAAAGGTTTTAAATGGATGTCTCTTTCTAAAATAGGGATTCAGAATGCACTGCTCCAAGAAAATTATTGTTTGCTCTTAGATGTTTTTCTTCAATCAGCTACCCAGCGGAGTTTGGATACAGAGACAAGATGGTGGCTGGAGGGGTAGGAAAACATAACTTCCATTTACACTAGTAAAGGAGACTTAAGTGAATTCTATGTGAATTATGGAAACCAATATATGGCTATTTTCTGGACTCAATTATCCAGACTCCCAGAAACATACTATCAGACGTAAGGTCCTACTCAAACATGGGGCCAAACCTAACACTGTGAGTAGTGGAACATTATTGGTGCCCAACAAAGACAAGGTATCATTATTACTCCTCTTTGAATCACATAGTAGGTACTTAGGAAATATTTATTGATTTGAATAGAAGCTGAAATCACCTTTAAAAACAACTTCCTATATTGAATTTTTTCCTTTTAGTTCAGTCTCTCTTAAACTGAAGATATTCTACGTAAATACTCATTAAATGAGCTCTATATTGTTATATTTTTAAAATAAGTAACTCAAGGCTCCTTTTAACTAAAGGACTGCCAAGAGTAGCATTCTATTTCAGAAAACATGTGGTATAGGGAAAAACTGTGAAAGACTGAAATTTAGTGGAATTACTGACTAGCTCATAAATTCTAATTATTTCAAGCTTTTGTTATCTCTGATATTTTTACAACCCTTAAAGCTGCAGAAAAATGATAGTAATACAAATAATTCTTGTCCATAAAAATGCAAATTATGCCCCCATGCAATGCGACTGATTATCTTTCTGTGGATACTGAACAGTTCTGCAAGTTTTTCATCTACTGTAACCCTCTGCCTGACCCAGGGAGAGTCAGGTCTATTAGCACCTCAAGAGAATTCTCTTTGGTAAACACTGGTCTATACCTTTTTCTGGAATTGTTAACTCAATAACAATTGGTCAAAAATTTCCTTTGGTTTTTAAGTGAAAATAAAAGACACGTTTTTCATTTTCATCAAGATCTTTATTGAACAAACTCTTCACCGTTTTGTTCTACTACCTTCTGCCATTTTTCAGGCAACTTCATAATTCCACTTCCCAAAACTTTTTAACTTTTTGAGCAAAGAACTCTTCCAGGTGCCTTTTACAGTCTTCCAGGAATTGACGTTTTTTCCATTAAGAGAATTTGTAAAGACCGAAATAAATGGAAATTTGAAGGTTCAATGTCTGGTGAACACGGTGGACGAAGCAGAACTTCCCAGCCAAGCTGTTAACAGTTTTTGCCTGGTCATCAAAGAAGCACGTGGTCTTGCGTTATCCTGATGTAAGATTATGCATTTTCTGTTGACTAGTTCTGGACTTTTTTCGACGAGTGTTGCTTTCAGTTCGTCTAACTGGGAGCAGTACTTGTTGGAATTAATCGTTTGGTTTTCTGGAAGGAGCTCATAATAGAGGACTCCCTTCCAATCCCACCATATAAACAACATCACCTTTTTTGGATGAAGACTGGCCTTTAGTGTGGTTGGTGGTGGCTCATTTCACTTGCCCCACAATCTCTTCCGTTCCACATGGTTGTACAGTATCCATTTTTCATCGTCTGTCACAATTTGCTTTTAAAAACAGAACGTTTTCGTTATATTTAAGTAGAGAATCGCATGCAGAAATACGCTCAGGAAGGTCTTTTTCGCTTAACTTATGTGGAAACCGAACATCAAAGTGATTAACATAACCAAGCTGGTACAAATGATTTTCAGTGATTGACTTGGGTATTTTGAGTATGTCCGCTATCTTCGGCATGGTATAACGTTGATTGTTTTCAGTTAATGTCTTGATTTGATCACTATCAACCTAAGCTGGTCTACCTGACCACGGAGCATCGTCCAGCAAGAAATTTCCAGCGCAAAACTTCGCAAACCACTTTTGATACATTTGATCAGTCACAGCACCTTCTTTGTACGCTGCACAAATCTTTTTTTGTGTTTCAGTTGCATTTTTACCTTTCTTGAAATAACAAAGCATAATATGCCGAAAATGTTGCTTTTTTTCTTCCATCTTCAATACTAAAATGGCTACACAAAAATTCACCAATTTTGATTTTTTTTTACATGCATGCTGATATGACAGCTGTCACAATACAATCTAACAAAATTGTTTCAGATGAAGTAAAGGACAACTAACCGCTACTAGAGCCATCTTACTGAAAAACCAAACGAACTTTTTGGCCAACCCAATACATATATGAATATACATATACATGTATATCTCATACTCACAGATGTACATGTACTAGTGACTGTGGTCCAGATTTATAGCATTCAGGTAGTCCAGCTATTTTTAAGTAGTATTTTTGTTCAACAAATAAGATTTTTTGCTATTTTTAATCTGAATATTAAAATACAGAAGAAAGCTAAATGCTGCATTGAAAAGGAGGCCTATTGTCCCTATTTTACTGAGAATCAGAGATGAAAATCACCTAGCTAATAAATACTAAATGGAAAAACCAGGACTCTAACCCAGATTTTCAGGAACCAAATTAGTTTTTATTCTATTTGAGAGAAGCTTTCTACATCTCTTTCTCTGAATACTTAAAGAAGTAAAATCTCCACATAATAGAGACACATACATATCCCAGAAATATCGCCACTTCAGAAAGGATCAGGCTAATGGTATTGCAGAAATACAGTTACAAAAAATACTGAAATCCCAATATTATCATTTTGCTGTTCTATTACAGGTAGCAAATTTGACTAGCACAAAGGAAATGCAAGAAAAGTACAAGACTCAGATGTGCTTTTATAGAGCTTAAAAACTAATTTGGAAAATAAGTTATATGTACACAAAACATCCAGATAAAAGTATGGAAGAGTATAAAATGATATATTAAAAAGCCCAGTGAATGTGATAGTATCAGCTAGTAATAATATCTAACATGTAATGAGAGCATACTGAGCCAGACATGAATCTAAGTGCTTTACATCCAAATAACTCTTTAATCTTCACACGTATCCTATGAGGTTGGTCCTATTATGATCTCCAATTTAAAGGTATGGAAATGAGGCCCTGAGAGATAAATTTACTTCAGGGCCTGTGGTGGGAATGTCTAACTAAGGGGTGGAACTTCTGTGATACTTGTGGGATTTGACTTTGCAGACTTTGCAGGACCAGTGGGGAAGAAGGGGATCCACAGGACAAATCAGCTGTGCAGATGCGGTGGCGCTGAGGGAGAAGCCGAGGGCTTCAAGGAGGGAAGGGTGCTGGGCAGTTTCCTGTCTGGGGGTAAAACTTGGCTAAGGCACAGCAGGAAGATTGTGGAGAAGGAAAGGGTATCAGCAAGAGGGCCAGGATAAGCAGAATAAGAAAGGATGCTCAAATGGCTCATGAAGTCATACCTTGAAAACATCCTGTCCTTACAGATTTTTTAATTCTTTGCGGCAAACTTGTTTTATTTAAAAATAATACAACAAGTAACAGTATCCCTTGCTTCCCCTGTTTAATTTTCAGTTTCTTCCAGAGCCTAGGTATAAAAAGGAAGGGCTCTGGAAGAAACTGAAAATTAAAACAAAAATTAAGACAGATGGGAAATTAAAGTATCAACTTTGTCATTGTGAAAGGCCAAGTCAGATGATGTAGCTTGGCTTCAGAGCCAAACAGGCCAGCCCTTCTAGCTAAATTCCTGATCTAGAGAGAACTGCCTGTTGTAACATTCCTGAATCCTGGACAAGAACATGGGACCACCAAGAGGAAGATCAAGAGAGCAGTTGAAGGAACATGCCCACTGTATTCTTCTCAGATTTAGCAAGCAGATAAGGCCACTCCACCATTCCTGCAGCAGAATGAACCAAAGAACAAAAAGAAACATAATGTTATACTAACTGAGCTTCCTTCATGTGAAACATCTGGAAAAGAGAAGTGTTCCTCACTAACACTCATCATTATTTTAAATATTTCATACTAAGAAACAAAAGAATTATATTTACAAAAGCCTACAATTAAAATCATACTCAGTGGTGAAATACTGAACATTTGTCTACTGGTTGGCAACAAGACAAGATGTCCATTACCACCACTTTTGTGCAATGCTGAACCAGCAGTCCTAGCCAGAGCAATAAGGGAAGAAAAAGAAATACACTGTGCAAAGATCAGAAAAGAAGTGAAACAGTCTATTAATAGATGATACAAATACTATAATTATAAAATCAAAAATAGTTTATAAACAAACTTAGCAAAGTTGCTGGTTACAAAGTCAACATATAAAAATCAATTATATTTCTACATACTATCAACAAACAATTGGAAAACAAAATTCAGAAAAATATACCATGTACAGTAGTACCCCAAAATATCAAATATCTAGGACTAAATCTAATGAAAGATGTACAAGACCTCCACACAGAAAATTATAAAATATTGCTAAGAGAAATTAAAGACTTAAATGGAGAGATATTTCAAGTATATGAGTTGGAAGACTCAATATATTATGATGTAAATTCTCCCCAAATTGACCTATAAGAATAAATTTTATCCTCATTAAAATCTCTGTAGGTATTTTATGTGTGGAAATTGGCAAACTGACTGTGAAATTTTTTTGGAAATGCAAAAGAACCTAAAATGGACAAGATAGCCTTAAAGAAAATGAGAATTTTGCAAGACAAACTATCAGATTTCAATTTACTACAAGGTTAAGATAATGAAAACAGTAGGGTCTAACAATAGATCCACACGTACATGGTTATTTGAATTGTGACAAAAGGCTCAATCGAGAAACAGTGTTCATTTTTTTTTGCAGTACGCGGGCCTCTCACTGCTGTGGCCTCTCCCGTTGGGGAGCACAGGCTCCGGATGGGCAGGCTCAGCGGCCATGGCTCATGGGCCCAGCCGCTCCGCGGCATGTGGGATCTTCCCGGACCGGGGCACGAACCCGTGTCCCCTGCATCGGCAGATGGACTTTCAACCACTGCACCACCAGGGAAGCCCATGATCATTATTAAAGAGAAATTTGTTGGTGGTAGCTGAAACTGTGGTAACAGGCAAGTAGTGTTCTGGGGAAGCCATAAGCCTTCCAGTGACCACTTGATGAGCCAGTCTTTTAGGAATATAGCTGTGTGACTGGGATTCTATTCTTCTTACTCCTACATGTACCCTTAGAGTAGGCTGAGGGCTCTCCTAGGTTCCCTGGAATTTGGTTTGTTTATTCAAGTAGTTCTCTGATATCAAATGTCTTCTGGTCTGACCCAGGAGGGTCTCTGTTCTTACAACTGGAAAAATAACACACTAATAGAGTCGATATGTCTCGTCCTAGAGTTAGTGTTCTGTCTCGTTTGCAACTCTGTCCCCGGTGCTGGCACATAGTAGGAGCCTGGAAAGTCTATGTTGAGATGAATTCAACTGATCAGGATGTTCCAAGAAATGGATTAGTTCTAGATTTTTTGTGATTCCTCCCTCTCTTTTAAAACAAAACAGAGAATAAATTCTGGTGAAAGTCTACTTTTCAGGTAATGAAACTTCAGCTGCAATGTGTCCAAATGTGAAGTCAGTATTAGAGCAGTACTTGGACAGACAACCCAAACTCCAGGGAACTCTTAATAGGACACATGTCAGGAGTGTCCCATATGTGTGACGGCATGCTATACCATGATGGTGGGGAAGGGCCTTTTCTGGCAGATACCAGTTATACCCATCACACACATGAAAACTGACCTGCCCAAAGCACCTTTCATTGCTACCTTCCAAAAGAGGCCTTAAACAATGACCTATTTTTGTTCCCTTGTCTGATAAAGGAGGAGACTGAAGTTCCTACAACTAAACTAAGGGATACCAACGAAATCAAGGTGAATCAATGCTTTGGACTTTTTAATTCTCTCACTTCTGAATTCCTATCCAGTACCCCATGGACTCTAAAACAAGCAGCTGAACATTTTATGAAATCAGTGTGATGAACTGGAAACAGCATGGGCCTTAGAGACAGAATTCCAATCACACACATCTACTATTTTGTCTTGAGTTCTTGAAAAAGTCACTTAACCTAGCTGAGTCTGTTTAATCACCTGCAAAATGGGTATAATTATGCCAATCTTGTAGTGTGTTTGAAAGGATTAGAGATAATGTAGGTGAGCCCCTGCTGCTTGACTCACAGGAGATACTCAATACTGAGAACAACCAGACATCCATTGTACACTGGCAGACTTCTTTCTCTGGACCATAAGACCCCTGGAAAAATGTAGTTTCATTTTCCTAATTTCTTGAGTTGACTGTTGACTGTTTTTCATTTATTTCCACCTTTTCTTATTTAGTACTGAAAATATTTAGGGCTCTTCCTTTTCTTTTGGGTAAATCACATACCTTTTGAAATAAATTATTTTTATCCTCCAAATTTACTTCCTTAAATGTTCTGACATTGTCAGTTTGATTTCCTCTTTGACACAAAAAGATTTTTAGTTTTCTGAAAAATTTTTTATTGAAGGCAACAAGATTTTTAAATGGGAGTTTATAATTTGTAATTTTATTTTTTCAATTTCTAAGTGGTTTGGGTTTAAAAAATTATTATTATGCTTTAGATTTTGTCCTCTATCACACTGTGGAAAATAAGTATGGCCTATACAAGTGTTATCCAATAGAAATATAATGCAAGCCAAAAATAGGAGTCACATATGTAATTTTAAATACTCTAGTAGTGACATTAAAAAAGGTACAAAGAAAAGTGAAATTAATTTTAATATTTTTATTTAACCCAATATATAAAAAATATTATCATTTGAACATTAGTCACTATAAAAATGTTAATGACCTATTTAACATTCCTTTTATTTGGAATGAATTCTAGTGTGTGTTTCATACTTACATCCCACCTCAATTAAAACTAGCCACATTTCAAGTGTTCAATGGCCAGATGTGAACTGTGGTTATCATATTAGAAAACTCAGGTCAATACTCTTTGTTCTTTAAAGAAATTATTAGAGTAGTTTTAGGCTAAAAGTATGGTAAAATTCTGTCCCATAGGTGCTTTAAAAAAGGTTTATTCTTTGTTTGTAGGGATCAATGTATTTCTATTAGAAACAGCTTATAAATTATGTTCATGCCTCTTTTTTTTAACATCTTTATTAGAGTATAATTGCTTTACAATGGTGTGTTAGTTTCTGCTTTATAACAAAGTGAATCAGTTATATATATACACATGCTCCTATAACACTTCCCTCTTGCGTCTCCCTCCCTCCCACCCTCCCTATCCCACCCCTTGAGGTGGTCACAAAGCACTGAGCTGATATCCCTGTGCTATGCCGCTGCTTCCCACTAGCTATCTATTTTACGTTTGGTAGTGTATATATGTCCATGCCACTCTCTCACTTTGTCCCAGCTTACCCTTCCCCCTCCCCATATCCTCAAGTCCATTCTCTAGTAGCTCTGACTCTTTATTCCCGTCTTATCCCTGGGTTCTTTATGACCTTTTTTTCTTAGATTCCATATATATGTGTTAGCATACGCTATTTGTTTTTCTCTTTCTGCCTTACTTCACTCTGCATGACAGACTCTAGGTCTATCCACCTCACTACAAATATCTCAATTTCATTTCTTTTCATGGATGAGTAATATTCCATTGTATATGTGCCACATCTTCTTTATCCATTCATCCGATGATGGACACTTAGGTTGCTTCCTTGTCCTGGCTATTGTAAATAGAGCTGCAATGAATACTGTGGTACATGACTCTTTGAATTATGGTTTTCTCAGGGTATATGCCCAGTAGTGGGATTGCTGGGTCGCATGGTAATTCTATTTTTAGTTTTTTAAGGAACCTCCATACTGTTCTCCATAATGGCTGTATCAATTTACATTCCTACCAACAGTGCAAGAGGGTTCCCTTTTCTCCACACCGTCTCCAGCATTTACTATTTCTAGATTTTTTGATGAATGGCCATTCTGACTGGTGTGAGATGATATCTCATTGTAGTTTTGATTTCCATTTCTCTAATGATTAATGATGTTGAGCATCCTTTCATGTGTTTGTTGGCAATCTGTATATCTTCTTTGGAGAAATGTCTATTTTGGTCTTCTGCCCATTTTTGGATTGGGTTGTTTGTTTTTTTGTTATTGAGCTGCATGAGCTGCTTGTAAATCTTGGAGATTAATCCTTTGTCAGTTGCTTCATTTACAAATATTTTCTCCCATTCTGAGCGCTGTCTTTTCATCTTGTTTATGGATTCCTTTGCTGTGCAAAAGCTTTGAAGTTTCATTAGGTCCCATTTGTTTATTTTTGTTTTTATTTCCATTTCTCTAGGAGGTGGGTCAAACAGGACCTTGCTGTGATTTCTGTCATAGAGTGTTCTGCCTATGTTTTCCTCTAAGAGTTTGACAATATCTGGCCTTACACTTAGGTCTTTAATCCATTATGAGTTTATTTTTGTGTACGGTGTTAGGGAGTGTTCTAATTTCATACTTTTATATGTACCTGTCCAGTTTTCCCAGCACCACTTACTGAAGAGGCTGTCTTTTTTCCACTGTATATTCTTACCTCCTTTATCAAAGATAAGATGACCATACGTGTGTGGGTTTATCTCTGGGCTTTCTATGCTGTTCCATTGATCTATATTTCTGTGCCAGTACCATGCTGTCTTCATTACTGTAGCTTGGTAGTATAGTCCTAAGTCAGGGAGCCTGGCTCCTCCAGCTCCATTTTTTGTTCTCAAGATTGCTTTGGCTATTCGGGGTCTTTTAGGTTTCCATACAGATTGTGAAATTTTTTGTTCTAGTCCTGTGAAAAATGTCAGTGGTAGTTTGATAGGGATTGCATTGAATCTGTAGATTGCTTTGGGTAGTAGAGTCATTTTCACAATGTTGATTCTTCCAATCCAAGAACATGGTATATCTCTCCATCTATTTGAATGATTTTAATTTCCTTCATCGGCGTCTTATAATTTTCTGCATACAAGTCTTTTGTCTCCTTAGGTAGATTTATTCCTAGATATTTTATTCTTTTTGTTGCAATGGTAAATGGGAGTGTTTTCTTAATTTCACTTTCAGATTTTTCATCATTAGTGTGTAGGAATGCCAGAGATTTCTGTGCATTAATTTTGTATCCTGCTACTTTACCAAATTCATTGATTAGCTCTAGTAGTTTTCTGGTAGCATCTTTAGGATTCTCTATGTAGAGTATCATGTCATCTGCAAATAGTGACAGCTTTACTTCTTCTTTTCCGATTTGGACTCCTTTTATTTCTTTTTCTTCTCTGATTGCTGTGGCTAAAACTTCCAAAACTATGTTGAATAAGAGTGGTGAGAGTGGGCAACCTTGTCTTGTTCCTGATCTCAGTGGAGATGCTTTCAGTTTTTCACCATTGAGGACGATGTTGGCTGTGGGTTTGTCATATATGGCCTTTATTATGTTGAGGAAAGTTGCCTCTATGCCTACTTTCTGGATGGTTTTTATCATAACTGGGTGTTGAATTTTGTCGAAAGCTTTCTCTGCATCTATTGAGATGATCATATGGTTATTCTCCTTCAATTTGTTAATATGGTGTATCACGTTGATTGATTTAAGTATATTGAAGAATCCTTGCATTCCTGGAATAAACCCCACTTGATCATGGGGTTGGATTCTGTTTGCTAGTATTTTGTTGTTGATGATTTTGTTTTCTATATTTTAGTGCCATGTTCATTGGTGCATAACTATTCATGCCAGTATATTCCATTATGGATCACACACTCCATCGCTATAAAAGGTTCCTTTTTGACCTGTTTGCTAGTATTTTGCTGTTGGATTCTGTTTGCTAGTATTTTGTTGAGGATTTTTGCATCAATATTCATCAGTAATATTGGCGTATAGTTTTCTTTCTTTGTGACATCTTTTTCTGGTTTTGGTATCAGGGTGATGGTGGCCTCGTAGAATGAGTTTAGGAGTGTTCCTCCCTCTGCTATATTTTGGAAGAGTTTGAGAAGGACAGGTGCTAGCTCTTCTCTCAGTGTTTGATAGAATTCGCTTGTGAAGCCATCTGGTCCTGGAATTTTGTTTGTTGGAAGATTTTTAATCACAGTCTCAATTTCAGTGCTTGTGATTGGTCTGTTCATATTTTCTATTTCTTCCTGGTTTAGTCTCAGCAGGTTGTGCATTTCTAAAAATTTGTCCATTTCTTCCAGGTTGTCCATTTTATTGGCATACAGTTGCTTGTAGTAATCTCTCATGATTCTTTGTATTTCTGCAGCGTCAGTTGTTACTTCTCCTTTTTCATTTCGCATTCTATTGATTTGAGTCTTCTCCCTTTTTTTCCTTGATGAGCCTGGCTAATAGTTTATCAATTTTGTTTATCTTCTCAAAGAACCACTTTTTGGTATTATTGATCTTTACTATCGTTTCCTTCATTTATTTCTGACCTGATCTTTATGATTTCTTTCCTTCTGCTAACTTCAGGGTTTTTTCTGTTCTTCTTTCTCTAATTGCTTTAGGTGTAGGTCAGGTTGTTTATTTGCGATGTTTCTTGTTTCTTGAGGTAGGACTGTATGTATTGCTAAAAACTTCCCTCTTAGAACTGCTTTTGCTGTATCCCATAGGTTTTGTGTCATCGTGTCTCCATTGTCATTTGTTTCTAGGTATTTTTTGATTTCCTCTTTGATTTCTTCAGTGATCACTTCGTTATTAAGTAGTGTATTGTTTAGCCTCCATGTGTTTGTATTTTTTACAGACCTTTTCCTGTAATTGATATCTAGTCTCATAGCGTTGTGGTCAGAAAAGATACTTGATACTATTTCAATTTTCTTAAATTTACCAAGGCTTGATATTTGACCCAAGATATGATCTATCCTGGAGAATGTTCCATGAGCACTTGAGAAAAATGTGTATTCTGTTGATTTTGGATGGAATGTCCTATAAATATCAATTGAGTCCATCTTGTTTAATGTATCATTTGAAGCTTGTGTTTCCTTATTTATTTTCATTTTGGATGATCTGTCCATCGGTGAAAGTGGGGTGTTAGAGTCCCCTACTATGATTGTGTTACTGTTGATTTCCCCTTATATGGCTGTTAGTATTTGCCTTATGTATTGAGGTGCTCCTATGTTGAGTGCATAAATATTTACAATTGTTATATCTTCTTCTTGGATTGATCCCTTGGTCATTATGTAGTGTCCTTCTTTGTCTCTTGTAATAGATTTTATTTTAAAGTCTATTTTGTCTGATATGAGAATTGCTACTCCAGCTTTCTTGTGGTTTCTATTTGCATGGAATATCTTTTTCCATCCTCTCACTTTCAGTCTGTATGTGTCCCTAGGTCTGAAGTGAGTCTGTTGTAGACAGCATATATATGGGTCTTATTTTTGTATCCATTCAGCCAGTCTGTGTCTTTTGGTGGGAGCATTTACTCCATTTACATTTAAGGTAATTACCGATATGTATGTTCTGATTCCCATTTTTGTAATTGTTTTGGGTTTGTTATTGTAGGTCTTTTCCTTCTCCTGTGTTTCTTGCCTAGAGAAGTTCCTTTAACATTTGTTGTAAAGCTGGTTTCATGGTGCTGAACTCTCTCAGCTTTTGCTTGTCTGTAAAGGTTTTAATTTCTCTATCAAATCTGAATGAGATCCTTGCTGGGTACAGTAATCTTGGTTGTACGTTTTTTTCCTTCATCACTTTAAGTATGTCCTGCCAGTCCCTTCTGGCTTGCAGAGTTTCTGCTGAAAGATCAGCTGTTAACCTTATGGGGATTCCCTTGTGTGTTATTTGTTGTTTTTCCCTTGCTGCTTTTAATATGTTTTCTTTGTATTTAATTTTTGATAGTTTGATTAGTATGTGTCTTGGCGTGTTTCTCCTTGGATTTATCCTGTATGGGACTCTCTGTGCTTCCTGGACTTGATTAACTATTTCCTTTCCCATATTAGGGAAGTTTTCAACTATAATCTCTTCAAATATTTTCTCAGTCCCTTTCTTTTTCTCTTTTTCTGGGACCCATATAATTCGAATGCTGGTGCATTTAATGTTGTCTCAGAGGTCCCTGAGACTGTCCTCAGTTCTTTTCATTGTTTTGTCTTTATTCTGCTCTGCAGTAGTTATTTCCACTATTTTATCTTCCAGGTCACTTATCCATTCTTCTGCCTCAGTTATTCTGCTATTGATCCCATCTAGAGTATTTTTAATTTCATTAACTGTGTTGTTCATCATTGCTTGTTTCTTTAGTTCTTCTAGGTCCTTGTTAAATGTTTCTTGCATTTTCTCTATTCTATTTTCAAGATTTTGGATCACCTTTACTATCATTATTCTGAATTCTTTTTCAGGTAGACTGCCTATTTCCTCTTCATTTGTTAGGTCTAGTGGGTTTTTACCTTTCTCCTTCATCTGCTGTGTGTTTTTCTGTCTTCTCATTTTGCTTATCTTACTGTGTTTGGGGTCTCCTTTTTGCAGGCTGCAGGTTCGTAGTTCCCGTTGTTTTTGGTGTCTGTGCCCAGTGGCTAAAGTTGGTTCAGTGGGTTGTATAGGCTTCCTGGTGGAGGGGATTAGTGCCTGTGTTCTGGTGGATGAGGCTGGATCTTGTCTTTCTGGTGGGCAGGTCCACGTCTGGTGGTGTGTTTTGGGGTGTCTGTGGACTTACTATGATTTTAGGCAGCCTCTCTGCTAATGGGTGGAGTTGTGGTCCTGTCTTGCTAGTTGTTTGACATAGGGTGTCCAGCACTGTAGCTTGCTGGTCATTGAGTGAAGCTGGGTCTTGGTGTTGAGATGGACATCTCTGGGAGATTTTTGCCATTTGATATTACGTGGAGCTGGGAGGTCTCTTATGGACCAGTGTCTTGAAGTTGACTCTCCCACCTCAGAGGCACAGCACTGACTCCTGTTTGGAGCACCAAGCGCCTTTCATCCACACGCCTCAGAATAAAAGGGAGAAAAAACAGAAAGAAAGACAGACAGAAAGAAAGAAAGAAAGAGGATAAAATAAAGATAACACAAAATAAAGTTATTAAAATAAAAAATAATTATTAAGAAAAAAATTTTTTTAAAGTAAAAAGAAAAAGAAACAAAAAAATGGATGGACAGAACCCTAGGACAAATTATGAAAGCAAAGCTATACAGACAAAATCTCACACAGAAGCATACACATACACACTCACAAAAAGAGGAAAAGGGGGAAAAAATAATATATCTTGCTCCCAAAGTCCACCTCCTCAATTTGGGATGATTCGTTGTCTATTCAGGTATTCCACAGATGCAGGGTACATCAAGTTGACTGTGGAGATTTAATCCACTGCTCCTGAAGCTGCTGGTAGAGATTTCCCTTTCTCTTCTTTGTTCATATAGCTCCCAGGGCTCAGCTTTGGATTTGGCCCTGCCTCTGCGTGTAGGTCACCGGAGGGCGCCTGTTCTTGGCTCAGACAGGACGTGGTTACAGGAGCTGCTGATTCGGGGGCTCTGGCTCACTCAGGCCGGATGGAGGGAGGGGTACAGAAGCGGGCGAGCCAGCGGCGGCAGAGACCAGCGGGACGTTGCACCAGCCTGAGGCGCGCTGTGCCGCTGTGCGTTCTCCCGGGAAAGTTGTCCCTGGATCACGGGACCCTGGCAGTGGCGTGCTTCACAGGCTCCTGGGAGGGGCAGTGTGGATAGTGACCTGTGCTTGCAGGTCACTTGGTGGTGGCAGCAGCAGCCTTAGCGTCTCATGGCCGTCTCTGGGGTTCGCGCTTTTAGCCGCGGCTCACGCCCGTCTCTGGAGCTCCTTTAAGCAGCGCTCTTAATCCCTCTCCTCACACACCAGGAGACAAAGAGGCAAGAAAAAGTCTTTTGTCTCTTCGGCAGGTCCAGACATTTTCCCGGACTCCCTCCCAGCTAGCCGTGGTGCCCTAACCCCTTTAGGCTGTGTTCACGCAGCCAACCCCAGTCCTCTCCCTGGGATCCCACCGAAGCCCGAGCCTCAACTCCAGGTCCCGCCCGCCCCGGCGGGTGAGCAGACAAGCCTCTCAGACTGGTGAGTTCTGGTCGGCCCTGATCCTCTGTGCGGGAATCTCTCCGCTTTGCCCTCCGCACCCCTGTTGCTGTGCTCTCCTCCTCGGCCCCGAAGCTCCCCGCCTCCGGCACCGCAGTCTCCGCCCGCGAAGGGGCTTCCTAGTGTGTGTAAACCTTTCCTCCTTCACAGCTCCCTCCCAGTGGTGCAGGTCCCGTCCCTATTCTTTTGTCTCTGTTGTTTCTTTTTTCTTTTGCCCCACCCAGGTACGTGTGGAGTTTCTTGCCTTTTGGGAGGTATGAGGTCTTCTGCCAGCGTTCAGTGGGTATTCTGTAGGAGTTGTTCCACGTGTAGATGTATTTCTGGTGTATCTGTGGGGAGGAAGGTGATCTCCGCGTCTTACTCTTCCACCATCTTCCTCAACTCCCTATGCCTCTTTATCTTTACTTCTGTATCTACTGGATCTGCCGAAGTTCCAAAGGTGTATAACAAATGTTCCCACTACAAATTTGATTCTGTCAGGGGTTTTGCTCTTGTTGTTTGTATTTTCTGATGATTTTGTTTTCTATATTTTAGTGCCATGTTCATTGGTGCATAACTATTCATGCCAGTATATTCCATTATGGATCACACACTCCATCGCTATAAAAGGTTCCTTTTTGACCTGTTTAACACCTTGTATTCCAATTTCCTGACATTAATAGAGATCCCTCTGGATTCTTTGGGGTTTCCTTGGCCTGTATACCTCTGCTCAGTCTTATACTTTCACCTCTCCATGTCACTTTATTTTAAATCTGTTCTCTGTTATCACTTTAGTAAGCTCAGTAGTGAATCTGTGGGCCTACAGGCTCTGATTAAAGAATCTTCTCTCTTCTACACTGTATCTACTGAGCCTTGTCTTCTTAATAACATTAATTCCCTATATATTTATAGCACACTGCGGCCTGAAAAATCACTTTCTTACCTATTATCCCCTTAATCTTCCCAACCACCTTTAAAGCAGAAAGAACAGATATTGTCACTCATGGTGAATCTGAACATACAGTGCAAGCTGTTCAAGTGTTATAGTCCCAGGTGTAAATTAGCTCAGGTGCTTCAGCAACAAACTACTTCAGTGGAAGGAAGGTGGGTCAGACAAACATGCAGATCGGGGAATAGGGTGACTCCTAGAGTGTTGTACCTTTCCTCTATTTTCTTAAGTATAGAGAGGTTTAGCCTTTTATTCATTCAGAAAACATGTATTGAGCACGCTGTATATTTAGAACTTTGTTAGGCAGTGGGAACACAAAAGTTGAATAAGACATCGTCCCTGCTCCATGGCACTCACAGTAGTTTAGTGGTTCTCAAATCTGGCTGATTGTCAGAATTGACTAGAAAAAATATTTTTGATTATGGGCTCCCTTGGTGCCCCTCAAGACACTCTCAACAACCATAGGGCTAGAACCCAGAAATCTGTTTTAAAGCTCCACAGTCCCAGACAGAATTGAGAACACTGGACATGCAAGTGAAACAATAAACTACCGGTTGGTTCACTTAGAAATTCTTACAGTATTTTTCCTTATAGCAAGTCATTTAAGTCTCACAGAGAGGCATAAGTGGGTTATATTCACTTATAAAATTGTAAAGCAAAGTCATTTCCCAAATCCACAGCCAGTGAATGATGAAGTTGAGCCTGGAACAGAAATTCATTTCTCCAAGTCCTATACTCTTTACTCTCCATCACACCTTATGAAACCAAAGAAAGGAATGGTGGTACATAAACAAAGAGCTGAGGAGGAAAGAGAGAGATTCCTATTCTTATTACCAAGAGCCTGGCCAAGAGCCACAGACACCACAGTATCTGGCTATAATAAGAGCTCAATAAATGTTTTTCAATTGAAGTGAAGGTCTTGTGCCTACTACCAATGGAAAAAGGCCAAGCTAAATTAATGCTGCAACTTCCCAAGCCCAGAACCCAAGCCCTGGGATGATGATAAGAGCCAGTCAGTCACTCCAGCTCACCGAATGCCAGGTACTGTTAAAATGTTACATTAAATATTAAATACACGTTACATTAAATATATATGTTACATCAATATATATACATACATACAAACACAAATGCACATACACAAATAAAGTTTAATCCTCACAATAACTTTATGAGATGGGAAACATTATTAACCCCCATTTTCTAGGTGAGAAAACTAAGGGACAGAGAAGTTAATTAATTCATCCACAGTCACAAAGCTAAAAACTATTAGAGGCAGAATTTGAAGGCAGCTAGTCTCGGCCCAGACACCACATTTTTAACCATTTCACCATACAGGACCTCTGTACTATATTGGATTTCCAGACTTCAGCCATTCTCACGGTCAAATTAAATTAAGGCAGTTTCAGGGTCTATAATTTTTTTTCAGTTGTACCATACTCTCCACAACCCTGAATCATTACTCAGCTAGGAGAATCACATTTAGTCACATCCCTTTGACCTTGGCCTGATTTCAGTACACAACAGGCTATGGCATGCACACGGGCAGGGTCCCACCTACGTGTCATGTAATCTCTCTGCTTTTTTGCCTCAGGGATTTCTCCAAAACCACAGAAGGCTGCTCAGCCTTAATTCAAGTGCAGCCTACTGGTCTGAGGACATTTACACTCCCAGAGGCAACCTTTATCCGGTGGGGGGTGGGGGTGGGGGTGGGGCAGTGAGAGTTAATGGACAGATGCCAGGCACATCTCCATAAGAGGGAGAATTCTGAGACAGGTTTCTCAACATGAGCCCTACTGACATTTTGGGCTGAATAATTCTTTCTGTTGCAGGGTCTGTCCTGGGTATTGCAGCATGTTTAGCAGCATCCTGGACGCCAGTAGCCCTTCCCAGTTATCTCCATACACCGCCAAATTCCATTGCGAGAAAAACCACGCAGTTGAGAATCACGAACTACGCGGATTGACAGAGGGTCCCCAAGGCATTAAGCCCAGCTGCCCACAACAGTGAGTAATTCAGTGACATAGTCTTTATTGGCTTTTCTCCCATCCCTCCTTTCTATAATACTTCATGGGGTCACCTTCCAAATAAACTTCTCACCTAAAAACTTTGCCTTAGGTTTGCTTTCAGGGGAACCCAAACTCAGATATTAGATTAACAGGTAGTCTTTAATTACATAAAAGATCCCAACCTATGGAAATTTATGTCACTAACCTCCTAAAAGTAAAATAAGACTCACATGTGATTCTAAGACCTTCAGATAAACCCTCATGGCTCACTGGAGACCTGGAGACCACACTTCCAGAACCACGGCCTGGATGGCGACACTGTGCAAGAGGAAACTTGCTTGAGTTCTCTCACTTCCATCAGGAGGGTGAGTCATGCCACATACCATGAATGGAGGACATCTAGGATTTTACGGGGTCAGGAGCAGTGGCTCTCAACTCATCTCTGACTTTTCTGAACCAGGATCACTGAGAGTGAGGTCTGAAACTGTGTAGTTTTAATAAAATATTCTTCGGTAGTCCTGATGTATGGAAGCTCACATCCATTCCAACCTGCCCATTCACAGGTGCGGGTTCTGAGTGAGGCTGATGGGGCAAGCAACTCACTCAAGGACCCACAGAAAAGATGAAGCTGAAGAATCAGCACTAAATCCCAAATCTGGACATCAAGGCCCAGCACGTGGCAGCTGTGCTGCAGCTGTGGACTCCCTGCTGTCATTGCTCCATTCCAAGGGACTGGGGCTGGGAAGGTGAGAGGTGGAGAAAGACGGCAGGAAGGTCCTGACTGCTGCCCTGCTCTGGAAGCTGCCCTTTGCAAGAACCCAGATGTTCTTTGATTCATGTCAGTTGTTTGCACAGAAAGTTCCTGCTCAGGAAACGAAGGTCATAAAAGCACAGTGCTAGGAGGCAATCCTTCACCCAGAGACCTGTTCCCCTGCCAAAATTCTGGACTCTACTTCCGTCTCCATTTCATAGCATTAAATACAGGTAATTTTTCACCTTCTTTGATCTTACCATCCAGGTATACTCTTTGTTCTTTAAAACTTGACTTCATAAAAAACATTTCCTTTCTTCTTTCCTTAGGTGAACCAGGCCAAAATAATTATAGAGTAGAAAGAGAATAAAGATGCATTAACAAAACTAATCTAGAACAGTACCAAGGGATACACCAAGGAAAGGAGAAAACATCCACTGCAACCAAATTATAAAGGGAAAATAATGACAGCTAGTTTTTATTGAGATACTAAGTAGATACATCTTATCTACTTGTCAGAACAACTTCATGACACAAGTTATTATTGTTATCATTCCTATTTTATAAATGAAGAAAACGGATCCCATAGAGAATAATTCACAAGCTCAAGACCATACAACCCACCAGGGAGATGAATCAAGAAGGTCAAGTTTCAGAACCTTACTTTCTTCAGAATTTCAGATATGCTTTCCTGAATACTCAGACTCTTTTCTAAGTCCCTGCACAGATCCTGTTCCACTGGGACACATTACAAGCATAGTTCTTTCTAGATGCAGTTCAACCCTTTGGCTCTATAAACTGGGTGTCCTTTTTCTAGGAAGGAGCCAGAAAAATGTCATAATTGAGGCTTATATTTTTCCAAAGATGCAGCTAGAAGGGCTCAACAGATTAAAGCACACCTTTCTTCAAATAGATATGGAAGCTGAGGCCCAGAGGGTGCAAGAGGTTTGCTCAAGGTCACAGAGCAAGCCAGTGCCAGAGGCAGCTCAAAGTTCACTGTCTCCTGGTACCCAATCCAGCTGCATGAGGAAGAGCAGAGAGAGAGAGAGTAAGCAGTAGAGCCAAGTGGCCTCTCGCATATTTTGTGGCTCTGTGACCTCCCAGAACTTGGAGTCCATGATTTCATAAATGGAAATATACACACACTTTCTCAGTAAAACTAAATTGATTTCCTGTGGGATCAGATGGCACGCACTTTGCATTTACTCAGAAAGTTCTCAGGAACAATGAGAGCCCTGGTGTGATTTGTTTCTCTGCTTCCTCCCAAAGGTTCCAGTTAAGTGGAACCGGGAGGATAATTTCCCACGTGGCCTCAGTGGGATGCTTTTAACTTCTGCTGTGACCTGAACAGACACTGACAGCCCAAAGCAACCATAAATGTTCTTTTATTTTTCTTCAAAGCAAGTGATGTAACTCCCCTGCCTCCACCCCACCGATAAACACACCCCTAGTTCACAGTGCTGTGTTCTTGGCCTGTTGAAACTAGAAAAACACTGTTAATGGAGCCAGATGTGATTTTCCTAGCTGATTCTGGGATTATGGGAAATATGGTGCCACTGAAAGAATAATTATGGACCCCAAAACTCTCCTAATTTAATTCCAATTATTATTAGTCTATCTTTATTTTTATCATTTTGTTGTTATTAACTAGGTCACTGTGGGTAGGGCCTCAGCAGTAGTATTTTTTTTAAGTTTCCCAGTGTGCACCATCAGGGTTGGAACCATTGGTAATGAGATGAGTTACATTTCCCAAACTTGCATCTAATTAAAAAAAAAGAAAATCACCTTGTATACCTAATAAAAATTCAGAACGCTAGGCCCCTGTCCAGATCAGCACATCTTGGATGAAGCTCTGGAATCCGTGTCCTTAACAAGTACTTCCAGATAACTATGCCATTTGGGAAAGTTTCAGATCTGGCAAGTTTGGGAACACTGAGTGATGGCACAGATTTGTAAGTACACCCAAGAGAGACATCTGATGACCAGCAGCTTAGAAGACATAAGGAGGTTTCCATCAACTACAGAAGCAAACCCAGTCCTAGACCAGGAGTTCCCCTCCATAAGTCTCTTCCATTAGGCAAGCCCCTTTCCTTCCCTACATGCCGACAGTGAGCAATGATTCACCTCCACAACCCAGCCTGGCCCCTTCCTCTCAACTGAACTCTCTTAAACCTGCCTATCCTTCTGGGTTTAAGTCCAGTCCCAGAATCCCTTATTATACCAACCCACACTGATTTCTCCCTTCTCTGAGCTCCTACATCATGAGAACTGCTAATGATGACGTCGTAACTGTATTCATCCTGATTTGCTTAAAGATTCCACACAGGTGTCTTGCCTCCCTAGATTATAAATCCTTTGGGGGCTCTTCTAAGACTAGAGTAGACCCTGGGTATCACTGACAAAGGGAAAGCTGCATGAATGAATGCCAAAGTTAAGCTTTGGGAGGGTAGGCTATCTTGCTCCCCACTATATCCTCAATGCTTCACCCAGCACCTGGCACACAGAAAGCATTCAACAGATAGCCACTGTATACGTGAACAATTAAATGAATATATTTCAAGCTTTAAATATTTCAGCACATACACAGAGTTGAAATCATGATCTTAGAATCTAACCTAAATATAACTCATGACTTGGATCTGTTCTAGTCTCTTTATACCCGTGGTTCTCACACTTTGTGGTCTCAGAACCCTTTTCCATTCCTAAAATGACTGACGATCTTAAAGAGCTTCTGTTTACGTGGGTTACACCTACTGATATGCACTGTGTTATGAATTAAAACTGATCACTTGAGAATATTTATTTTAAAATAACAGTAATAAACCCATTACATGTTAATGGGTTAACACAAACACCATTTTTATGAAAAATAAATATTTTTCAAAAACAAGAATAACTTAATGAGAAAAATGGCAGTGGTTTCTGTTTTTTCTTACATTTTAGAAATTTCTTTGATGTTTGGCTTAATAAAAGTAATTTATATTGAATGGCTTCGAAATGACTATTTATCTCCTTAGTGGTCAGTAAAAATATAGCTCAGAGTTCACTTCGGGGTGCAAGTTCAGAAATTCAACTGCCTGAATTTAAATCCTGCTTCCTCCACTTACTAGCTTTGTGACTTAAAGCAAGTTACTTAAACTCCCTTGCCTCAGTTTCCCATATCTATGATGAAAATGATCATTGTACCTATCTCTTAAAAGTGTTATGAGGAATAAATTAATTCACACATGTAGAGTGATTAAAATAGTGCATGACGTATAGCAAATTGTCAATAACTACCGGTTATTATATACCTATTAAAGTTTCTTGAAAAGAACTAGAAAAGTAAATTTCTACAATTGATCCCACTCCCCATAATTTAGCATGACTTATAAAGACCTGTTTGTAGTTGTAATTTCCAGGCTGAACTCACTTAAACTAGCCGTATGCTAAAAGGATCGATTGACTGAAGTACCGTCAGGGAGCCGTCTGCTAACGAATCGAAAACGAGGCTTGAAAATCCACACTACAGACAGACTGTGGAAACACCTCCTCTTCCAAAAGTGCTCTTGCAGGCAGTGGTCATCAGCCTTGCTCCAGCAAGTGCTAAACGGCAATTAAATTTAAGTTCACCCCTAGGGTAACTGCACGCCAAGAGGAATTGTTAATGTCAACCATTTCCTGAGCACTGACAGATTCAGCAAGCTCACACTGAACACCACTCCACGTAAACTCTAGGAGGTGATGCGGACTGGTGGAAAGCCCCACACGTGTGGGACAGTGATGCAGGTAAGATGTCCTACACACTCAGACACACACAGTAAAAATGCTTATTAAAGAGGAAGGAGAAGGTCATTCCGTCTTGAGGAATCTGGGAAGACTTGGCTTAGGTGGTAGCTCTGAGGTGGGTGCTGAAAAATGGGTGAGATGTCACCAAAAGGACATGATAGAAAGGGAAACGGCGCTGGCAGAAAGCAGGATTAGGCATGGTAAACTGATATAATAAGAGCACAAGGCAACAGTGAAAAGGGATTATTTGGAATTGAATGGAGCAGGTCTTATAGGCTACGCTTAGAAGTCTAGACTTTACTGAATAAGCAAAAGGGCAGCCTTTGCAACAAAGGGCGGAAAGCCGTGTCATCCACACCTTGGTGTTTCTTCACTGAGATACTGCACGACGGAGGAAAAGGAAGGCACTAGAGGAGAGGAAAACAATTATGAGGCCATGGCAACAGTCCAAAGGCACATATACCTTCCTTCTATAGGGTGGGAGTGGGACAGGCCAGACGCCTTTCCTTATTTGGGACAGGTCCCGGTGCCCAGGTGGGCGTTGCCCAGGTGGGCATCGCGCAGGTGGGCTCAAGAATTCCATAACCATGGCAACATGGTAGCGAGGTCGAGGAGGGAGATTAACAGTCCAAAGGGAGAAGTGGTTGGGGCATTTGCAATTGAAACAGGATATTTATTCTAAAAGAAGAATACAGTAGACTGGGGACTAACTAGATGGTGGTGGGAAACTATTCTGTGCTAGACCAGGGATGTGTGCATTATAAAGGCAAGAATTTTTGAAACAGCTCCAAGAAGGTAAATTTGGAAGGTATACGGGACTGTGGAAAAGAAACAACTCAGCATTGCCTGACTCAGAGTAAAGGAATGGGGAAGGAAATAATACTCCCACTAGAAAAAAAATAAACAAAAAACTCTTACAAATCAATAAGAAAAATGAACATACCAGTAGAAAAACAGGCCATAGATATGAACAGGCTAATTATAAAAGAAGAAATAAAAATGGCTAAGAAATATGGAAGAAGTGCCTAACTGAATAAAAAAGTAAACATAAACAAAAATATAAGATATCACTTTTTGCCTCTAAGATTGGCAAAAAATATAAAGATTGGTAAGGCAAACACTTGGTTGCCTACCCAACAGCATCCTTCCTTGCCAACAGAACTCTGGATCTGTTGAGTTATCCAGACTCTTCAGACTGCCTTTATTTTCCTAGATCCCAGCCAAGCCCCATCCAAGTAAGGAAGAACTTTGCTACAGTATGAGCCGAAACTGGTGATTCCATTCACTTTATCAGTGATTGACTTGGGAAGGGACATATGTTCCAATTCTGGCTAATGATATTTGACAGAAATGTCGTGGTCCAAACGTGGGTTGGAAAAGAATTTCCAGACACAAGGCAGAATGTAAACAAGACAGAATTCATTAGAGGGAAGGGTGGCTGTCAGAACAGCAGGCCGACTTCCTAGTAGTCTGGGAGAGTCGAGCCCAAACATGTGATGTCGATTAGCTTTCACAGCCAGAAAACAAAGGAATGGTCCAAGGTGAAAATTTTGTTTACTAACTGGTCGAGGCACATGTACCTTCCTTCTATAGGGTGGGAGTAGGACAGGCCAGATGCCTTTCTTTATTTCGGACAGGTCCCATTGCCCAGGTGGGCTCAGGAATTTCATAACCATGGCAACATGGTGGGGAGGGCAGGGAGGGCGATTAAGAGTCCGGTAGGGGAATCAGGAAGATGGCGGAAGAGTAAGACGCGGAGATCACCTTCCTCCCCACGGATACATCAGAAATACATCTACACGTGGAACAACTCCTACAGAACACCTAGTGACGCAGGCAGAAGACCACGGACCTCCCAAAAGGCAAGAAACTCCCCACGTACCTGGGTAGGGCAAAAGAAAAAAGAATAAACACAGACAAAAGAATACGGACGGGACCCGCACCAGTGGGAGGGAGCTGTGAAGGAAGAAAGGTTTCCACATACTTAGAAGCCCCTTCGCGGGAGGAGACTGCGGGTGGCGGAGGGGGGAAGCTTCGGAGCCGCGGAGTAGAGCAAGGCAACAGGGGTGCGGAGGGCAAAGCGGAGAGATTCCCGCACAGGGAATCAGGGCCGACCAGAACTCACCAGTCTGAAAGGCTTTGTCTGCTCACCCGCCGGGGCGGGCGGGGCCTGGAGTTGAGGCTCGGGCTTTGGTCAGAGCGCAGGGAGAGGACTGGGGTTGGCGGCGTGAACACAGCCTGCAGGGGGTTAGTGCGCCACGGCTAGCCGGGAGGGAGTCCGGGGAAAAGTCTGAACCTGCCGAAGAGGCAAGAGACTTTTTCTTCCCTCTTTGTTTCCTGGTGCGCAAGGAGAGGGGATTAGGAGCGCTGCTTAAAGGAGCTCCAGAGACGGGCGCGAGTCGCCGCTAACAGCACGGGCCCCAGAGATGGGCATGAGACGCTAAGGCTGCAGCTGCTGCCGCCACCAAAAAGCCTGTGTGAGAGCACAGGTCACTATCCACACCTCCCTTACGGGGAGCCTGTGCAGCCCGCCACTGCCAGGGTCCCGGGATCCAGGGACAACTTCCGCGGGAGAACGCACAGCGCGCCTCAGGCTGGTGCAACATCACGCCGGCGCAACATCACGCCGGCTTCTGCCGCCGCAGGCTTGCCCCGCCAACCGTGCCCCTCCCTCCCCGCGGCCTGAGTGAGCCAGAGCCCACGAATTAGCGGCTCCTGTAACCCCGTCCTGTCTGAGCGAAGAACAGACGCCCTCCGGCGACCTACACACAGAGGCGGGGGCACATCCAAAGCTTAACCCCTGGGAGCTGTGAGAACAAAGAAGAGGAAGGGAAATCTCTTCCAGCAGCCTCAGAAGCAGCGGATTAAAGCTCCACAATCAACTTGATGTACCTGCATCTGTGGAATACCTGAATAGACAACGAATCATCCCAAATTGAAGAGGTAGACTTTGCGAGAAGATTTATTATTTTTTCCCCTTTTCCTCTTTTTGAAAGTGTGTATGTGAATGCCTCTGTGTGAGATTTTGTCTGTATAGCTTTGCTTTCACCATTTGTCCTAGGGTTCTATCTGTCCGTTTTTGGTGTTTTTTTTAATTTTTTTTCTTAATAATGATTTTTTTATTTTAATAACTTTATTTTATTTTATCTTACCTTCTTTTCTTTTCCCTCCTTCCTTCCTCCCTCCCTCCTTTCTTTTTTTCCCTTTTTTCTTTCTCTCTCTCTCTCTCTCTCTATCTCTCTCTCTCTCCCTTCATCCCTCCCTCTCTCTCTCTTTCTTTCTTTCTTCCTTTCTACTTTTTCTCCCTTTTATTCTGAGCCGTGTGGATGAAAGGCTCTTGGTGCTACACCCAGGAGTCAGTGCTGTGCCTCTGAGGTAGGAGAGACAACTTCAGGACACTGGTCCACAAGAGACTCCCAGCTCCACATAATATCAAACGGCGAAAATCTCCCAGACATCTCCATCTCAACACCAGCACCCAGCTTCACTCAACGACCAGCAAGCTACAATACTGGACACCCTATGCCAAACAACTAGCAAGACAGGAACACAACTCCACCCATTAGCAGAGAGGCTGCCTAAAATCATAATAAGTCCACAGACACCCCAAAACACACCACCAGATGTGGACCTGTCCACCAGAAAGACAAGATCGAGCCTCATCCACCAGAACACAGGCACTAATCCCGTCCACCAGGAAGCCTACACAATCCACTGAACCAATCTTAGCCACTGGGGACAGACACAAAAAACAACGGGAACAACGAACCTGCAGCCTGCAAAAAGGAGACCCCAAACACAGTAAGATAAGCAAAATGAGAAGACAGAAAAACACACAGCAGATGAAGGAGCAAGGCAAAACCCCACCAGACCTAACAAATGAAGAGGAAATAGGCAGTCTACCTGAAAAAGAATTCAGAATATGATAGTAAAGATGATCCAAAATCTTGGAAACAGAATAGAGAAAATGCAAGAAACATTTAACAAGGACCTAGAAGAACTAAAGATGAAACAAACAATGATGAACAACACAATAAATGAAATTAAAAATACTCTAGATGGGATCAATAGCAGAATAACTGAGGCAGAAGAACGGATAAGTGACCTGGAAGATAAAATAGTGGAAATAACTACTGCAGAGCAGAATAAAGACAAAACAATGAAAAGAACTGAGGACAGTCTCAGAGACCTCTGGGACAACACTAAATGCACCAACATTCGAATTAAAGGGGTTACAGAAGAAGAAGAGAAAAAGAAAGGCACTGAAAATATTTGAAGAGATTATAGTTGAAAACTTCCCTAATATGGGAAAGGAAGTAGTTCATCAAGTCCAGGAAGCACAGAGAGTCCCATACAGGATAAATCCAAGGAGAAACACGCCAAGACACATAGTAATCAAACTGTCAAAAATTAAATACAAAGAAAACATATTAAAAGCAGCAAGGGAAAAACAACAAATAACACACAGGGGAATCCCCATAAGGTTAACAGCTGATCTTTCAGCAGAAACTCTGCAAGCCAGAAGGGACTGGCAGGACATACTTAAAGTGATGAAGGAAAAAAACGTACAAACAAGATTACTCTACCCAGCAAGGATCTCATTCAGATTTGATGGAGAAATTAAAACCTTTACAGACAAGCAAAAGCTGAGAGAGTTCAGCACCACCAAACCAGCTCTACAACAAATGCTAAAGGAACTTCTCTAGGCAAGAAACACAAGAGAAAGAAAAGACCTACAATAACAAACCGAAAACAATTAAGAAAATGGGAATAGGAACATACACATCAATAATTACCTTAAATGTAAACTGATCAAATGCTCCCACCAAAAGACACAGACTGGCTGAATGGATACAAAAAAAAGACCCATATACATGCTGTCTACAAGAGACCCACTTCAGACCTAGAGACACATACAGACTGAAAGTAAGGGGATGGAAAAAGATATTCCATGCAAATAGAAACCACAAGAAAGCTGGAGTAGCAATTCTCATATCAGACAAAATAGACTTTAAAATAAAGACTATTAGAAGAGACAAAGAAGGACACTACATAATGATCAAGAGATCGATCCAAGAAGATATAACTATTGTAAATATTTATGCATTCAACATAGGAGCACCTCAATACATAAGGCAAATACTAACAGCCATAAAAGGAGAAATCGACAGTAAAAAAATCATAGTAGGGGACTCTAACACCCCACTTTCACCAATGGACAGATCATCCAAAATGAAAATAAATAAGGAAACACAAGCTTCAAATGATACATTAAACAAGATGGACTCAATTGATATTTATAGGACATTCCATCCAAAAACACCAGAATACACATTTTTCTCAAGTGCTCATGGAACATTCTCCAGGATAGATCATATCTTGGGTCACAAATCAAGCCTTTGTAAATTTAAGAAAATTGAAATTGTATCATGTATCCTTTCTGATCACAATGCTATGAGACTAGATATCAATTACAGGAAAAGATCTGTAAAAAATACAAACACATGGAGGCTAAACAATACACTACTTAATAACAAAGTGATCACTGAAGAAATCAAAGAGGAAATCAAAAAATACCTAGAAACAAATGACAATGGAGACACGACGACCCAAAACCTATGGGATGCAGCAAAGCCAGTTCTAAAAGGGAAGTTTATAGCAATACAATCCTACCTTAAGAAACAGGAAACATCTCGAATAAACAACCTAACCTTGCACCTAAAGCAATTAGAGAAAGAAGAACAAAAAACCCCTGAAATTAGAAGAAGGAAAGAAATCATAAAGATCAGATCAGAAATAAATGAAAAAGAAATGAAGGAAACGATAGCAAAGATCAATAAAACTAAAAGCTGGTTCTTTGAGAAGATAAACAAAATTGATAAACTATTAGCCAGACTCATCAAGAAAAAAAGGGAGAAGACTCAAATCAATAGAATGCGAAATGAAAAAGGAGAAGTGACAACTGACACTGCAGAAATAGAAAGGATCATGAGAGATTACTACAAGCAACTCTATGCCAAAAAAATGGACAACCTGGAAGAAATGGACAAATTCTTAGAAATGCACAACCTGCCGAGACTGAATCAGGAAGAAATAGAAAATATGAACAGACCAATCACAAGCACTGAAATTGAAACTGTGATTAAAAATCTTCCAACAAACAAAAGCCCAGGACCAGATGGCTTCACAGGCGAATTCTATCAAACATTTAGAGAAGAGCTAACACCTGTCCTTCTCAAACTCTTCCAAAATATAGCAGAGGGAGGAACACTCCCAAACTCATTCTACGAGGCCACCATCACCCTGATACCAAAACCAGACAAGGATGTCACAAAGAAAGAAAACTACAGGCCAATATCACTGATGAACACAGATGCAAAAATCCTCAAGAAAATACTAGCAAACAGAATCCAACATCACATTAGAAGGGTCATACCCCATGATCAAGTGGAGTTTATTCCAGGAATGCAAGGATTCTTCAATATATGCAAATCAATCAACATGATACACCATATTAACAAATTGAAGGAGAAAAACCATATGATCATCTCAATAGATGCAGAGAAAGCTTTCAACAAAATTCAACACCCATTTATGATAAAAACCCTGCAGAAAGTAGGCATAGAGGGAACTTTCCTCAACATAGTAAAGGCCATATATGACAAACCCACAGCCAACATCGTCCTCAATGGTGAAAAACTGAAACCATTTCCACAAAGATCAGGAACAAGACAAGGTTGCCCACTCTCACCACTCTTATTCAGCATAGTTTTGGAAGTTTTAGCCACAGCAATCAGAGAAGAAAAGGAAATAAAAGGAGTCCAAATCGGAAAAGAAGAAGTAAAGCTGTCACTGTTTGCAGATGACATGATACTCTACGTAGAGAATCCTAAAGATGCTACCAGAAAACTACTAGAGCTAATCAATGAATTTGGTAAAGTAGCAGGATACAAAATTAATGCACAGAAATCTCTGGCATTCCTATACACTAATGATGAAAAATCTGCAAGTGAAATCAAGAAAACACTCCCATTTACCACTGCAACAAAAAGAATAAAATATCTAGGAATAAACCTACCTAAGGAGACGAAAGACCTGTATGCAGAAAATTATAAGACACTGATGAAAGAAATTAAAGATGATACAAATAGACGGAGAGATATACCATGTTCTTGGATTGGAAGAATCAACATTGTGAAAATGACTCTACTACCCAAAGCAATCTACAGATTCAATGCAATCCCTATCAAACTACCACTGGCATTTTTCACAGAACCAGAACAAAAAATTTCACAATTTGTATGGAAACACAAAAGACCCCGAATAGCCAAAGCAATCTTGAGAACGAAAAACGGAGCTTGAGGAATCAGGCTCAAAGCTACAGTAATCAAGACAGTATGGTACTGGCACAAAAACAGAAAGATAGATCAATGGAACAGGATAGAAAGCCCAGAGATAAACCCACGCACATATGGTCACCTTATCTTTGATAAAGGAGGCAAGAATATACAGTGGAAAAAAGACAGCCTCTTCAATAAGTGGTGCTGGGAAAACTGGACAGGTACATATAAAAGTATGAGATTAGATCACTTCCTAACACCATACACAAAAATAAGCTCAAAATGGATTAAAGACCTAAATGTAAGGCCAGAAACTATCAAACTCTTAGAGGAAAACATAGGCAGGACAGGACACTCTATGACATAAATCACAGCAAGATCCTTTTTGACCCACCTCCTAGAGAAATGGAAATAAAAACAAGAATAAACAAATGGGACCTAATGAAACTTAGAAGATTTTGCACATTAAAGGAAACCATAAACAAGTTGAATAGACAACCCTCAGAATGGGGGAAAATATTTTGCAAATGAAGCAACTGACAAAGGATTCATCTCTAAATTAGACAAGCAGCTCATGCAGCTCAATATCAAAAAAACAAATAACCCAATCCAAAAATGGGCAGAAGACCTAAATAGACATTTCTCCAAAGAAGATGTACAGACTGCCAACAAACACATGAAAGAATCCTCAACATCATTAATCATTAGAGAAATGCAAATCAAAACTACAATGAGATATCATCTCACACCAGTCAGAATGGCCATCATCAAAAAATCTAGAAACAATATAAATGCTGGAGAGGGTGTGGAGAAAAGGGAACACTCTTATACTGCTGATGGGAATATGAATTGGTACAGCCACTGTGGAGAACAGTATGGAGGTCCCTTAAAAAACTACAAATAGAACTACCATGTGACCCAGCAATCCCACTACTGGGCATATACCCTGAGAAAACCATAATTCAAACAGTCATGTACCAAAATGTTCATTGCAGCTCTATTTACAATAGCCAGGAGATGGAGACAACCTAAGTGTGCATCATCGGATGAATGGATAAAGAAGATGTGGCACATATATACAACGGAATATTACTCAGCCATATAAAGAAACAAAATTGAGCTATTTGTAATGAGGTGGATGGACCCAGAGTCTGTCATACACAGCGAAGTAAGTCAGAAAGAGAAAGAGAAATACTGTATGCTAACACATATATATGGAATTTAAGAAAAAAAAATGTCATGAAGAACCTAGGGGTAAGACAGGAATGAAGACACAGACCTACTAGAGAATGGACTTGAGGATATGGGGAGGGGGAAGGGTGAGCTGTGACAAAGCGAGAGAGTGGCATGGACATATATACACTACCAAACGTAAAATAGATAGCTAGTGGGAAGCAGCCGCATAGCACAGGGATATCAGCTCGGTGCTTTGTGACCACCTAGAGGGGTGGGATATGGAGGGTGGGAGGGAGGGAGGGAGACGCAAGAAGGAAGAGATATGGGAACATGTGTATATGTATAACTGATTCACTTTGTTATAAAGCAGAAACTAACACACCATTGTAAAGCAATTATACTCCAATAAAGATGTAAAATAAATAAATAAAGTTATGGTAAAAATTTTTTAAAAAAAGAGTCTGGTAGGGGGTGTAACTCTGAAACTTTTTCAGGCAGGGTTGTCCTTTGTCCTTGAAGCAACATTGTCCTTGGAGTACCACAAGAAATATATTGAGAAAGATGAGAAAGGCTTTAGGAACCGTTTCTTAGATCTTAAAAAGAAAGTCAAGGCATTTCAATACCCACTCTGTTTGCCCCTAGATACATGGGGATACAATGAGCTGCTGCAGCTATACTGAGAAAATTAGGGACCCAACTAACATGTTGAAAGAGGAACAGGGGAAATGCAGAAAGAGCCTGGTATTTGATGTCATTCAGCAGCTGAATTAACCTATTTTTAATCTTCCTATCTTGCGACATCTTGTTATGTAAGATTTTTTTTAAGTCTTATTATTTAAGCAACTTTTATGTGGGTTCTCGTTTTCCTGAAGGGCTTTCAATACATTTCATTTCAGTTAATTGTGAGAACAATTTCTATATATACAGTAGGTGTTTAATAAATATTTGATGAATGGATGAATGCCTGAAGGTGACAATGGGAAGTGCCCAGAAGGATCATGAACTTGAAGTTGGAAAGGATCTTAGAGATCCTGTAGAATTTGAGTATGTTCAAATTCACCCAGGGAATCAGTAAGAAAATGGAAATTAGAACAGGTTTTGGACTTCCCCCGACCAGCCTCCATCTAACTCCCCACTTTCCCCCAGGACTGTGGCTCCCAAGGTCCAGTTTCCATCTGGCACTGACTGAGCCAAATAAGGTTATGGAGTCAAGATTTCCATCATGGGTCCCAGGATTGGCTATTTGCCAAAGGCCTTAGTTACACTAATCATGAGAGGGGATGGACCTCCACTCAGGAAAATTGAGAAAGTCCCCAAACTTGCTATGCATAGGAGAACCCCTTGAAGGAATGAAGGAAAGGGTTCCTTCATTCTTCCCTGGGAGTTGCAGCAGAATATGGTGGCAGAAATCCAACTGGTAGAGTCTGCTGGGAGTGGCCCTGTGTGTTCCTCTTTCATCACATAAATTTGTTCAAACCAGTTCTGTTAAAAGTTGTGGATTCCACTGGTGAGATCATGAGTGCATTCACTTTCCCTCACAGAAGCAGTTCTTTCTTGTGACATCCTCCGCATCCCCTCCAGATGTGGAAACTTCTCTTTTTATTATTGCATAATTAATTCTCTTGGATTCTGAAATTGGACATGAAATATGCTCTGTCTTCCCTCCAAATTTAAAATTCAAATGTAAGTAAGTTAACTACTCAGAAGAAAAAGAACCTTATTTTATGCCATAAGTAAAAATAAATTCCATAGATTTAAAAATCTAGATCTTAAAAAACTATAAAAGCTGTAAGAAAAATATAAATGAATATTCATAACATCTTGTAGTGATACACTTCCTATTTAATACAGTACTTAAGGTAGAAGTCACAAAAGAAAAATGAATGGATTCAGCTATAATTTTTTTTTAACTCCTGGGGTAGAAAACTGAAGCCTTGGTCCAAGAGTGAGAAAGTGACTAACTTGTCACTGTGCTGCTTTTATGCCTGTAGATTAGCTTTTTGAATGAAATAATAATGCAAAAATTTAAACTTCCAGAGTCAAAAAATTAAAGACAAATAATATACTGAAAAGAAAATGTATTTGCAACATCTACCACAGGCATAGGCTACTATATTTAATATATGAACTAATAAATATTAATAATGTCATGTAGCCTTTTGTTCAGAAATGGGCTTTGCAGACAGACAGATCGAATCAGCTCCAAGGCTCCCTCTTGCCAAATGTATGACTTAGGCCATGTTCTCTCTTTGCCTCAGTTTCTTTCTCTGCAAAATGAGGATAATACCCTCCTGTAATATAACAAGTAAAATATCTGATCTTTGTCCCCAAGTCCTGGTACAGAGCTCCTTAAACCCTGAGTGATAAGGGTGAGAGAAGCATCTCTTGTTCTAATGAGGTGACTCTGGGTGGGCTCCTCGATGAGGATGGGGGATGGTCACTAGAAAGATCAACACTTAATTAGAAGTTTGAAACTTTCAGCCCCATCCCCCAATCTCCAAGGAGAGTGGGGATGGAGATTGAGTTATCACCAATGACCAGTTATTTAATTAATCATGCCTATGTAATGAAGCCTCCATAAAAACTCCTGAACAACAGAGCTCTGAGAGATTCAGAGCTGGTGAACACATCAAGGTCTGTCCACGGGCACAGAGGCACCCGCACTCAGGACCATTCTGGACTTCACTCTATGTACCTCTTCATCTGGCTGTTCACTTACATCTTTCATAATAAACCTGTAACAGTAAGTACAGTGCTTTCCTGAGTTCTGTGAGCCATTCTAGCAATCCATCAAACCCGAGAAGGGGGTTGTGGGAAACCCCAATTTACAGCCAGTCTCTCAGTGACCTGATACTTGTAATTAGTGTCTGAACTGAAGGCAGTCTTGTGAGACTGAGCCCTTAAACCTGTGAGCCTGATGCTAACTCTGGGTCATTAGTGTCAGAATTGACACCTAGTTGGTGTCAGAGTTAGAGAGGTGGCCTTGGAAAAAACATCACATATTTGGTGTCAGGAGGAAAAAATTCTCTTACCTCCTCATAGAGTAACTGTGTGAATTAGATGAGATAACTGATGCAAGACATTTAGCAAACAGTGGACGTCAATAAAATGTTAGTATTATCATTGCTACTAGAAAAAAAAAGATGAACCCAGAAATTGGAAAATGGATGAAAATCATTAATAGGTAATTCTCGAAAGAAGAAAAACAAATGATCAATCAACAAACAGGATGCTGAACCTCATCAATCATCAAAGAAATGCATCTTCCAATAAGATACCATTTTCTACTTGTTTAATTGCCAAATATTAAAACTAATGGCAATGCCCATTGCTGGGGTCACTTCAATGGTATGAACTTCCTCAACTGCAAAGAGGCAACATGTGTTAAAAGTCTTAAAAGTTATACACATACTCTTTGACCCCAGTATTTTATTTCTGAGAATGTATCCTAAAGCAGGAAAGCAAAACATAAATGTGCACAAATATTTAGCTGCAAAAATGCTCCTTATGGCACTAGTCATAATAGCAAATAAAGAAAACAACAGAAGCCATCTAAAAGGCCTGCATCCAGGCAAATAAGTGAACAAAGTAGGATTCATCTTTAGCAGAATATCATGCAGCTATTACAATAGAAATATTTAATGGCAAGAAAGATTTCCATGATATAGAAGGTGATTAAAGGAAGGTTATATAACACTTTATATGGTATTTAAAATGATATACATATTTGAGAAAATGTAAAGGTATATATGAAAATATTATAGAATTATGGCAAAATTATAGGAGGCTGTACTTTGCTCCTTACTGGTAAATTCTGAAGTATTTACAATAAACAGCTATTTTTGAAATGATTTTTTTAAACAATAAACTTTTTAAGGCAACTTTTACTAAGCTATTATAAAGAGTGAAAATCTATCAAGACTATTCTCTTTAAAGTATTCTTAAAAACTAAGAAAAAACAATTACTCAGGTGGGTTTTCTCAGTCTACTCCCAGTTTTTTTTCACTAATTCATTTATTTATGTATCACATTTTCTTTATCCATTCATCCATTGATGGGACTGTTTCCATATCTTTACCATTGTAAATAATGCTGCAATGAACAAGGGGGGGGTACATATATCTTTTCAGATTAGTGTTTTTGTTTTTTTCAGATAAATATCCAAAAGTGGGATGGCTATAAAGAAAGAGCCAGAAAAGCTGGTTTGGTCAAGAGCTGGTTTGGCATTTTTCTTCATTTATAGAGAGAAGTAATGAAGCTTTACAGAGCTCCTACTATCCTATTCACGTTTGTGAGTAGGGTACTATTACGAACTCCTTACCTAGTGGTCTGACCCTAGTGCCCTGAGCTGAGGCTCCAAACCCCTTCAGAGAAGAGCCATAGAGGCCTCACTGGGCTAAGTGAACACTAACAATGGATAGCAAGTGTCTTTGTCTGGGCCGCTATAACAAACTACCGTAGACCGGGTGACTTATAAACCACAGCTACTTATTTCTCACGCTTCTGGCGGCTGGAGGTCCAAGATCAGGGTGCCAGCAGTCGGCTTCTGATGAGAACCCTCTCATCAGAAGTTGCAGAATTATTGTATCCTGGGTTGCAGAATTAATTATTGTATCCTGCCTCAGCAGAAAGAGGGCACGAGCTCTCTGGAGTCCTTTTATAAGGGTCCTTCCACCCACATGAACTAATCACCTCCCAAATGCCCCACCTCCTAATACATCACGTTGAGGGTTAGGATTTTAACATATGAATTTTGGAGGGACACAAACAACATTCAGTCTACTGCAGGCAGGTTCCCTCTCTAGGTTCTTTCTCTCTTGTAAAGGTTAAAAGCATCTCGTTAAACATTCTACACCCCCAGAGTCAGCCAATTAATAACTGAAAAGGTGAAAACCACAAGTTGAATTTGTGGCAGAGCAGTACTTTACTAAACGAAAAACTATTGCCTAACGCTCTTTCCTACCACCATCACTCCCAACATGCACATTTTTATTCTAGGGGAAAAGAACTGAGGAGAGGGGATTAAAATTGGAATAAGAACTGACAGTAGCCTTCAAGGACACATGTCCATCTGAAATCTCTCAGTCCAGGGTGAGGAACACCTCCCGGTGGGGGCCAAACCCCCATGTAGCCTTCTGGTCTATTTCACTTGAACCTGGGCAGGGCTGAGGCAGGGCTGAGGTTCATCCCTGTGGCTGAAACCTAGAGAATAATCTCCCTTCACCTCTAGGCCTAGCCCTTGACTGCCAGGAATGGGCCAGGCCCTCTGCCCCGCCAAGGCTCTCTCCCAGAGAATTTCAGGACCCCCCAGTAGCAAACAGTGGCTACTGATCAGTGCATTAACAATTCAAAGGTAATGAATGGTAATGAAATCTGCCTCTTTCTGAGCTCTCTCTACTGTGCCAAGCACTGTGCTAGATGGTCTGCAGGCTTATCTCATTTAATACTCAACAATGCTTTGGAGCAGGGTCTATTGTTGTTATTGTTTGTTGTCCCCACTTTAAGACAAAAAGACTGAGGCTCAGAGATGAGATCTCAAGGCTAGCGAGTGGCAGACCTGAGACCTGTCACCTCCCCACCTCCCCTCCCTCCGTACCTTCCTCCCTCCAATCTATTTTCTGGTCTGGCTGAGCTATCTGTAGTTTCCTGAAGACACCAGGCAGGTCACCTCCTCTATGCCTTTG
The DNA here is from genome assembly GCF_949774975.1 of Lagenorhynchus albirostris. Classification (NCBI taxonomy): domain Eukaryota; kingdom Metazoa; phylum Chordata; class Mammalia; order Artiodactyla; family Delphinidae; genus Lagenorhynchus; species Lagenorhynchus albirostris. Next base: position 19,412,587 of record NC_083101.1, read on the forward strand.
CTGGGCTGTGGTCCCCATTCAGAGAGTCCTGGCCTCCCACCCCTTGGTTTGGCTTGCTGTCTCCCACCCATCATTTAAGGCCAGCTCAGCAGTTCTGCAGCCAGGAAACCCTCCTAAACCAAACTCCTCAGATTACATTAAACGCAGAGATATTCTTGGGCTTCTCTGAACATGCCACAACCATGCTTATTTCTAGGTTTTATGGACATGATCTTCCCTCCACCTAAAACAGTCCTTATTCACACGTGCAAGCACGCACATACACACACACAAATAGCATGTACATGCGTGCTCACATACGTACACACAAATGTGTCTTTCCCCTAATCCTACTCCTCCTTCAGGTGTCCTAGAAGTCAGGGACTCTGAGAAACCTTCCCTGAGCCATTGCCCACAGCCGCCCTTCCCAGAAGGCGGCGCCTCTGCTTTGCAGCCCCGCACAGGGGACTTCTTTCATATCACACTCTTCATACTGGCTTTTCATTGTTTCCACATTGCAACTGAACTCCTTCAGGGCAGTGACCGTCTCACTGTCCTCTGGGTGAGAGCCAGGCACAAAACAGGTCTTCAATGAATTTTAGTTGGCTCAGTGAATGCTCCCCCTGCCTGCTTCCTTCTTGTTTGTGCCCCTAGACTGTGGAAATAGAGAATTATATGTCCCAATATCTTGTTTCCACTTGGGTTGAATTGTTACTGAAACCAGAGGCCCCTTGCTTTTATGGCAGGAAATGAAGAATCCTGAAAGAATATAAAGAAATTCTTGCCAGGAGTTCTTTTGAGAATGAAACACTCTGGGGTAGACAATATCATTTTTCCTAAGACTAGAAGTAATCTGGGTGGGGGAAGGTGGACAGCATTAGTCAAGAGGAAGAAAGAAAGATCTTCCTGAAAAGTAAAGCTCTGATCCTATATCCAATCATCATGGAAAGGAGTTGTTTATTTCCAGGAAACTCATATATGAGACACTCCTTCAACTGCATTGGTTCATAGTGACACTAAGATGCTTCCTTTGTTTGTTTGCTTTGGGGAATTGTATTTACTCACCTTGTATTTGTTATGAGAAATTAAACTTATTTAACACGCTTGTAACAGTTAACCCACTGACTTAAGTTCTCACTCATCTTGCCATATTTAATCCAAATGGTAGCTAAAATGGCACAAATTCTCTTAGAATTAGAAAAAAACATTGGTAAGTTTGTTCTTTATATAGTTTATGTAATTAAAAACAAATTATTATATATAAGATTCATTTTTAAAACTCAATGCAGGTTAATACCAAAAGTGTGATAAGTTATGTTGATAGCATGAACCCTTGATATGATGTGGTGAAAATGACACCACCTCTGTGGTTTTCCTCCCCCAAACCCATAACTCTAGTCTAATCATGAGAAAAATATCAGACAAACTCCGATGAAGGCTATTCTACAAAACACCTGACCCTTCACCTCAAAACTGCCAAGGTCATCAAAAACAAGAAAAGTCTGAGAAACTGTCACAGCCAAGAGGAGCCTAAGGAGATATGATGACTAAAATGTGATGTGATACCCTGGAGAGGATCCTGGAACAGGAAAAGAACATTAGGTAAAAACTGAGGAAATATGAATAAAATAAGAAATTTTGTTAATAATATTAAACCAATATTGGTTCATTAATTATGGCAAATGTACCATACTAATGTAAGATGTTAGTAAGATGGGGAAATTGGGTACAGGTATATGGGAACTCTCTGTACTATCTTTGTAATTTTTCTGTCAATCTAAAACCACGCTAAAATTCCTAAAATAAAAGGTTTTTTTAAAAAAACCTCACTGTAGAATTATGACATTTTTCTATGTCTTTCTTTCTTCCCGCTCCAAAATGATCACTGTCCTGTTTTTCTTCTCTTCGCTCTTCCTCTCCTTGCTTTAACAAGCACACTCCTCAAGCACGTCCTCCACGTGATCCTGTAAATGGCTTGTAGCAATTGACTGAGAGCACGTGAGTGTATATGGCAGACTGATTGGCTTAATGATCCACTTCTTCTCATGTTCATATATCATGCCCTTTGTCACATGCTTCTTAGTTTATTTCTCCACTGCTTGAATACTGGCTGGCCTATTGACATGCTTTGGCTAATGAGATGTTAGCAAACAGGATGCAATCAGAGACGTGAAAAAGGGCTTGAACATTCCAACTTGCTTCTTTTACTTCTGCCACTGCCATGTGACCTGTCCTGAGCTAGACCGCTGGAGGATGAAAGTCATGTAGAGCAGAGCAGAGGCACCCCAGCACAGATGACCCAACAGCCAGCCTACTCCCAGACATGTAAGCAAGCTCTTCCAAGTTCAGTAGAGCTACCTGACTGATTCACCGCTGTCCACAGTTGCACGAGCAAACCCAGATCAAGTCTAACCCAGATCATCTGAATTGCACTGACTCCTGAGCTAAATAAACATTTGTGGTCGGTTGTCACATAGCATTTTTGTGGCAAGAGACAACTGATGCAACACCAACTAACATGCAAGTATTGGTCCATCTCAACTGGAAAGAGGTTCCTTGGCAGAAAAGAGAGATGAAAGGGAAAATTCCAGGAACCCCTTCCCACAGAAGAAAAGAGCAATAGAACCCCATGACCAGGCCTTTAATTACCAACTCCAACTTCATCTCTAACCCCTTCCAGCATTTATCCTTATACTCATTAATACCAAACTCCCTAAATTTCCCTACCAGTATGGGGAGTCACTCTCAAATAATGCTTAAGCTTATCAGGTCCTGGTGTCAGACTGTCTGGGTGCAGCTCACCACTACTCACTTGGTTGTGTGACCCTGGGCAGGTCACCTGATCAGCTCCTTCATGTGTAAAATACTGACAATAACAGTACATATCTCATAGAGTTGTGAGGTTCAAATGAGTTGGTAGATCTAAACTGCTAAGAACAATGTTTGGTACATATAGTATGTACTCAGTAAATGTTAGCTAGAGGTAGTGGTAGTAGCAGCAGCAGTATTCTGACTAATCTGTCTACCCAGAAAGTTCTTTCCACTCTTCTTCACCTAGATAATCTCTAGTCCTCCTTGAAGGCTCTTGCCTTCTCCTCCAAGAAGCCTTGCTTGGCCCTAGCACAACCCATCCTTGCACCCTTCCTTTGAACTCACAGAACTCAGGACTTTTACCTTCCCCTGAAGCTTGAGACATGATTTTCAAACGACCTCTATGTAACTGCCTTTCCCTCTAGACTGTAAGCTGCTTAAGGACAGAGTCTATACCTTGCTGTTCACTGAGCAATCCAAATATGAGGCTCAGAGCTACAGGCACTATGCCTCTTAAGACCTAGATAAGCTTGTCTTGAATCCCCATCACTCAGCTTGAGGAAAGCTTGGGCAGCTCCTCAAGTTTTCCGACAATTCCCAGGGAACTGACATTGTCATGAACCCTCTGAGCCCCAGCTTCTACCAACTGAATCAGTTCATTTATGCCTGTCCTGCTTGTCGTATGCACTCCCTCACTTCCTTAAAAGTTGATGCAGATCTGGAATTTGACTCATTTTCTTATTTGCAGTACATGAGCTCAAAGGACCCTGACACATGCAGCAGACTCTACAAGAGGTTTGCAGAAATTACAGGAATGAAGATGGTGTTGCATTACAATAGCCCAAGCATGTTAAAATTCTGTGGTAGACAACCCTGGTCTTCAAGAAGTCCCTCAGCTGCTGCTTCCCCTACCAACATCAGCCCTCATGCCTCTCCTCTCTCCTCACCCTCCATACCCAAATTCCTGCTGATTTGTTACCCTGACTGCTTCAGCTCCTGCCTCCTTATCTCTAACCAGAGCCCTTGGGGAGGGCTCACTCACAACCCCAGGTGCTACTCATTAAACTACTTTCCCCAGGAGGAATTCTGGGGCTAGTTTTTAATTTGCCTTTTACACTACTAGCCAGCACAGTCCCCAGCTCATGGTAGCTACCCTACCCTACCATAAGTATCAACTGAAGTCAAATTTTCAGGCGACATCTAGACAGACTCAGGTAAGAATGGACTCAGATAAGACATATGAGAAAGGAAACAAAAGGCCAAACAATAGACTGAGAGTTTTGCTTATGATTCTTATAAACCTTAGTCTTATTAAATTTTTCATCATCAAAAGGGAAAATTCATACCAAGCTACAGGCAATGGAGAGCAGGAGTTAAAAGCAAGGTCTTTGGAGTCTAGATGACCTGGGATCAAATTCTAGTTTTCTAACTAACCATCACCATCACCAAGTAATTAACTTCTCTGAGCTCCAATATCCTTAGCCTTAAAATGCAAATAATGGTACACAGGTCATGGCCTTGTTGGAAAGAGTAAATGAGAAGTATACAAAATGTCCCACACAGTCCTAGCCCATAGTAAGTGCTGCGACAATAGTTTCTCTCATCTAACGAGGAAATGGGTCTTCATATCTAGGAATCCTGGGAAAGAAAGAAACCCAAAAAGATAGAATAGAGGCCCTAAGGTATCTATCTGCTTCTCTCCTATGCATCCAGAATTGTGCTAGTTACGAACCACCCTTGGAAGAAATGAGAAGATCATTGCTCAAATCATTTTCTGTGTTCTGTGGCACGGATGAGGCTCCCAGTTGAGAAAGGCTGGGATAGAGGGAGGCAGGACTAAGGAGCTGGATTCCTAGAAACATGATATGAGAAGGAGGATTTCTTGGATATTTTAGGGGCCTGGGAGGAAAAGAATGATCTAGAACTTTAAATAGTTGAAGACCCCCTGTGATCTCCTCACCTAAGCCTCTCCTATGGCTTCTCTTCTCTCAGAAAAATCACATCAAGGTCCCAGCATGAAGGATCTCAGATAAATGGCAGGTCTCAGATTCATGAAGACTTTCTGACCTTTATTTCAATTATGGTTGTATATCACAGGATTAAATAAGGCACTCATTATGCAACTTTTAACTTGTGCCAGTAACCAAAATCTCTGCTTCCTAGGGAGCTCAATGAGTGCCATATATGACCACATATAAAGCAACCCCATATATAGGGAGAGGCCTTACTACCCCTGACAAAATATCAATAAAAAAGATTTTTGATCAAGCTGAATATACAACCTTTTAGGGTTATACAAGAAATAGTCATATTTCTACTCATAATATTTAGTACAGCAGTTAAGTTATACAAACACATCTAAGACAACCCAGTACATAAAATTATATTAATGTGGAAATATACTGTTTTCACCCACTCTCATGTATATTGTAATAACTTTATTCAAAGTCTTCATGTGCATCTTCAACTTCATTGTCTTTGTCACCATCAGAGCCATTTTTTGAGTCATCTAACTCAGTTTTTCAGAGTGTATCATCTGTACTTCTGCTTCAGGACTATAAGTTGGCCCACAAATCATACTCACATCTCAAATGCAACCCAAAGCAACAATTCCCATTTTCAGAACTCTGGAAAAATTTGTTTTTATTTGTCTTCTGGTGTATATTTGTGATGCTCGAAGCATAACCACTTTAATTCTCTTTGTTCATGAAAACATCTGTTTAACTTTCACCCATCACTTACGTTTGGGAAGGCAGAACCCAAGAAAATTTATTGAATTTGGGTTAGATTCCTTTGCCTATCATTCTAAACGACTATATCCGGTTGTATAATATTTGGGCATACAGAGTAATACTTTTTATGGAGTCTGTTTCATCTTATGAATAGCACAAATATATTGCAATATATTTTTGGTACTACAAGTTCTAAGTTGTTCAATATTTACAATTAATATAACACATAAATCCTGTATTTTTGCTTTTTAATCTTTGCTTAAACTATGAGGCCCTCACCACTGTAAATAAAACCTGCCTACATCATTCATTCTCCCCAAATACAAAGATCTCCATCCTTCTTGTCTTGCCTTTTTGCTTTCTCATTCACAACTCTGAAATTCATTCATTCGTTCATTCACGGAACTCATCAAGCGTCTTAGCTCATGAACATCAAAAGAAAGGCTGACCTCATGCTGTCACAAGTCCACGGCATGGGACGCAAATTCATTTCATAACACTTGTCATTTTCACTAAACTTATGTTTTTTTCTTGTTCTAATTCAAGTACAGTTCAGTAATTTCTCTTGTTCTCTAAATAGTACTTAAGTCAGGTTCCTTTAACAGTCTCTTGACTTTTCAGATAGCTCTCCTAGGTCTTTGATTCCTAGGTCTTTGATTCATATAAACTAGGGAAATAAATTATTGGTAGAAAACATCTTTCAAAACATAGAGTTTTTAAAAAAAAAAACATACAGTTTTGTTGGGCAGCAGAACTGCAGAGAAATAAAACTGTCCCTGAAGGGGAAGAGTTGGGAGCTGCTTGTGGCAGGGATTTCAAAGGAGAAGGGATGCATGCAGTCAAAAGCAACGAAATGGTCAAGAACTCTAGAGGACAAACACTGCCCCTCCCTGTGTGTGTGATTCCAGCTTGGGGAAACAATCCCATTTGCCTGAATTACTAAAACAGGACCCCGTTGGGATGGGGGGAGGGGTCTATCAAAGAGGATTTAGCCCATGTTCTTTTTTTTTTCCACACATACACACTGTATTTTTACAAGAGATAAACAGACTGACACCAAGCATTGTAAATGGATGACCATAACAAAAGCAACAATGACTGCAATTACCAAACAGGAAGCACTCATACTACAGGAAGCACTCATACTATGTCATAATATTGACATTCAGTCCAGTATTAGCCCTTTTTTTTTTTTTTTGCAGTACGCGGGCCTCTCCCGTTGCGGAGCACAGGCTCCGGACGCGCAGCCTCAGCGGCCATGGCTCACGGGCCCAGCCGCTCCGCGGCATGTGGGATCTTCCAGGACCGGGGCACGAACCCGCGTCCCCTGCATCGGCAGGCAAACTCCCAACCACTGCGCCACCAGGGAAGCCCTAGCCCATGGTCTTGACAGAAGGGAGATGAAGGCAGGCTGAGGCGGAAGATCAGTTCGGCTCCGACCACACCTGCCTCTGCAGCCCCTCCCCGCCAGGCTGGGAATCTCTGAGCTCACACTTCACCAGCTTTGCAGGGTGCTTTCCTTTCTTTCATTTCTCGACTCCCAGCCTGACATTTCCTAGTACCAATGGGCCACTCTCATCATTCCATTGGAATGAAGGCCATCTTCTGGGTATACTTTTCAAGTAGAATCAATACTCACCTCTCTTTACAAATGGCAAGAGGGGAAGATGATGCAGCCACGGAAAGCCCAAATCTTCTGATAACTGAAAACCAATCACAGTTGGATGAGGCTGTGGTCAGATATGTTCAACAATCAAGCTTCCTGAGGGACTTTCCTCCGTAGGTTTCTAGGCTTTTCAAGATGTTTCTATCATCATCACAACAGGAGAAATGACTCCAGGTAGCCTAAGGAAATCAACATTACGTAGATCAAAATGACTGCATCCCTTCTACCTACCAAAACAGTGCTATTGTATGTTTCCCAGCCAAAATGTAGGCTTCAGGAAATATCTCCGTTAGTCACTTCAGTGTGGCTGCAGTGAAGCACTCTAGAATGGCCTGACCTTGCCCATGAAGAAGAAGAAAACTCCCGAAACAACTAGCTTTGCTTCTCCTCCCCCAAAAGAAGGATGAAATAATAATAAATCACACACCTCTCCCCTCTAACATCAAAATCTGTCCTGGGGGGTGTAGAACTGACTCACCTGTGTGACTAGCTGGTCTATAGCTGACGTAACTGCCAAACATAGGGATTTAAACCACAAACCCAAACAGGAAACCACGATTTGAGGAAACCATGGACACATCCCTCTCTGATCCCCTCACCCGGAAGGGGAAACGATCTTCAGACAGTGTCCAGGGCCACTTTTCCTATTCTGCAGCAGTACCAAATTTGACAACTGGTGACCAAGCTTCTTTCGAAAGAGGGGAGAGAGAGGGAGTTCTGCTAACCCCAAAGGCGGATATTGCCAGATGTAGGCAAGGCCTGGTGACGGCAGGAGAGCACGATTGTTGCCCAGTTTTCTGAACACAATAACCTCAGAATAAGACCTGTGTGTCACCAGGCCTAAAGTTGACTCTTTGCTGGTCCATTAGCTCCTCAAAAGCACGGATATTGTCTGTCTTGTCCACTGCTGGCTCCCAAGCCCCTAGATAGTGCCTGGTACACAATATGCACTCAAAAACTTGTTTGGATAAATGAATAGATGCCTCAAATTTGGCTTCTATTTGGAATTAGTGATTAATCTTAATGAAAGACACCTGAAATATCATTGATCCACAGCAACAAAAGAGCTTCTAGAGGCAAGAACAGATGTATAGGGTGGTCCCTAGGGTGTCGATGACTTCCCTCCTATCAGCATTTCAGAAAAAGCACTGATTTGGGATCAGACCAACCTGGCCTCAAAGCCTGGTCCTACCTCTTTCACTCTGGGTATATTTGGGCAAATTATTCCACTTCCCTGAACTGTGGGTTTCCATCGCTAAAATGGGAACAGTAATATTCACCTCATACGGCCTTTGTGAGATTTAAACAGTCTAGGGTGTGTCAAACAGCTAACACAGTACCTGGCCCATAGCAGGTGTTAAATGTTATATACCTTTGCTGGTGTTATTATTACCACCAAGGTAGAGGAAGGAAGGGCAAACAGTGAGTGACCGCCTAATGTCTATTTTCTCCATTCTTCTCCATTCCTCTCTAGACATCATTACCCTTCTGCCCAAGTTCCTGCTGTCAGGGAGGAAGACCAAGCTGGGCACTCAGGATTCTGGAGGCCCACTTACCATAAACTTTCACCTATCCTAGCCAGTGCTGGGCTAGTACATGTTTAATAACTGGTTCTCTAAGGAAGAAAAAGGGCCTTGATTTGTAGCTTTTGCCAATTTCCATGGTGTAAATATTCCCATGGCCAATTTCAAGCTGCCAAGGTGATGATATGGAGCACAGAGTTGGTAAGAGATGAGTAATATCATTATATCATATTTTTACCATTCAGCTACAACAGACGTAAATAACCTCAAGAGTAAAATAATCATAGTAACAGTAAAATGTAGTAAAATAATTAAGAAGTGCTGTCTTGAATATTCCCTTACCTTTGTTTTCATTATAATTCATTTGATTATAAGTTTATATAATTTTCAATAATGGCTGTGTTTCACAACCAGCTTGCAAAATTCCTGAAAATTTAACAAACAGACCAGTGTGAACTGGCTCCAGCACAATGCTGATTCTAGTCTACTTCTGCCCACAGTGTCAGTATCATCAGAATGGAGTTTGGGCAAATGCAGTGGGCCTGGACATTAAAAGACTCCAATGGCCAGTGAGACTTCCGCAGAATTCAAGAAAACTTTCAGGGAGACAAATTCTCCTTTGACCTTCTCTAAAAATCTCTCCAGAAGAAAGCAATCATCCTTTGGGGTCTTTAAATGAGGAGATCATTCGGTTTCTTATGTTCAGGGAAGATCCAGCATAAGTTAGCACACTGGAATACCAGAGACTTAATCTATAAAGTTGGCGTGATGGAGTGACATCTGGAGAAAAGAGCACGAGTCATCACCTGCCTCTGGCCACCACATGGCTATGCGTCTTTTGGCAAGTGACTTCATCTCCCATAGCCTCATTTTCATCATCTGCAGAATGGGGACAGCACCTTCCTATAAGTGTGGCTGTGAGGTTTTTGAGATCATGTATTCCAACTGACTCTGTGAACTGCAAAGCATCATAAACACATAAGGCATTGCCTCTATATGAGGAATGAGACAGAGACCTGGAGTGAGAAAGAGCTGGATGGGAAAAGGAGGGAGAAGTTAGCCAATTTAGACAGGGGACTATGGGGAAAAAACAGAAAGAAGAGGTTGGGAGTAGGAGGAAAATAAGGGAAGTAGGGGTGAGAGATGGCAGTAAGCAGTCCGTTGCGTTTGGAGTCATTGCCTCAATGGTTTTCCCACCCTCTAGTCACACTCACTGCAGCAGGTTCTTCCTTATTTCTTAACAGTTCCCATGTTCATCCTAGGACAGGGCTTTTACACCATCCCTAAAATACCAAGAATGGATTCTGGCTTTCTCAGCCTGTACCCTGTGGCCTTCCTGACCCACGTGTACTCCTTCCTCATCACAGATGGACCCACCTCAGCTACAGCTGGCATTAGAATTATCTGACACCCAGAGCTCTATTTTGACAAAAATCCTCCTTGAGCTCAACCATGTTTCTGTCTCTCTCTGACATGAAGCTAGAAATACTACTGGGTCTCAAAAGAGAAAAAAATGAAAATCAATTTCAATCAAGGCAATGGCTTGCTTTTGTAATGCCTTTGTTAATCAGGCATTTTTGTGCAAGGATTCTTAAGAAAGTCTCTTTCAAAAACACTCCATTCCCTGGCCAAGGCGGGGTAGAAATGGGATAGATGGGTTGATGTTCAGTGTTGAGACTTTTCAGCAATGGAACAGGCAGTTCAGGAGGTGAATATCTTCTCATTACAGGAAGGACCAAGAAGAGGTTGGGCAATGTCTTTAGTAATCATGTCGTAGAGAGGTTGAGAGCACTCAACAGGTTGTCTTCTCAAGATTCTTCCAAACTTAGACTCTCCTACAATCGTTCAAATATACCCAGCCTCAGCTCCCATTCTTCGAGTTTCACAGCATGGTTTCCCCACCCTTTAGCAGGGCTGTTATGAAAACTGGAGCACTCCCTCCCCCCAATACACTCAGCCAATGGAATTATGGAGTCTACAAAATGACATTCCTCCTGAGGACACTCATTTCCCAGGTATCTCCAACCTCCAACACTTTATTTTTGTCTTTGAGGCTACCATAGAAACTTGGGTTCAAAAGTATTTAACTTTATTTGACTTTATATATGGGGAATCTGAGGCCCCCATCCCATATCCCTGGCTGCTGCCTTAATCATCTCTCACCTGGACAAGTGCCACAGGCACTGGTGGCCCTCCTGCCAGCCTCTCTCATTCCACCTCATCCTCCACACAGCAGTGGAATGATCGTTTTGAAATGTAAATGTGACCGTGTTCCTCTTCTGCCTACAATTTTTCCATAGCTTATCACTGTCTACAGGTACAAAAGTCCCAGTGAGCCTGGTTTCACTGGATCTTTATGATCTGTGCCCTCCCTTCTTCCCTGCTTTCTTCTCCGTATTACCTATGATGGAGCTGTACCCAATCGCAATCGATTGCCCAAAGACACCATGCTACCTCCTGCCTCCAGCTTTATGCAAGTAATTCTCTCCTTTGAGAACAGTGCCACCTGGCCCATCATCACTCCTACTCCACCTGGTAAAGGTCTCTTCTTCCCGTAATGCCTATCTCAAATACCACCTCCTCTTTAATACCTTCCCAGAACCACTTAAGAAGGTTTAATTCCCTCCCGTTTTTCTATTCCCACAGAATCTTATACATCCTTTAGCTCTGCAGTCATCACTCATCTTTGCCTTGCCTGCCTGCATCTCCGGGGGCTGTGAGGGCTGAGACTGAGTTATACTCATCTCTACCCCCCAGAGGGCCTGAAACAACACTTGGCTCTTCTCAGAATGGCTTGTCCAAGGTCATACAACTAGAAGAGGTCAAGTGTGAATCAACTCTTGATAACCTCATTTCCTCACTTGCTTTCTCTCGGTCTCTCAGCCCTATATTATTCACCTTTCCTCATTTTTTCTCCCACCCTTTTGTGGATACAAATCTGACCTGAACAACCCGAAGTTTCAACTTTAACTTTTACTGATATGCTTTTCCAAAGCAGCTCAACGAACTTCTGTGCTGCTCTCTCTGCCTCTCCAGCTTCCTCGATGGTTTCTGGATGCAGCTCTGAGCATAACCCATCAGGGAGGCACACAACACTACCCCCAGTACAAACTTCCAGAAAATACCTCAGTCTTTGCCACTTACACATACTTGATCTGATTATAACACACCTGCCATAAACCATCCAGCAACGTCTTCACAATCCACCCTGGTGCACAGCTGGTTGTCCACAAGAGTCCAAAAATAAACATATCTGGAGAGTCTCCTATAGAGAAAGTTTAAAGAAAGGAAAATGATGAAAGCAAAGTATTTTTCCCAAATACTTTCATATCCATTACTGAACTCAATCCTCTTCATATCCACTCATCCCACCCACTTCATTTTACAGACCAATCAGCAATCCAGAGACGTGAGGATGCTTGCCCAATGCCGCACAATTAGTTATAAGCAAAAGTACAGATGTCTTCAGGATCTCTCAGCACCAGTCTTTAAGGTTCTTCTGCATGCTCAAGGAACAGCGGATTCATTCACTCATTCATTTATTCATTCATTTCTTCCTTCCTTTCTTTCTTTCTTTCAACTCCCACCAACATTAGGGCCACTATTCTAGGTACTGGGGACACAGTAGCAACAAAACAAAGTTTCTGCCCTCATGAAGCTTACATTCTAGTTTCTTATGTAATTCTTTATGGACCCATCTGAATCACAGGAAAGACTTATTTTTCAGAAAAGCCATGAAGAAAAGGAAACAAAGTGAGTTCAGAATTAGAAAACCAAAACAGAATTTGACTCTAACTAACTATTGTGTTGGGCCACACAACATACCTTGATGCTTTGTAAGGCAAGACTCTGGTTCCCAAGGAGAATGTGCCTAACTAGCATAACTAGATGGTTTAGCACAACTTGGGGGAAAAAAAAAAGAGGCAGAATCTGGTTGTAGAACTCCACATGGTAAAAGTCAAGGCACACAACGAAAAAATAACCAAGACTCAGTTTGATTTAGGAATGCACTGAATCTCAGCCCAAAAAGAACCCCTCGAATGCTTTAGTCCCCTTTATCCTCTGGTTTGTTCAGCTCCTGCCAATCACTGAAGCGCACGAGAATTAAGCTAGATTCAGTTCTGACTGGCCACACAGAGTCAGTCTTTGTCAACCAAGAGCTATGGCTGTACCAGGTTATAGAAAATCTTATATGCCAGGTATTCTAAACTACCTGCTGCTGAGTCCCTGTGTGAAACTGGGCAGTCCTTCCCCTTCCCTGGGCCTCAGCTTCTCCTTCTGAGACTAGGTAGGCATCAGTCCAAGTGAGCTCCATGGACTCTGATAAGTTAAATATTCCTGGACCCCATATTCATTTATTCAGTAGGCGTTTGTTAAACTCTGGCTATCACCTGTCCCTGTGCCAAGTGATGAGGACACAGCTGTGGACCAAGGTAGACTTGATCCCAACCTTCAGAAGGTGATTATCACAAATTCCTCTTTGGAGCAAATTTCTCTTTCATCTATTCTATTTCTTAATGAACTATTTATTAACCACTTCTATATAAGGCATGGCCCTGGTGGACCAGGAAGTCAAAATCGAGTCTGCTATGAGGCCTCTCTTCAAGGAGCTCAGAGTAGCAGGAGAACATCTGTACACATCCAGTTTACCACAACCAAGGTGGAAAGTGTTCAGTGGCTGGAAGAGATATAGAGAAAATGCCGTGAGGTCAGATCAGAGAAGAGCAACTCATGGTCCCACTATGATTTAGCAAACATCTGCTCCGATCAAATACAGCAGTGTCAAGTGCTTTTACAGATGACAGATGTGGCCTTTTTGGATCTTAACAACAACCACATTGCTGTCCCTACTTTACTGGTAAGGAAACTGAGGCACAGAGAGGTTCAGTATAACTTGTTTCAGACCAGAGAGATAAGAAGTGCTGGGATTCACACCCAGGTCTGTCTGCCTCCATACCTTGCTTGTGTGCCATGTGAAGTTTCCTCTTTTATCACCAGGCACTTATTAGGGCCTACAGGTTTTGGCACCATAGTGAGCTCTTACAGATAAAGAATGAAGAGAAAATTGGCTTCCAGTCTCATCATTTTGGTCTGAAAAAAAATGTGACTCTGACCCTACCCAACTTTTTCACACTTGCAGGCATGGGTTTGGAGAGAAGAAGTTTGAATCAAATGAAGACAGGTTTGTTCCGAGCAGAGGAACAGGGATCTGACAGGTTAAAGGGCTCAGAGGAAGCTAGGATTCGCAAGGGGGCTCCAGGAGGAGAGAGTATGTTGGGAAATGAGGCTGGCTGGGTGAGCTGGGTGCAGACCATGAACGGTTTTAATTAGATCTCACTGCAATTTGGCTGAAGATTAGTCTGAAGTCCCTGAGGCCATATTGGGCAGGATGGAAGAGGGATGGATATGAGTCTGAATTAGACATTCACCGAAGATAAAGCAAGAATTGATTCCAGTATCCTCAAGGCTTAATAGAGCTCAGGGCTTCCCTGGTGGCGCAGTGGTTGAGAGTCCGCCTGCCAATGCAGGGGACGCGGGTTCGTGACCCGGTCCGGGAAGATCCCACATGCCGCGGAGCGGCTGGGCCCGTGAGCCGTGGCTGCTGAGCCTGTGCTCCGCAACGGGAGAGGCCACAACAGTGAGAGGCCCGCCTACCGCAAAAAAAAAAAAAAAAAAAAAAATAGAGCTCAGATGGTCCTCAAGGCACCAACAGTAAGAGATCTACTAATTAAGATGAAATTTGCATTTATTTTAGTCTCACAAGGTGAAAAGCATGCCAAGGGGACAGCTTGGGGCATCTGAGATTTTCTGAAGCTCAGGTGTGGCTTTGAGCAGTTAGAGGGGTGAGCATAGCCAAGGGGGCAAGAGCACTGCTTTGGAGTCAGCCAGGCCTGAATGCGAATCTTGACTCTGCCATTTCCTCACTGGTTGACTCTGCAGTTTCCTTCATGTCTCTGTGCCTCAATTCGTTCAGTGGGAATAGGGGGAAATGATACTAACCTCCTTCACATAACTTTTGCAAAATTTAGTGAAATTACGTCTGTAAACTTACTTAGCACTTTGCCCACGCCAAGTTAGCACTTCATAAATCATAACTGACATTAAACTAACATGAGCTAAAGAGAAGACTAACCATCTATCAAGCACTCAGTGGGTACCAGGTGCTATACAGGCATTATTTTATTTAATCCTGCCAGCAATACTTCTGAGGAGACATTATCAATGCAATTTAGCATATTAAGAAACTAAAGTTCCAGGAAGTTATGTTATGCCTAATCATTTGTTTTTAATCTCAGTTTGGTCATTTATAATTTGGACCCGGATTGCCCTGGGTTAAACTCCTCACACCACCACTTCTAACTTTGTTAGTCAATGTACCTTTGTATCTTAAACCATCTGAAACTCAGTTTTCTCACCCATAAACTCTGAACCCTTCTGCCCACAGCTGTCATAAGAATTAATAAAATAATATATGTAGGGGCTTCCCTGGTGGCGCAGTGGTTGAGAGTCCACATGCCGATGCAGGGGACACGGGTTTGTGCCCTGGTCTGGGAGGATCCCACATGCCGCGGAGCAGCTGGGCCCGTGAGCCATGGCCGCTGAGCCTGCGCGTCCGGAGCCTGTGCTCCACAACGGGAGAGGCCACAACAGTGAAAGGCCCATGTATCGCAAAAAAAAAAAAAATAATAATAATAATAATAATAAATGTAACGTGACCAGCCCACACGTGCCATTCAAAACTGGTGTTATCCTTGTGATAAATTCACACAGCTATGAAGAGGTGGAGCTGGAATCTGAACCTATGTCCACAGCCCAGGTTCTTTCCTCTAAATCACATGACGGGAAACAACCCCAGTGTGCAGCTCTATATGAAAGGGTAGACTACATGACCTCCAAAGATGGGGAATTTCCCAAAAGGATCTAGCTGTTCCAAAAGTCTTTCTAAACCTAGCCCAGTGCCTCAAATTCCTACTATTAGTTTCATTTCATTAGCTCAAATTTGAGCTTTCATTTCAAAGCTCAATTAAAAGCCAAATGTTTCTGCTGGAGGTAAACACATTATTTCTTGCTAAAGCGTTATGGTCCTATGTTTGCATTAGATGGCTATCACCAAGCAGAAATCAGGATATATGAAGCATAAAACCAAAGACATGTTAAGTTTCAATGAAATAAAGACTTCCACCAAGAGTTGAACAGACACGGGTAAGCTCCCAGAGTTAGCACAGAGCGGGAGAAGGAAACTTGGGTCATAACTGACACTGACAAGTAAGTTTTAGAGCTCTACCAGTTCTAGAGCAGAGCACCTATGGCTAACAATGCTGTATTGTATACTTAAAATCTGCCAAGAGTATGGATCTTAGTTAAGTGTTCTTACCACCAAAAAATTTAATAATAATAATAAAGGGGGCAGGAGTAAACTTTGGAAGGTGATGGATTTGCCTATGACCTTGAGGGTGGTGATGGTTTCACAGGTGTATACTTTATCCCCAAACCCACTGAGTTATATACACTAAATATGTACACCTTTTTACATGTCATCATACCTTAACAAAGCAGTTTAATAAAAAAAAAAAAAAAAAAAAAAAAGAGGGCTTCCCTGGTGGCGCAGTGGCTGAGAGTCCGCCTGCCAATGGAGGGTTCACGGGTTCGTGCCCCGGTCCAGGAAGATCCCACATGCCGCGGAGCGGCTGGGCCCGTGAGCCATGGCCGTTGAGCCTGTCCGTCCAGAGCCTGTGCTCTGCAAACAGGAGAGGCCCACATACCGCAAAAAAAAAAAAAAAAAAGAACGAAAGAAACTTGGTCAGTAAGAGGCCTTTACTCGAACTCACTGTGTGACCTCAGCTAAGTCTCATCCCTCTTCTGAGTCTCAGATTCCCCCTCTCTAACAAAGGGCTCAGACCAAACGTTCCTAAGCACTCTCCAGCTCTGGCAGTCTTAGCTGTTGGGGAGGGAGAACAGCCAAAAATGACTGAGTGAGACAGTGCTTCCTGGGAGAGATCTTGAGAAGCTCTAGGAAGAGAGCCGAGCTGGCCTGTGGAAACAGGCCATATTGAGCAAGCAGAGGCCTAAATCTCATCAGCTGATTGGAGCTGCCAGGCCATAGGTCCTCATTCCCAGTTCTGAGCTCATTCCACCTCCCTGATCACTCCTAAGTCCAAAACTGAAATTGGAAGGATCCAAAACATTCTGAACTTGCATTATTCTATTACTTCAGATGAGGAGGCTATAATCCACGGAGATCAAGCTGATTTCCTCAAAGTCAAACATCCTACTTTTGGATTCGTATAGAATTTATGAGAAACATCTTCTGTAAATGGCAAAGTTGGCAATGAACTTTAAACGCAACTCTCATCCAGTGCTCCTTTGCCTCCTTCAGATGGACTCCCGTTCTAATTCCTCTAGTTCCATGATTCTCAACCAGGGCCAATTTTGTCACCATAATGTTGATAAATCCTGCTCTAAAGCATACCAGAAGCTCATCTAGGTTTTCAAGTTACAGCATCCGAAAGACACATTCATAAATTCTCTGACAGCTAAGCTGAAAGTGAATCCTAGGTCATATCGCTCCTGGTTCTTTGACCCTCTCCATCTGACATTTATACCACAAAAAGGAACACAAGTTCCTTGTCAGGTATGAAGATGGTTTCTTATCTATCTTAATGTCAAAGATAAAGGTACCTGAGTCACATTTCCACCAAATAGGATAATCTTCCTGTTGAATTCCTGGAGATTTCAAGATGGAAAGAGGGGTCTCTGAGCTAGTTTCAGGACCAGTTTCTGTTAACTCACTGCCTTGGTTTCCTCCCTCCTCTGACAGCCACTCTTTAACTTATGCAACACTGAGTACCATTCATTTGTGCTACAAACATTTATTATAACAAGGCCTGTGCTGGATACTGGGGATTATAGAAAAAGGCACACTGGCCGCCCAGAAAAACTGCAGTCTAGTGGGGGAGACAGACCTGTCCACAGGTGGTGACAGCACAGTACAGTAACTGCCTTAGTGGGGAAGTCCAAGGAAGTGCTTGACCAGGTTTAGGGAATCAGAGAAGGCTCCCAAGGCGAAGTGAGCTCTAAGCTGAGGCTGGGTGGAGTTATCTAGGCCAGAGCAAAAGGGGCAGGGAAGTGTTCTCTACTAGGCGAAAACATATACAGATGGCTAAAGAGAAGGGAGAGCATGGCCCCTTTGAGAAATTATGAGTGGCTCCACATGGCTGAAACTGAGAAAAAGATGGAGAGAGAGGCCAAAGGTGAGGATGAAGAGAAGATGGAACCAGAATGAGAAGCGCTTCAGTGCCAGTTACGGAACTGGGCTTTATCCTGAGAATAAGGAGGGAGAGACTTGGTCAGACGCACAAGCACAACTGAGAAGGATTATTCTGGCCACATTTTGGGGATGGATTGTGAGGGCAAGTGTGGAGGAAGCGAGACTGGCTTGAAAGCACTGTCAGCACCCTGGTGCAAGGTATGGTGACTTGGCTGGCGGGGCGGGAGAAGGGGGTTGCGAGGGGCATAGGCAGAGGCAGAGAGGATGAGAGATGCAGATAAATGCAGGCAGGTCTCAGCAGGTGCGATGGACAGTACCTGGTTACTGCTTGGCTACGGGGAGTGAGGAGCTGGGGGAAGTCAAGAATGACTCCCAGAGTCCTCTCTTAGGTGACTGGGGTCACTGAGGAAGGGGACACAATGGAGAAGTAGATTAGGGACAGCATGACTATTTCAGTTCTGGTTGTACTGAGTATAGATTTTCTGAAGACCACTGTCTACGTTGGTCTGGAGCTCAGAAGAAAGGTGTAGACACCCAAATGAGGGTGGGACCAGTAATGAGGTGATACACTATGGCATGAGGTTTTCATCCACCCCAGGACTGCTGACAGCACACCCAGGGCTGCAGGGAAGTAATGAAAGAAATGTCAACAGTGTTCTCCATCACTGTCGAGCATATCATTTAGCTGGAGAAGGACCTGGAGTGCCAGGTGTCTCTCTCCTCCAGCAACCTACGAGGCTGGTATTACCCTCGATTTAACAATGGAAGAAATGGAGCTCATTGAGGAGATGATGATGAGCTCATCAGCTTGGAGCTGATATTCTAAATGAGGTCTGTCTGTTTCCAAATTCTGTGTTCTTACTAAATAAACCCTATTGCCGTACTTTTCAAAAGACTGCCCCTGTGTTTCTAAACATTTAAAGTGGTGAAGCATTACAGGTGCTGATGTTGGGAAAACATGGGTTCAAATCCCAGTTTTATCATTTATTAGTAGCTCAACACCCTCATTTGCTAAGCAGAAGCTATCAATACCTACTTCACAAGATATTGTGAGGATTGGATAAGATTCCAGCATGGAAATCTCAGCACTGTGGCGAGCATAAAGAAGTACTCGATAAAGGTGACCAGCATTATTACATTTAAGTACTCTTAAGTCAGTGGTGTACAACTAGGACAATTGTGCTGCCCCTACCCCTCAGGACGTTTGGCA
This sequence comes from Lagenorhynchus albirostris, assembly GCF_949774975.1. Lineage (NCBI taxonomy): Eukaryota > Metazoa > Chordata > Mammalia > Artiodactyla > Delphinidae > Lagenorhynchus > Lagenorhynchus albirostris. Next base: position 19,431,776 of record NC_083101.1, read on the forward strand.
ATGTCTGGGGGCATTTTTGGTTGTCACAACTTGGGGGAGAGATGTTACTGGCATTTGCGGGTGGAGGCCAGCGCTGCTGCTAAACATTCTACAATACACAGGACAACAAAGAATTATCTGCCCAGTAATGTCAATAACGTCAAGGTTGAGAAATCCTGCTTTAATTTAATGCAAAATATCTAAACTGGGGTGAAATGAAATACGTTAGATTAGAGATGATCTAATTTAACCTATTCATTGCACAGAAAGAGAAAAGGGAAAGCAACTCATGTCCCAAGGAGGGATTACATGGAGAGGAAGAGGATTCTGCAGATTAAGAGCTGGACTTCTGGAAGCTTTCCATGAGGATGTTTCTATGCCCTTCCTGCTCCCCATTTGGGGCACTTCTTTTCCGACCTCTTTGAAGAGGGGAAAGGAAGGTCCAAGGGGCCCAGGGTGAGGCCATCCTGACTCAGTCCTTCTGGTGGCCACACTCCAATCCAGCAGTGTCCTACCCAATTAAGGGAAGCAATCACGAATACATGTTGCATAATGTGCCCAGCACTTTATGAGTAATATGTCATTTACTTTTTATGACACGTGGTTCTATTGTTGTCATCCCACTGTGGCTAATGAAGACACTGGGGCTTAAGGAGGCAACGTGGTTTGCCCAAGATTACACAACTGAGAGATGCAGGAGGGACTGGAAGCCAGGCGGTGGGGCCCCTAGGTTCATGCTGACCCACTTCTCAAAGCTCACCAGAGAGACCCTGGCCTGGGCCTCCAAACCCAACATTTTTTCCATGCTTACAGGGAGCAGAGCTAGCTTCTTCTGAACACACGGTTTGGGTGTCACTAAAATTCCACTCAGCCAAAGTCATCAGAAAGCACATTTCACTGATTAGCCTACTCTTTTGGTACACAGACGAGAACTGTGAAGCTGGGTGGGTTCTCAGCCCACTTTTTTTTCAGAGATCAGAAACGGCGAGTTTGTGACTGGTCTCCTGACTCCTTGACTGTTTCATATTTGGAAACAGAAAAGCAAAAGGAAAAACACCAACTCTGAATGCTGCTTTCTCAGGAGCGGACAGAGACTTAACCTCAGGACAGCTTCCTTCTGAGACAAAGACATTTGCATGCAGTGATTCCCCAAAAGACTTTGAAGAAAAGGTTTCCTCGTCTCCCTCTGCCAGCTGAAGCAAATGGGAGTCTGGATTGTTAAAACAGCAACTCAAAAGGGGTAAGTAAAACCGCAGAATGAAAAACAAAAGCTATTTGCAGATCCCAAGCCCAAACAACAGTTTCAATTCTGAAAATTTTCAAGCTAGGGCCCAAAGCTCCACTTTCCTTTTTAAAGAAGGAAAGGGATACTTACTCTTTCCCTAATTTCCCTTTAACAGCAGCCATCTTCCAGCAAGAATGCTTTTGAGTCACTCATTTACCCTATAGCTCACCTCATCCCCAAAGGTATTTTGGTATTTTGAGGCAACAAACAAAAGTACATGCAATGTTAGGGGGCGGGGATGGAAAAAAATCGAAGTCATGGGCAAATGAGTGTCAAATCGGAAGATGAGCCAGGGAACGTGAGTAAACAGCAATGAACAGCTGTTATGATGAGCTTCCTTGTAGCCAACTCAAGGAGGAAAATCAATCTATTACTGGGCTCACAATGCCCCTAAGAAAAAAACATATTAGTTGTTCGGGAGAAAAACAGGTTTTCCTTGACATGATGCGAAAAACACACTTTTATTGTTTAAGACACTAAGACTCAGGGAGGTTGTCTACTGCAGCAACTAGCACTAATACCTGACAATTCCCCACCCCACCCCAACTTTGCAGGCACTCAGTTAAGTGCTGAAGGAAGGAATGTGTACCAACTCCACTTCAGGCTTTCTTATTTGCAGGTGAAGCTCACTAATCTTGCTATTAGGTCAGGATGCTACAACTTTTATTCCCTAGACCAAAGTGTATTCCCTAGACCTAATATTGACATTTCAGACTGGACAATTCTTTGTTTGGGGGTGGGGGGGGCCTGTCCTGTGCATTGTAGGATGTTTAGCAGCATCCCTGGCCTCTATTAAAGAAATGCCAGTAGCATCCCTCCCCCAGTGTGACAATCAACAATGCCCAGGTACTGCCAAATGTTGCCCAGTTTAGAATCACTACCTTACACGTAAGATCTAAAAGGACAAATTATATATCCCTCTCTCCCAGCCATCCCTCTCCCCCAACATACACACCACTTATCCAAAATACAATGGGCTAAAAGGGGCAGGATAATCACAATCAACATACCTGCTATAGAGCACAGGGAGCTCAGCTCGGTGCTCTGTGACAACTTAGATGGGTGGGATGGGGGTGGGGTGGGAGGGAGGTCCAAGAGGGAGGGGATATATGTATACACATAGCTGATTCACTTCACTGTACAGCAGAAACTAACACACCATTGTAAAGCAACTATACTCCAATAAAAAATAAAATAAAGTAAAATAAATTTTTTTTAAAAAAACATACCTGCTTGGAAAGAATGGGAAACATACAAGAGTCACAGATCCGGAGCAGTTCTGAAATCCTGCTGGGCAGACTTCAGGAAGCCTCCTGCTCTGGGTAAGGGGGAATAAATTTCCTCTCAGAGCAACCAATGCTTATCCACTGTTCTCATGACCCCAGGGTCCCCCTTTTAGGAGCCATGACCTGCCTTAGACACTTATGAAGTAAGTATTAGGGATTTATGCTCTCCTGGGTGTTGTATCTTTTTCTTAGTCTACTTTCTGTTCGTGGAAGGTTGGCATCCCAAGGGTTGTTTTAAGCCTCAAAGATTTTCTAGACCAGGCTCACGGTTTCTTTGGCATTGCATTTCACCCAGTAATGTAATAGGTTTCTGATCTATTTCCACTGACCACAACCAAAGTTCTTTTTAAGATATAGTTCTCAAGTCTGTCCTTTTCCTTGCTTTCTCATGCCTTGCTTCTCTCTCTCTTAAGCCAATGGCAGCTATCTTGAGACTATACGGAAAAATCAATGAGAAGTCTGCTCTTTTCACTTGATCTATGCCCTGCATCATTTTTCCAACTGACAGGTTTTGCTGGGCCTTTGCCATTTAAATCCTTATTGAATCCCATCTCTTATTGTGTGATGTCTAAAGCAGTATGCTATTCCACCCTCAAGGCCTCACATTTCTGGACTCTCTCTCCTTAATTTCTGCTTGCAATCCACCTTAGAATTTTCTGAGCTCATCTCATACTTATAAATACCTTGCCAAATGCAGCCACACTACCATCATTCTATTTTCCTACACCTTCCCTGGAATGACAAGTACAGTAAGTGCAAGCTCTGCATTTTCAAGTCACCACAAGCAACAACGTTACAAATACCTTGTCACTGAATACTCTTACCTCCATCTTTCCAGTCTCCAATTCACTTCCCCATTACCTGTCCCCGATCACTAAGATATCATATATTTTATGTTTTTGTTATGGAGCACTCCACTTCTTACCAATTTCTGCATTAAAATAATTAACAGTAGCTGTCAAAACAGATAAATCCTAAAATTTCAGTGGATTAAAACAATAAAGGTTTATTTCTCATTCATTCAAAGCCCAAAGAAGATAAGATGCCCTTTTCCATCTTGGAGCTACAGAAGAGCCAATTGCTTCTAGACCCCAAGTGATGAGATTTTTAAAAGGCACTGAATGGTAAAGCCCAGTAGAACTTAGGTAGAACGATCAGATTAAAGGTGCGCTTCCTCTGGCGGTCGGCACACGGCAGCGCCTGGCTTGGGGCCGGGGACGACCCGGAGGGCGTCCGCGTGCTGCGTCACATCGCGGACGGAAGGCAACGCGCATGCTCCGCTGTCCTGTGCGCCCAGCCTCCTCTCCTAGGTGGACTCCCAGGAGCTCAGAGAGAGGCTGCTTGACCAGCCTGGGTCCTGGAATGAATATGAATTGGAGCCGTTGTTCTGGCCCACAGTGAACATAGAGCGTGAGCAAATGACAAAGATTCTCTCCTCGGCCAACTCTGTTCAGGCTCTAGGGAACTGTCTTCCCAAGTAGACTCTGACTTTCGAGCTTCAGTGCTCATCTTTGCATTGTCCAGTTTTAGCAAGAATCCTGCCAAGTCAGTTTAGCCAGAATCCTCCATCCTGCATATCTGATGGCTCTCAATATTTATTCAGGTCTTCATCCTCCACCCCCCACCCAGGTGACGGTGTGGTCACCCTGGCCCGCCTTCAGTGAGAATCCTGTTAGGTCCTGTCAGCCAGAATCCCCCTTACTCCTGATATTTCTCCTTAGCAACTTCCCATCCACTGATCCCCACCCTGCTCCTTGGCTATAAATTCCCACTTGCCCATATGCTATATTTGGAGTTGGGTCCAGTCTCTGCAAGGCTTTGTTGTGGTGGCCCCTACATCCATCGAAATACCACCACCCTCCTTGAATAAAGTCTCCTTACTATTCTTTAACAAGGGTCATGAATAATTTTTTTTTCTTTAACAGTTAGAAGATTATTTTTTCTTTACTATAAGAAATAACTATTTGTTCCTGAGAACGCCGGAGATCTTGGGATTGTTTGTTACTACAGCATAACTTAGCCTGTCCTGACCGGTAACACCAGTGAAGGAACCAAAGATCATGGTCCTGCAGAAGAGAGACCATGTGGGAACACAGTCATTGTCATCAACAACCTGAAGAGCCAAGTGGAAAAGCAGCACCAGATTTGCTCACGTGATGCTCCCAAACTGAAAGTCGCAGGGAGGTGGCTCAGCCTAAAGAATAATATTCTGAGAGTTAGTACTAAGTGGTTGGTCTTTGCAGTTCACTGGAGGGCTGTAAGCAGAGGTGTGAGATGGGACGATAGGAGACAGCACTGAGGCCTCTTCCGGGACTGGGATGCTGTGGTTACAGGGGAAGTCTATATTGTAGGTGGCCTTTTACCCCAGCATTTCCACCTGTCAGTGAGGAAAGCACAGAGACTTAGGACTATCCAGCACCCCAGGTAAGCCAAAGAACGCTTCCTCCCAGGAAGCCCAAAGGGCCAGGATGCAGTCCTTCTCAAGAAGTTTATATGTTTTTTTCCATTAAACACAGCTATCCATTGGGTAGCTTCCCCTTTCTCTCTTTGTCTCTGTCCCTATCTCTCTGCTTCTCTGATTCTCTCTCTCTCACTGCCCTGGTTTCTATGTGCATCTGGATCTCCAGGGTGTTGTCTCTGTGTCTTTGTGTTTTCCTTTTACCTTTGTATGTTTCTGCCTCCACCTCAGTCTGTCTCTCTATTCCTGTGAATCTTTTCTCCTCTCTCCCAATCTTCACTCTATCTCTCCCCCACATACACTGTCTCCATCAATATACCACTCAGACGTTTTCTGACGACCCCTTGAAATTAGTCCTTGGGCTTCTCTCCCACCAGAACTGGAACTAAAACCATTTACTTGTTCAGTCACATCTTCTGCCTCTGATTCTCTTTTTTCACTTCCTTTTCATCCCTAGATTGTAGCTCCTCCCCCAACCAGACATTACTCATCTCCAGCCCCAAAGGCTGAAAACCTGTGCTCAACCTCTCCCTTCTAAATTCCAGAATCATCTCTGGCCCTGGTTCCAGGGCAGTGCCTTGCCCTCCTTCCCTGCCCAAGCTCTCTGTCCAGTTCCAGAAACACTCCCCAGAAAGCCCATGCCAAGGGTGTGGCCACTGCGGACTTTTTCGGGGATGAAGGGCGAAGGTTTACAGACTATACATAGAATGGCCCTGACCACGGACACCCACCCCGGCCTCAGGAGCAGCCCAGCCCTCTGCTGCAGCCTCACTCCTGCCCCTCCTCCACACAGTCCTCTGGATGTGTCTAATGGCTCCTGCCTCATGCCTTGGTGCTCACCCTGACCTCCACTGGCCACACCCTCCACACGTGGCAGTGTGACAGGATGGCAGAGGGAGCAGAGCACACGCTAGGAACTTGGGGGTGTGGGTTCAACTTCAACTCCAGCTTTACTACTCACTTTTGGGGTAATTCTGAGCAAGCTGCATCACCCCTCTACTGTCTCTTTCCTACTTTTAAAAATTGGAGTCATGGTGCCTACCTGCCAAAGTTGTGTGAGAATCAAATAAGATCATGTATAGGAAGTTCCTGATGCAGAGCTGGAACAAAGATGCTGATGGGGAAACATTTATTCCTGTTCTACCTCTTCACCACCCAAACCCCAGGCCCCTCCTCGTCTCCCTGGCTGACCTGCAGCTGGTAGACCCCGGGACAGCAATATTATTGATATTTGCCACCAAATATGATGGATCAGCAGGCACGCAGTTCCAGTTGTTATTTACTTTGAATATCCCCACCCCACGATCACCACCACTCCTCCCCATTTTCCCCTTCCATCTCCATCCATGAAATCCACTTCAAAGGCCAAACCAAACCACCCCCCACTTATCTCTGAGCTTCCCTGGACTCCTCCAAACAGTGACAATCTGTCCGCACTTTGAGGTCCCAGTCACTGGGCGCTGATGGCAAGGTGAAATGCATGATGCTCCCTCAACATTCATGTAGCATCTACACTCTGTCCTGAACTTGGGAGACTTGGCAAGGAAAAACGCATAGTCTCTACCCTTAAGCCGTTCACAGGCTAGTGGGCGGGAGAGCTGTGTAAATGCACCATGACAATGCAGTGTGGTAAGACTTCAGTAACTGACGTGTGGGCTAGACATACTGAGAGGAGGGAGCTCTAACTTTGCCTGGGGCTACCACTGTGAATGCAGCTGCATAGCTGAGCCCTCTGCTCCTCTATTGCAAGATCCACTTGATGCAATGCTGCACTAAGAGCCAATGCTGTCCGTGTTGAGAGAGAATAAGACAAGGGCAAAATAATAATGGTGTTCAGCCTCAGATCTGGGTCACATCTGTGTATCCAGTTTCTGGTTGAGTTTGGGCCACAGAGTAGGTATCCGAGGAATCAGAGAATGCCCACAGCCACAGCCAGGCCTCACAACTTAGCAACATTATTGATTGAATACTATAAAAGCCAGAGAAGGAAGAAAGAGTTCAAGGGAAGAGTCTAGTTGTTTGGCCAAGACAACTCAGTGTCCATCTTGCCTGCTCCAAATTTGCTCCAACCCTCTCTTCACCCAAGCACTCTCCTCCCAACCAGAACATGTCATCTGTCCAGAGACAGCTCTCCACCATTTTCTTACCATAATCAAGTGGTCAACAAATACACAATCATAACTCCTGGCCCTTTTAAAGGAATGCTGATTTAAGGAAAGACTTAACAATGGGACCAGGTTCAACAAGACTTCATTTATCTAGCAACATCAGCTGCTGGACCAGAATCAAGAACTAAGAAGAAATAAAAACATTCCTCTGTGAGGCCAGAACAGATACCCTGAAATCTATGTACTAACACCCATCCACGTGATTCGTTGGAAAGTCTATTAGGACCAGACGCAGCACCCACTGATTCTTATTTCTTGTCTATTTTTGGATCTCAAAAAGACAGAATTGGAACTGTCATAATCCCTGGATCTTGTCACACACATCATGGTCCATGCTTGGACTGCCTTGTAATTAATTAATTAGTTATAACGTTGTAAATACCAATTAACCAATGATGTAAAATGAAAGCCAGGACCTTGAGGGGATCATATGACACTACATGAAACCTCTTGCAGCCACCCATTAACTGCCCCAGCTCAGGTATCCATCATCCTGGGTCCTGTGTTCATCATTGCTTTATTCTCCTTTTTAATTAGTTGTATCGTATGTATTTCTGTGTGTGTACAGGCACATGCATTGTTTTTAACTTTATATAATCTTGCTGGATATAACCTCTTTATATAACCTTGCTGTATATAACCTTTCACTTTATATCATTTTGCTAAGATTCATCCATATTGAGGCATGTTGCGTTGTTCCTCCATTTGGAAGGCTGTATAATGCCCCACTGGGTGGCTTTGCCATACTTTATTCACCACCTTTCCTGGTGACACCCAGGTTTTTTCTACCGTGGTGACTGTTATGACAAAGGTCATTGTACGTACCTCCTGTTGAATGTGTGCAAGAGTTTCTCTCGAGCAGGTGCCTAGGAGTGGACCAGTTGGCTCTAACCTGCTTGAGAATTTTGATAAGTCTAAAGGGCATAAAGGTGTAAATGTAAGACTGGAAACCATACAACTCCTAGAGGAAAACACAGGCAGAACACTCTGTGACATAAAATAGTATCAATATTTTTTTGGATCTGTCTCCTAAAGCAAAGACAATAAAAGCAAAAATAAACAAATGGGACCTAATTAGACTTAAATCTTTTGCACAGCAAAGGAAACCATTGACTAAATGAAAGACAGTCTACTGAATGGGAGAAAATATCTGCAAATGATATGACCAATAAACGGTTAACATCCAAAATATATAAATAGCTCATACAACTCAACATCAAAAAAAACAAACAACCCAATTTAAAAATGGGCCAGGGGCTTCCCTGGTGGCACAGTGGTTGAGAGTCCGCCTGCCGATGCAGGGGACACGGGTTCGTGCCCTGGACCAGGAGGATCCCACGTGCCGCAGAGCGGCTGGGCCCGTGAGCCATGCCCGCTGGGCCTGAGCGTCCGGAGCCTGTGCTCCTTAACGGAAGAGGCCACAGCAGTGAGAGGCCCGTGTACCACAAAAAAAAAATTAAAAATTAAAAAAAAATTTTTTTAAAAAATTAAAATGGGCGGAAGGGACTTCCCTGGTGGTCCAGTGGTAAAGAATCCGCCTTCCAATGCAGGGGACACGGGTTCGATCCCTGATCTTAGAACTAAGATCCCACATGCTGTGGGGCAACTAAGCCCACAAGCCATGACTACTGAGCTCATGCGCCTCAATAAGAGAGAGAAAACTCGCACGCCACAACTAGAGAGAAGCCCGTGTGCTGCAAAGAAAGAGCCCACGTGCTGCAACTAAGACCCAACACAGACAAGAAAATTAATTAATTAATTAAATATATTTTTTTAAATGGGCAGAAGACCTGAATAGACATTTCTCCAAAGAGGACATGCAGATGGCCAACAGGCACATGAAAAGATGTTCAACATCACTAATCATCAGGAAAATGCACATCAAAACCACAATGAGATATCACCTCACACCTGTCATAAAGGCTATCATCAAAAAGAACACAAATAACAAATGTTGGCTAGGATTTAGAGAAAAGGGAGCCCTCGTACAGCGTTGGTGGAATGTAAATTGGTACAGCCACTGTGGAAAACAGTATGGAGGGCTCGCAAAAACCTAAAAATACAACTACCATATGACCCATGTGATACATACTCCTGGGTATATATCTGAAAAAAACAAAAACACTACTTTGAAAAGATACACACACCCCAATGTTCAGAGCAGCATTATTTACAATTGCCAAGATATGAAAGCAACCAAAGAGTACATCAACAGATGAATGGATAAAGAAGATGTGGTGTGTATATATATATATATATATATATACACACACATACATATATATACACACACACACACACATACATACACACACACACACACACACACACACAATGGAATAGTACTCAGCCAAAAAAAATTTTAAAGAATGAAATTTTGCCACTTGTAACAACATGGATGGGCTTGGAGGGTATTATACTAAGTGAAATAAGTAAGACAGAAAGGCAAGTACTGCGTGATATCACTTATATGTGGATCTTAAAAATACAACAAACTAGTGAACATAACAGAAAAGAAACAGACTCACAGATAGAGAGAACAAACTCGTGGCTACCAGCAGGGAAAGGGAAAAGGGGAGGAGCAATATAGGGATGGGAAATTAAAAGCTACAAACTTATGTATAAAATAAACTACAAAGATACACTGTACAACACAGGGAAGATAGCCAACATTCTATAATGACTATAAACCTTTAAAAATTGTGAATCACTATATTGTACACTGTAACTTATATAATATGGTACATCGACTCTACTTCAATATAAATAAATAAATAAATATTTTTTTTAAAAAAAGAAAAATTATTTCATCAAATAACTCATTTCCCAACAGAACTGGAAAGGGGAGGCCCTGCAACAAGAACACCATTCCAGGAAGGTGAAGCTGTGCCCTGGATTAGCGATCTCCCAGGAAGACTGCGGATGCTGCACAAGTCAAAACACACTTAGAGGTCAAGAAGTAATTCCTGAAAAATGACTTCTTCCCAATTTGGGAAGCAACAGGGGAACCTCGGCCTCCCTTTCCCAGCTGCCCATGCTAATCCCTCATTGCACATCGTGGGGAAATTGCCATGGTACAGTATGGACAAGGGTTACTTAGCAGACAAGGATGTGTAGAGATGGTGTGGGGGGGGGAAACCAGTGAGAAGATACAGAGAATCAGAGAGACCCTGAAAACGTTAATGCCAAAAGCACCTCAGCATTCACAAAGTTCAACTCCCTGTCCCCATTTTACAGATGCAGAGAATGAGGCCTGAAGAGTAGAAAGGATTTAGTCATCCTGTCTCAGTGAGATCAAGAACTGTAAAAGACATCAACTCCAATCATCTCTCGAATGATTGAATTTCTCCTAAAATATCCCCCAATAAGTGGTTATTCAGGTCTTGTATTTACTGATAAGACAGAGAGCTCCCACCTTTGGAAGCACCATGATTTATCATTGAAGAGTACTGACACAGGCTTAAAATTGAGCTGAAATATGCCTCTCAGTAGCTTCCACTCATTCAACTCTGTGGATGCCACACAGAATGGTAAAATAATAATAACAACAATGATAATAATACAAGTTCACAATCCAAAATCTAAAAATGTGAGACACAAATGTAAAACACTGTTATGATGCCTTTGGCAGCAAAGCTGACCTGCAAGGGTGAGTGTGTGTGTGTAGATAAATCCCACTCAGTATGAGTACGTTGGACTTACAGAAATACCTCCATGCTTGACTATAGAGTACTTTTCCAGACCGCACTGGGAGTGTTACATAATATAAGGCATTTGGAATGTACTATTACAGTGAAATAGTACAGTGAAATAATAAAATTATTATTATTGTACGTCAAGAATAGTCAGATATTGGCAATTTCATATTCAATTTAATGCTTTTCTAAAACCTGGTCCCGAGGATTTTGCATTAAGGACATGAGGACCTGTGATTACAAAAGAAGCCTCCATTTTAAATCACTAACTATGTGATAGGTACTGCCTCAGAAGTGACCCAAAATTTAATATCTCCACCCAAGCCTCTCCCCTCCAGGACCCCAGTCATCCAACTGCCTCCTCATCATGTCCTCTCCACTTGGTGTCTAAATCACCTTAAAGGATGCACATTCTTTTTTTTTTTGCGGTACACGGGCCTCTCACTGTTGTGGCCTCTCCTGTTGCAGAGCACAGGCTCCAGATGCGCAGGCTCAGCGGCCATGGCTCACGGGCCCAGCCGCTCCGCGGCATGTGGGATCCTCCCGGACCGGGGCATGAACCCGTGTCCCCTGCATCGGCAGGCGGACTCTCAACCACTGCGCCACCAGGGAAGCCCCAAGGATGCACATCTTGATCCGAGATCTTGAACTCCCTCCCCCAGTCTTCCTTGTCTCCATGAAAGGCATTTCCATCCTTCTGATGTTCCAACCAAGAACTTGGACTCAGACTTCTCTCTTATCTTTCCCACTCATTCACATTCAGCTCAATAAGAAATTATATCTGCTCTACTACAAAATATATTCTGAATCTGCCATTTCTTGCGATCCTCCCTGCCACCACCCTATCCAATCCACCATCATTCCTCACCTAGGAAACTGCAGTAGTTTCCAACGTGGTCTCCCTGATGCCACCCTCCTGTCTTCAGGCCACTCTCAACAGAGCAAACAGGATCATCCTTTTGAAGCTGAAATCGGAACCTGCCACCCTTCTGCACCACACCTTCCAAAGCCTCCCCAACTCACTGAAGGAGAAGCCAAGTCCTACCCAACTCTCACCCCAGAAGTCCTGTGTGGTCACCCTCCTCCAACACTGCTCCAGCCATCCTGGCCAACTTGATGCTCCTTGAACACACCTGCTTCAAGGCCAGGAGAAATCTTCTACCAGACACCCACAGAGCTTCCCCTCACTCCAGGTCTTCACTCAAATGTCCACTCTCAGGAAAGGTTGCCTCTTCTGACCACCCTATTTTAAACTGCAACTAAGGTAACTCCCTGGCTCTCTTTTCTGTTTTTTAATTTTTTTCTAAAGCACTAAGGTCATCTACTATACTATAAATGTAACTTATTTTTGCTGTCTACTGGCCATCTCCGCCCACTAGAATATGAGCTTCATGAAACCAGGGATTTTTATCCGTTTTCATCACTGCTTTACCCCATCACCTAGAACACTATATTGTACCCAATAGTAAGCACTCAAGTACAATAGCTCATTATTTATTTGTAAGCTATTTACCTCTGCCTTAGAATCCACTGAGAATCAAGAAGGAAGGGAGAAGTACCTTGTAGCAGCCAAAATAGATGTCTGTATCACCAAAAAGGTTATACAGATGGCAAATGAGTGCATGAAAAAGATGTTCAATGTTGTTAGCCATTAGGGAAATGCAAATTAAAACCACAGTGAGATATCACTCTACACTTAACAAAACAGCTAAAATAAAAAAGAGTAGTAGGGGCTTCCCTGGTGGCACAGTGGTTGGGAGTCCGCCTGCCGATGCAGGGGACGCGGGTTCGTGCCCCCGTCCAGGAAGATCCCACGTGCCGCGGAGCGGCTGGGCCCGTGAGCCATGGCCGCTGAGCCTGTGCTCCACAACGGGAGAGACCACAATGGTGAGAGGCCTGTGTACCGCAAAAAAAAAAAAAAAAGAGTAGTAACCCCAAATTCTAGAGAGAGGATGCTGACAGGATGTTGGTTCTTTCACACATTGCTGGTGGGAAATAAAATGATACAACCACTCTGGAAAAGAGTCTGGCAGTTACCTACAAACTAAATATGCGCCAGCTGCATGACCCAGCAATCTCACTCTTGGGCATTTACACGAGAGAAATAAAAACGTGTTCACACAAGAACCTGTACAGCAGTAGTCATAGCAGCTTTATTCATAATAACTCTAAACTGGGAATAACCCAAATGTTTATCAGTGGGTAACTAGTTAAACAAACTGTGGTCCATCCATACCATGGAACACCATTCAGCAATTAAAAGATATGATGTATTAATCATACAATAACTTGGATAGACCTCAAGGAAGTGATGCTGAGTGGGGAAAAAAAAGCCAGTCCCCAAAAGACACAGACCACATGATTCATTTATATTACATTGGCAAATAAGGTAACTCCAAGCTGTAAAGTAGATTTGTAGTTGCCCGGAATTAAGGGAGGAAGAGGGGGAGGATAGCAGCTGTGACCATAAAATGCAGCGCGAGGGATCTTTCTGATGGAGATTTTCTGTATCTTGACTGTGGCGTTGGTCACAGGATTCTATACATGTGATAAACATCACAGGACTAAATACATATACACAAAAAAGCGCATATAAAGCTGATAGAATCTGAATATCAGTGTCAACTTCCTGGTTGTAGTATTATATCAATATTATAGTTATGCAAGATGTTGTCTTTGGGGAAAGCAGAGTAAAGGGTATACAGAATCTCTCTCTATTTTTTCTTACAACTATATGTAAATCTACCTCTACAGTTATCTCAAATAAAGGTCTGTAGGTCCATGCCCTAAAACTCTTATCCTCTTCCCACAGAAGTTCCCCAGGCACAAACCCTTTTGCAGATAGCTAGATACATTAGAATGAGGAGAGCCTGCTAGAGTTCTCAAGGTCACACAATAAAGGGACTAAAACCCAGGTATCCAAATCCCCAGTCTGGTGTTTTTAGTATTCACCATCTTTTAAGGCCTTCTTGCATTATGGATGAGAATACACATCTCTTCATTTGAACCCATACATTTACCACGTTTGAGACCCTGGTTTGATCAAGCACAGCAACTTTCTAAAAAAGAAATACAAGGGTAAGAACACACCTGTAAATCCCTTCAAGATGATTTGATGTTAAGTGTGATTTTGTGTTTAAAAGTTACAACAGCAAAGAGTTAGGTTAGTTTCAAAGAAAAGTTTCTTATTTGATTTGTTAAACCAAGAATGGGTAACCACGGAACACAAAAAAAATCATCCTTTGCTGGAATTCTTTGAAAATATGTTAGATGCTTATTTCAATAGATGTTGGTTAAGAGTCTTCTGTGTGACAGTTACTATGTTAGAAGCTACAGGGAAGGCTTGTGACTGCCCTCTTAGATTTGCTACCTTAATCAGGGTGATGAAAAACAATCAATCACAGTCCAGTATGAAGTAGTCAATCACAGAGGAAGAATGGGAAGCTGTAAGAACATAGATGAGCATCTCACCCCATCTTGGAGGCAGGGAGATGAAGGAAAGTTTTCTACATGAAGTTGAAAAAAATATGGGAGCTTGGTGATATGAAAGGAAAGGAATGGAAGATTTCCCAGTGGAGGGAACAGCAGATATAACAGTGCAGCTAGTCCACAGTGCATTTGGAGAAACTGCAGCTTAGAACGTAGTAAGAGAAGAGCTGGATGCCGAGGAGGGATGATGGTGGGCAGGTCATGAAAGGCTTTTCCAAGTAGCCTGAAGGGTTTAGGCTATGATATAAGCAGATACAGCCACTGAATGGAGGCACTAGTCAGACTGGTTTCTACCAAATGCCACAGGACATCCTTAAGCTTTCCTCTTTCTGTAACCCATCTTTTTGCAGGGCCCTCTATTCTTGTCCACTATCACCGTCCCTAAGTTTCCAGACCTTGTTCCAATACACCTCTTTCTCTAGGAAGCCTCCCAACCCCTCACTGGAAGGGATGGCCTACTCCGGGTAGAGTGGGTATGGGTGTGTGTGCAGGTGCGCTGTATAGCATCACATACAGTATAGCGTAATCATCAGGATATGACCGACTCCGGGTAGAGTGGGTATGGGTGTCTGTGCAGGTGCGCTGTATAGCATCACATACAGTATAGCGTAATCAGCAGGATGCTCTAGGACCAGCTTGCCCCAGTTCCGAGCCTGGCTTTACTGCGTACTCTCTACGCTCCAGTTTCCTTATCTGTCAGGTGGAAATAACAACATTTCTATGTCAAAAGATTATCTCAGGGTGGAATAATTTCATGGATACATTTAACTCACTCAGAAGAGTGACTGGCCCAAAGCCAGCGTTTAATCAGTCTTAGCCTTTGTTACATGTTGTGGCCCCCGTACACACCCAACTGTAAGCTCAGTCAACTTTGGACTCATCAGAGAGTAGAAGTCAATGTCCTCCCCTTATGGACAGTCACCTCTATGACCTCATACTCTTTCCTCAGGCAATTGGTCAACACAAGCTAGAAATACGCTTTCCTTTCACAGGCAACCGTGTAGTAGAGGCAAGAACCTTAAACCATGATTTGGAAAAACTAGATCCTCTTCCTGGCTCCTCCGTCTTAATCCCTGGCTGACCTAGGGCAAGTGCCTTCTCCTTCCAGAACGTCAGTAGTCCCATCTGTGCAATGGGAACGAGCTCCTAGGAGACTCAAGAAGACAGAGGGCTTGGCGGCACTTAGCAAACTGGTGATGCAAACGTGGTTTCCATCTCCCAGTCTGCAAGCCACACCACCCATGCTCACCTTCACTTCCGGAAGAAGCACACGCCCCAGACTGGCACACTGCCAGGCCTCCAGTTCAGGGAGCAGGTATATTTTCATCGGCCCCTCCCACTGACTTGATGAATTTATTTTCTCCTCCTCCAGGGACTTTCCTAACTTCCTTCTGTAAATGAAGGAAGGTGCACATGAGCACACTGTATATATAAATATGCTTGGGAAAGCTTTCCTCTTCTTCTCTCCTTCTCTTTTTTTTTTTTCTTAAACCAAACTTGGTTTCTGTTGTAGGCGGTGCATTCCCTAGCAGGGTAGGGTGGGGCACAGTGTGCTGTGGTAAGTGGAGTGGGGAGGGCAGGGGGAGGAGTAGGCAGTGATTAATTCACCCACTGTGAGAGCTGGGTTTCTATTTAATGGGGGGGTCTCTCTGCTCTGAAGGAGTTAGAGGCAACTCTAGGACCATCAGGGGCATGGCAGAGGATCTAGGGCCGGGTTTTGGGGAAACAGTCAGTGTCGAAATGCTGCCCGAGGACGGAGGCTGCAGGCCCAAGGCCAGAGCTGGGCTAGCATCCAGGAGCAACAGTGCACGCTGCGCTCTGACCTGCTGCCTCGTGTTGCTCCCTATCCTGGCAGGACTCACCGCCTACCTGCTCGTTGGCCAGCTCCGGGCCCAAGGAGAGGCCTGTGTGTTTCAGGTAAGCAAGACTCCGCAGTGACCTGGGGGATCAGAAGACCCCCCTGGGGCCACCTGGCCGCTATCGCAGCTCTGGACAGAGCTTCTTGGTCCATCATGGTCCCTGCTTCCATATGCAAAGGAAAGGTAGAATGTGAAAGGTGGAGAACTCCAATTTGGTTTTTATTCTCAGTATTTCTGGGGGATGAATTGTGCCTTTTTAGGTTTATATGGAAACAACCACAAGCCACTTATTTTAAATAATTATAATCATAGTGCACTGATAATTTGGGAACATTCATTTTCTCTAAAAAAAATGAAAAACTAAAAAAAAAAACCTAAATTACAAAACTAATACATAGTCATTGAAAAAAGGTAGAAAACACAGATAAGGAAAAGAAGATAATTATCATTACCCATAACTGCGTAGAGTGACCATTATTAACATTTGGGGATATATAATTTCATACTTTTTAATAAGATGGGATTGTTTTGAGTCTCCTATTATGATTTTGTTTATTGTTAGTAAATTCACAGCAGCATGATGATACAGATGGTTGTATTGTATTCTTATGTATGTAGATGCTGTAATTCAATCAACTCCCCTTTCTTGGGTTTAGAAATATTCTTTTTCGAAGCCCAAGAAAGAATCTCCCACCTGATTATTTATCTCTGGTCTTGGTAGGGGTGGGATGTCAGGAAGCTTAGTCAAAAAAGAATACAGGGTCTAGGGAAAACAATGGTGCAGTGGTGGGCAGGTGCTGACAGGTGATGGGGAAAACATAGTTCTAGACTAGGAACTTCAAAAACCTTAAAACCTGAAGAATGTGTCATTCAAGGGATACCCTTTAAAAAAAACCAAAAACAACTCTCCTACATAATCTCTGGTAGGCAATTCAACCTCGGTCCAAAGTATTAAATTCCAGAGGGGAAAACAGGTTTTTCAGTTGGTTTAATTGGAAATCTGTTTTCTAAGCACTGCTGGCAACTTCAAAGCAGAGACCATGAGCAAGCCATGGTTAATGTGTAACTTTCACCACCCATGAGGGTCAGCAAACAGACTGAGATTCAGACAGCAACATCCATGGCCACATGCCATCATTCAGGAAATGTAGAAATATGCAGACAACTGGAAATGCTGTTCATGTTCCAGGAGAATGGGAGGGCACGGGGGTTCAGGCTGTGATGCCTAGACCGCCATGGGGCTGGTTCCAACAAAGTCAAACTGCAGCGTGCAGTCAGCATTCTGGACTCAGTCCCTCTTTAGCCAGAAAGAGATGGCTGTTCTTGAATGAGGCATTAAGTGGCTTCCGGTAACCTGAGCTCTCCTGCGTTCTGATGAAAACACTCCCTCTGCCCCAAACGATGTCTGAGATTGCCCATGTTGTGTTGATCTAGAAGTCCATCAGGTGCAATGCCACGGTACAGTGGAGGCCAGTGATGTGCTTAGGAAGAGAGTGTGAGGCACAAGCTGGCGCTGCCCAGGAAGCCCCTTGAGGGAAGGAGCTGCATGCCTGCCCTGTTGCAGGCACTCAAGAGATGCAAAGGCTGGGCTTCCCTGGTGGCGCAGTGGTTGAGAGTCCGCCTGCTGATGCAGGGGACGCGGGTTCGTGCCCCGGTCCAGGAAGATCCCACATGCCGCGGAGCGGCTGGGCCCGTGAGCCATGGCCGCTGAGCCTGCGCGTCCGGAGCCTGTGCTCCGCAACGGGAGAGGCCACAACAGTGAGAGGCCCACGTACCGGAAAAAAAAAAAGAGATGCAAAGGCCAATACCCCATTCTGTCATGGGGACCTTTGGAGCTGTGGTTTGGCCAAGCTATATAACTTAGTCAGAAGAAAAAGAAAGGAAAATGGGGCTAAGGCTGGGGCACATGAAACAAAGGGAGTACTGAAAAGAAACACCTGGCCCATTCAAAGAAGAGATTTAAGTAAGAGTGCTTAAAGAGTTCAAAGAAAGGTCAATTTACTGAGTTGCAGACAGATTAATGAGAACCGCAGGGCCGGAAGCATCCTGGGGTTACCACAGTATGAAGCTCGTCACCACCCCTTGGCCTGAAGAGGCAAATAGAGGGAAAAGTTTTAGAGGAACCCAAGGAGACCTAAAACGTAGGAGAAGGCCTGCCTGGAGGAGCTGAGGGTTGAGTTGAGGAAGGCCATCTGCCAAAGCAGCAGGGAGGGAACAGAAAGCAGCGAGGGAAAACTCTGACCAGTCTGCCCCCAGCCTCTCATCCCCTTGGCCAGACTCAATTGGAAGCTGGGCTCGAAAGAGCCAAGGAGCAAGTGTGCCAGGAGGTCAGTGAGGGCTCAGGGCATAGAGTGGATCCGCAGGGGCTAACAGACAATAACCAGCTCAAAAGAGATGCAAGAAGATGGGATTCAAGTGGGAAAACCAGGTCACCGGGACAGCCTGGGGACATAACAATGAAATGTCAGGACTCTTAGTCACCTGAGTTTGACTCCCAGCTCCATAACCTCCAGCTGTGTAAATAAGCACATGGCTTTTTTTTTTTTTTTTTTTTTTTGGCGTCTGTTTCTCTTTCTACCAAAAAAAGATACTAATATCAGTTCTCTGACAGCACTAATAAGGTATGTGTAGGAGCAGTTTATATGTTGGGAATGTGGGGAGAGCTACAATTACGCAGTAACAGGACTCGACAGCACCATTTGTCACGCAGAGTTCGTCCAAACTTCTCCTCTTAATTGAAGTGACCATCTGTGTTAGGTAATTGGCTTTCTCCAGGGGAAAAACCAACTTCTAATTTCCTTATGGTAGTTTGGCAAATTGGAGCAAGGTGCCCACCTAAATTAGGCACCTGTCTTCCTACAGAAACTGGGAGGTGGGGGCATTACCTCTCCTGGTGTTCACATTTCAGAGAGATGCTCCCAGGTCACGGGGGCAGGGGGGGAAGAAAAGGCCTATCTGTTCTTCAAAAGGATTTAAATACATTTCAAAGCAAGAAGAAAGTACTTACAAGTTTTCTAACCTAAATGCTCTAGGAAAAAGGAAGGGAAAGAAATCTCGTCCCTTATTTTCAACAGGGGGAACTAAGCCTCTTATTTTTCATTTGCACTTGTTCTTATGATCTAGACCCCACAGTTAGTAAGACCTAGATCCAGAATTCAAACTCAGATCTGTCTCCCTCAAAGCCTGGAACATTCCACGAGCTCTGCAAATACAAAGCCCCACTGTGATCTGCCCACGTGGACTCCCCCAGACTCACCTAGGGGCCAATAGCCACCTTCGCCGCCACCTACACCCGCTTCCCCCGTGTCCCAGCCTTGCTCCCCCCTCCTCTTCACCTCCCGCACGCAGCCCCACAGTCCTCCTCTTCTGCCCACAGCCTTCATGAGATCCATGGAATCTGAGATTGTTTATGGAATGAGGTTTCCATTCCCACAGTGGCCAGGCAAAAGGCAATTCAATCCTAACACAAGAAAAACTGAGAGAGGAGGGCCACACAGACCTTCAGATACATTCACAGGCCTGAAGAGCTGGCTCGGCAGCAGCAGAGGATAAGCTGATGATAATAATGACAATAATAACGACACGATATGAGCTCCCACCTCAGACTCGTAGAGAGCTCTCCCAAACATGATCCCGCGGGATATTCACACCAACCCAGAGATGCAGTAAGACGGTGAGCAGTGGCGTGTGGCAGACGAGGAACTTTGGAGAGAGAGCGTCTGCGTGAGCACCCAAGGTCGCAGTGGGGAGGGACGGAGCCAAGTCTCAGCTGGCAAATCCGGTTTCTCTCGGCTTCCCTGTTGCCTCCCTTCCACCTCCTCCCCAACCACAGTCAAGCTCTCGATCAACGAAAATACTTTCCATCTGCCCTTTTTGTGGATGAATGAGGGGATCACCCTCATGTGTTGAGGAGGACAGGAAACAGGAGTATTCTGTGAAACAGGAAATTCTGTAAAGATGGGCCTGGTCTTGATTCTCCACACAGGAGCCAAAATTATTCCTTGGAAGCTTTCACTGCATTGTGTCACCTCTGTGGCTTCATCTTCTACCCCTTTCCCTTCTCTCCTGCCTCTGGCCTTTCAGCCACCCCGGCTTCCCTCAGTTCCCTCAGGACTCCAGTGCTCTCCTGTCCCCAGTCCTCAGCGGGGCCGTTCCCTCTGCCAGGGCTGCCCTAAGGGACTTCCTCATTCCATCCTTGTAGCAACCAGGGGAGGCCAGCATCCCTGAGAATCTTTCCTACTCTAATTTAGGAGGGAGTTGAGGCTTGAGAAGAGAAGGCTCAAAAGGACTTGAAAGGAAGAGAGTGAGCAAAGTACAGAAGCTCCCCGAGTTTCAGTCTTCCCATAATACCCACCCTACTGAAGTGCAGTGAGGGTTCTAAGGAATCTCTATAAAGCCCCTCACAAGTGCTCGCAATATGGGCACTAGCTGGGTATTTGTCCCTTTCTTTCCCCTAAGTGGAAAAGCTCTTCACAGATTTATAGAAATTAAGAGATGGAAGTGCCCTTAGTCCCAGGGCCAGCAACTATGACCCGTGGGCCAAATCTCACTCACTGCATGTTTTATAAACAAAGTTTTATTGAAACACAGCCACACCCACTTGCTTACGTACTGCCTTGGCTGTTTTCACACTAAACAAAGGAGTTAAGTATTTGTGACAGAGGCCATATGACCTGCAAAGTTAATATTTACTATGTGGCCCTTTACAGGAAAAGTTTGCTGACCCTTGATCTAGTCTAATCTCCTCGTTTTACACTTGAAGAAGCCAAGGATCAGAGAAGGGAAGGAAAAGTTCAGGGTCACAGAGCAGGTTGGGGGCAGACCTAGAACTAGATACTATTTCTATGTTGCCTGGCCTCCTTCTACCAGAAAACAGGACCAACTCCTTTCCTGCTGGGTCCCTAGACCAGACTGTGGAAAAGCAACAGCAACTTGTGAGTAATGTTCCAGGATTTTATTAGCAGCAACAAAAACGGTCACCAGGACTGTTAAAAAATATTTTAAACTGGACTCTTCCTTCAGGGGTTGTGTAAGGAAAGATTCAACATGACAAACTTATTATCCAGTAAGTTGCAGAGCAGAAATCAAAATTAGATTTGAGAAGGTTGGGTTAACTGCCTTTAGGTGAAGTGACCATAAATATAGCATCGATTAAATATATCATGGTCCTTTCATGCAATGGAAAATTAAAATGAAGCATCTCTACGTGTAAGGATAGGGAATTTCTTGAAGATGTATATTAAGTGAAAAAATCAAAGTACATTAACAGCATATAGAATGTGAAACACTTCATTTTCTGAAAAAATAATGTACATTAATATATATGAATGTATTTATAAAGGCATAGACTATTTCAGGAAGATGAACAAGGAGTCTGGTAACTCTGTTAGCATCCAGATGGGGAAACTGGGTGGCTGGGTAACAAGGGAAATGGGGACACATTTTTGAACCTATATCCTTTTGTACAAAATGTATATGTTACCTATACAGAAAAATACACATATATATATATATATATATATATATATATATATAAAATATAGAGAGAGCGACACAGTAAAATGTTTTAGGATCTTTAGACTCCTGGAGAATGCTAGATAGATTTGCAACGTGGAAAAACCATGGGTCAAAAGTTCAAACCCAGTTTGATTTCTGGCTTAGCCACTTCTTAGCCATGTTACCTAAGCTTCCTGGCCTCCGTTTTTTAATGTATGAAACAGAGATAATTAGAAATAAAACCCTTAAAGTATCTGGCAGGGGGTGGAGGATTAGCAAGTGTAACAGTTATGTCCTCGGAACTTCCCTGCTCATGGAAATTATGTCAAAGAGAACGAATTCTGCAGCTGCCCTGGAATCTGC
The DNA here is from genome assembly GCF_949774975.1 of Lagenorhynchus albirostris. Lineage (NCBI taxonomy): Eukaryota > Metazoa > Chordata > Mammalia > Artiodactyla > Delphinidae > Lagenorhynchus > Lagenorhynchus albirostris. Next base: position 19,453,854 of record NC_083101.1, read on the forward strand.
CATCACCAGTCCAGGGAGCAGGTTCTGGCACTGGAGGGCTTTTCTTGGCCCCTGATATTTGTGAGCTATCTTCGTGCCTCCTTCTCCACCCTGGTCTTGTACCCTCAACCCACGCTCCAATCCATCCTTTACCGGCTGCACTTGACCATGGCCTGGGCCTTCTTTTGGTCCTTAGTGGCATCCATTGCCTTCAGGACAGGTCCACCGCCCCCGCTCTGGCCCACAGGTCCCCAGAGGCCAGGCCTTTGTCTTCCCCGAGCACTGCTCCAGAACACAGGACTCTATGCTCCAGGCATAACTGAATGCACCACACTGGCTCAGCCCAAGCCCAGCACAGAACGGGGACTCAGCACTGTGCAATGAAGAGTCAGGGATGCCAAGGGAGGCACTGCTTCCCAGGGCTGCACCACTGTCAGTCTCTGCCCTTCCCTCCAAGTCCTACTTCTAGAATCATCTGCACACATTCTCCTCACCTCTCTTTGGTCCCCTCCAATCTCACTTTCGACCCTTCCCGAAAATCCACGCAAGGCTCCTAGTCCTTGTTCCCTGCACCTCCTTTCTCCTACACATTCCCCTGAGAGGCCCTGGTTTCCATCCAGACCAGCAGGACCCCACAGTGAGGCCAGCTCAGGCTTCAGAGGTACACAGATTAGAAGGAAAGCCATGGCCCCACCACATCACAACTGTGGCCTTATAATAATTTATTATATATCAGACTCCATTCTAAGTTTTTTCATATTTAGCGTTTTGAGAAGAGTACATGAGATCATGATATAAAGTTCTTAATGTGAGGTCTGGCATATAACACGTGTACTACATGTTTACCGTTGGTACTTCATGCATCATCTCAGTTAATCCTTGAAACTGCACAATGAAGAAAGTACTACTGTTATCTCCACTTTAAAGAAGATGAATCTCAGGCTTAGAAAATCGAAACCACATGTCCAAAGTCACACAGAGTGTGACACTGGGATTCAAACCCACGTGTATGCTCCTCCTAGCCACTACGCTAGTGTGCCTCTGAGTGTAAACCCAGCAAATTATTCACTTGCTGGCGGTGGTCAGGGGGATTTAAAAATGATACCCTAGAAAATACCTTTCACATAGTAAGTGCTCATAAATGCTAGTTCCCTTCCTCCCCTGGGGACACCTAGCTATCCCTGGCATACAGAGGCACTCACTAAGCATTCCCCGGTTGGAGAGAAGGATGGAGAGGTGCACAAGGTACCTGACCTCCCTAAGTCATACTACCTGTCTACAAAATGGGGAGTGTAACACACTTTCTTCATATCATTTTGCTGAGAATTCTGCAAGGACAAGTCCGGAAAGCTGTTGCCATAAGGTAAATGCTCCACAGACATTACTTCTCTACAGACTCCACATCTGAGTCTTTTATTTCACTCAAGCTATTCCCTCTGTTGGATGAGGATGGTAACGATAAGCCCCTTTGCAAAACACTGAGCACTCAGTGGCTGCCTCTGCTGTAGCCTCAGGGAGCCCTGGCACAGCTGGAGGAGAAGCCCAGCTCACTCCCAAGGTCAGGCCAGGGGCAAAGGACAGAGAATCCAGAGAAGGTGAGGGTGCGCTGTCGAAATGAAATGAAGGGAGGGCAAGCGAGCAGGGAGAGTGAATCCCACACCGCCGCTGCAGCTCCTGGCTGGTGATTCCACGATCCATTCATTCCCCCTTTAAAATCAACACGCACATCGCTCAACCCCAGCTTCCTCATCTAACAGACCACAGGCAGCCCAGCAGCCGCAGCACCGTGGCTGTAAGAGGTCATCTCCCAGCCTGGTGTCCTTAATGAGGCCCAGGAGCTGACAGCGGCAACAAGCATGGAGTATGAACGGGTGGAGGGATATCCCATTCCCTAAACTCCTGGAGACTGTGAAACGGCAGGAGTCCAGAAGCAAACTGTGGACTGAGGAGGCCCCTCCTGTTGGGAGAAGCGGGAAGCCATCCAGAGCTCCGAAATGATCTCTGTGCCGCTGGTCATAAAGAGACACACAGGTGGCTTCTGTTTACCACTACAGTGGTGGGACCAAGGGGAAGGTATATGGAACCAAAAATACATACCACAAGGATTGATTGAGCACAAACACAGAAGGAAAATGAATTGGCTATCCACTCTATGCGTCTGGTCTTTCTTAGCCATCACAACAGTCCTGGGAGGAAAGAATCATTGTTTACTGTGTGTGGGGGGGGGGTATGCGGGCCTCTCACTGCTGTGGCCTCTCCCGCCGCGGAGCACAGGCCCCAGACATGCAGGCCCAGCAGCCACGGCCCACGGGCCCAGCTGCTCCACGGCACGGGGCATCCTCCCGGACCGGAGCACGAATCCACATCCCCTGCATTGGCAGGCGGACTCTCAACCACTGTGCCACCAGGGAAGCCCCATTGTTTACTTTTATTGATGAGGAAACTTGAGCCTTACTGAGGTTAAGTGACAACTAGGAAATAATAGAGATGGGATTTCCACATTTGCTGGGCTGCAAACACCACATTCTTTGCTCTGTACCACTCTAAGTGTTGCATGTAAAGACCCGTCCAGTTAAAGACCTAAACGTAAGGCCAGACACTATAAAACTCTTCGATGAAAACACAGGCAAAACACTCTATGACATAAATCACAGCAAGTTCCTTTTTGACCCACCTCCTAGAGTAACGGAAATAAAAAGAAAAATAAACAAATGGGACCTAATGAAACAAAAGCTTTTGCTCAGCAAAGGAAACCATAAGAAAGACAAAAAGATAACCCTCAGAATGGGAGAAAATATTTGCAAACGAAGCAACTGACAAAGGATTAATCCCCAAAATATACAAGCAGCTCATGCAGCTCAATATCAAAAAACAAACAACCCAATCCAAAATGGGCAGAAGACCTAAATAGACATTTCTCCAAAGAAGACATACAGATTGCCAACAAACACATGAAAGGATGCTCAACATCACTAATCATTAGAGAAATGCACATCAAAACCACAATGAGGTATCACCTCACACCAGTCAGAATGGCCATCATCAAAAAATCTACAAACAATAAATGCTGGAGAGGGTGGGGAGAAAAGGGAACCCTCTTGCACTGTTGGTGGGAATGTAAATTGTTACAGCCACTATGGAGAACAGTATGGAGGTTCCTTAAAAAACTAAAAATAGAACTACCATATGACCCAGCAATCCCACTACTGGGCATATACCCTGAGAAAACCATAATTCAAAAAGATACATGTACCACAATGTTCACTGCAGCACTATTTACAATAGCCAAGACATGGAAGCAACCTAAATGTCCATCGACAGACGAATGGATGAAGAAGATGTGGCACATATATACAATGGAGTATTACTCAGCCATAAAAAGGAATGAAATTGGGTTACTTGTAGTGAGGTGGATGGACCCGGAGTCTGTCATACAGAGTGAAGTCAGAAGGAAAACAAATACCGTATACTAACACATATATATGGAATCTAAAAAAACGGTACTGATGAACCTAGTGGCAGGGCAGGAATAAAGACAGATGTAGAGAATGGACTTGAGGACATGGGGGTGGGGAGGGAAGCTGGGATGAAGTGAGAGAGTGGCATTGACATAAATACACTACCAAATGATGTACATACACTACCAAACGTAAAATGGATGGCTAGTGGAAGCTGCTGCACAGCACAGGAAGGTCAACTAGATACTCTGTGATGACCTAGAGGGGTGGGATAGGGAGGGTGGGAGGGAGGCTCAAGAGGGAGGGGATATGGGGATATATGTATACATATAGCTGATTCACTTCGTCGTACAGCAGAAACTAACGCAACATTGTAAAGCAATTATACTCCAATAAAGATCTGGGGGAAAAAAACACCACCGTCCAGTGCACCTTAGAGGAGGATGAAATGAAACCACCTTGGAATCAAACACGTCCAGGTTGGATGTATCCTTGTGCAAGTATAAACAGGAAATTGCAAGAGGAAAAGGCAAATGTCTGTGTATTTCTCCTAGAAGTGCTGGGAGGATGTTATGGATCATAAAACGTTTATGCCTTTGCAATTGTGGCATTTATGACGGCAAGAAATAGCTATCTCTTCCTGTTTATGAATATACTAGAGAGTGAGTACAGAATATGGGAGAAAGGCTAAATGGGTCATTAGTTAAAATACGCTCAGGGGATTTTTCTGGGGAAATGCCAATAAGAGAATCTCAAAGACCACATCGCTTCAGGCTCATCCATTATGTAGTCAGCTAACGTTTACGGGGCTCCGGATATGTGCCAGTCTGTACTTGGTCTAAAGGTTTAGCTCCCAGGCCTTTCATGTACTCTTTGCCTTTGGCTTACAAAGACTATTATCAGGTGATAACCTCTTCTGAGAGCAGCTGGAGTACTTACTAGCTGAGAAGCCCACACAAACACCAGAAGGACCTGGCACAGGGAAACCCTCAGCTAGACAGTAGTCTCCTCCTTCCCTCCATCCTTCTTTGTTCCCTGTTGGAAGTATTAGAGAATTCCGAAAATGCTTAAAGTAATAGGTCATGGTTAGTTTGAGTGGGGGTTTACCAATCTATATGCAGCCACCCCCCAAAAAAAAGCAAGAAGAAAAAAGGAAATAAAATCAAGTGAGACTGAAAATTCCCTGACCTGTAAGAACTAAGGGGTGAAAAGCACCAGCTTACTTTGCTCGGACTAATAAATTCCAGGGTGGCAGGCAACCCACTCTCCCACTAATATGTATGCCCATCGGCAGACACATCTGCCTTTTCTGGCTCTGATCCTGGCCAACGGTCACGACTCTCAACAAGCATTTCTAGAGCCATGGCTATGCTCCAAGCAGAGCCTGATGAAAAACTCTGGAGGCCCCAGTACTAAAAGATTATGGCTACCCACCTCTACATAATCATGTTTTTAAATTGAAACAAAAACTCAAAACTCTGCATGTATTCTAAAATTACAGGGTCTCTTTCCTAGTTTTTTTAATTGTAAAACTCTGGCTACAGTCACTGAAGCTGAATTTGACTCCATCTTCTGCTCTGTTTCCTGCCTGTCTCACTGGTGCCCGAGCATCAGTGTATTTTGCCAACTGGCTAATCCAGTGGGAGTGCCAGGCACTGTCTGAGGTGCTACAAATATAGTGGTGAGCAAGACAGGCAGAATTCTACAGGCAGCTGGAATTCTGCTAGAGAGAGAAAATCAATAGCACACAAATAAGTCATATCACTTGAGGGAGTAATAAATGTTCCGAAGGGGAAATAAAATTGGACCCTGGTTCTCAGCCAGTGATTTGAGAAGGTATGTAAGGGGAAATAAATCACATTCTTCAGGGGTGTTCTTGGACTCCATGTCTATTCAGATTTGGAAGCTAATGTTGCAGTGACCAGCATCTCTCGGGAGCCATCATCTCCTTGGTATCCCAGAATAATCAGAAGTGATGGACATGAGTCAGAGCTGGAAGACAGTAAGCCATTTATTGACTTTTTTTATAAGCAACCATCTCGAGAGCAGGCATTGAGCCAGCTCACATGCATAAACCTTTCCTCAAAGACCTACTAGCTCATCCTCTCAAATCTCCTCTTCATTCTTTCCTGCTTCTTATCACAATAATCTTCCTCCCATGACAAACAGAGTGATTATTAAGAGAAACAGCAATGGAAGCCTTTAGATGTTGTTCTTGGAAACAGGGTCCCAGCTGATGTTCTTCGTGGAGACTCTTGGAATGTTGTGTTCTTCAAACCTGCCAACAGGCACTATCTTAGCCTCCAGAAGTTTAGTAGTATTCCGGGTGGGCCACTTAAAACCCACACACATCCATCCATATATGAAAATAAAGTGTCTAAGTTACAGAAATCCAGCAGAGCAAATAAGGAAATGTGTTCACTCTCAAATTCTTGCTAATGACAATGGGACTCTGAACCAGAAGAAATGCTCCAGACTCTTAGCTGAGGGTCTGCTTAGACAAAAATAAGTAGGATGTTCAAGAAGGTTTCTCAGCAGAGAACTAAATGAAGTAGAAGGTGGCCAACCAAGGCAGCCATTTCCTATACAAGGGGGTGCAACCAGGCTCTTCCAAATTTTTTGAGTTCACCTTCAGTTTTCTGCCTTGCCAAAGGATCGAGTTCTTTGTCAGCTCTGTCAATAGCAAGTAAGGAAACAGTCTACAGAATAAGGCCATTTCTAGGCTGCTTCTCCACCTCCCAAGATCATCAAAGTTACTGATGCTGGATAAGCAGTCATGTCGATTGGGTTTAGGTTTTCAAAGACTATGGTACTCATGACCCTATGCTAAAAGCGTATAATATATTCACTTGGCAGCAGAAATTCTTGCAGTTTCCCAACTGCTCCTGTGCTCTGTTGGGCCTCCTAACTCTTGCACAAGCTTTTAGCCTTGTCTGAAATGGTCATTATCTTTATTACCTGGTTAATACCTATGAGTATTATATACCTGTGAGTATATATAAGATGCAGTTCAGGTGTAATCCCCCCTGATTCTCCCACTTCTGGGCCAGGTTCCTGTTTTCTGGTCTCTGTGTTTCCCCCACTGTCACAGTGCAGGGAACCACTAGTACTTATCCATCCACCTCAGCGGATGAGGGGCTTGCCTGGAAGTTATAAGGAGCAATGGCTGAGGGCTTGGGATTCTGGAGTCAGTTGACCTGGGTTAAAATCCTGCTCCTCCGCTTTCCAGGTATAAGACACTGGGCAAGTTTCTTAATGTCCTAGGCCTAATTTTCAGTATGAGGATATAAATAGCATCCACCGTGGAGGGTCACTGCCAGGCTGAAGGAGATGAGGCACGTGAAGGGCTTAGCACAGCCCAGCGCCGCTACTCGGTGAATAAATGGTAGCTACACTTACTGCCTTTTTCATGTCCCTTGAATCATTCACCGTGGTCGCCTCTCATGGCTGGAGTACAGAGAACCTGGAGAAGGATAAACAGTAGGTACCAAGACTGGGATGGCAGTTGGCACTTTGAATGCCAACATAAGTATTCGGGACTGTGTTAAAGGTTATGGGGAGCCATTGAAGGTTTATGAACAGAGACGTGTCTCAAAGGGATGCTTTAGAAAAAGCCCTCTGGAGGCAGGCTAAGAGACGGGTTCAGGAAAAGGAGGAACCAGGTGGAGGAAGCTCTGTTAGGAGCCTATGGGAAGAATCCCGGAGAGCAGCGTGCTGAGGCCTGGGGTAGAGGCATGAATGAGAGAAACTCCAAAATAGAAATGACAGCTTGGGTTTGCGGAAGAAGAAAGAAAGAAATTTCAGGCTTGGTAACTGAGGAGAGGCAGTAGTGTTGCCATCAACAGAACTAGGAAGTGGAAAAAAGAGCACTGGAAAGGGGAGAAAGTCAGTTAGGCATTCAAAGACAAGATCTCTGCCTTCAAGAGGGCTTCCAATAGAGGTTAGGTAACATGTCTTGGAGTAAAAAGAGCCTGGTGCTCTGGGCTCTAATAAGATCACTGTTATCACAGGACTGCTCGCAGACCTAGACTCACCAACGACACAGCTGCATCCACACAACCACACATGCGTGTAGAGAATCCATGCACACAACACCAGACCATAGACACACGTAGACACACAGATGCAAAAACACATAGACTCATACCCTCTTCCACTGATGAAGCTGTCTTCTCTCATACTCACATAGACATACAATTTCTCATTCACAAGTACACACACACACACTCACACAAACACACACGAATTTTAAGATGTAAAATGACAAGTGTTCATGGTGACATGAGGATCAGTGGTCTTGGGGACTGTGTAGTTATGAGGATCAAATGAGAAGACTCTGGATTGAGTCAAAATTGTATCAGAGAAGAGAACATTGGAAAATGTAAGAGAGTGATGTCATTCCTAAACTAAGAGCTTGGTTTTGCTCCTGAGTTTATACGCAGGTCTTGTGAATGGTGGTTCTTCATTTTCCATGCATTCTTTGCATTGACTCATACATTTTCTTCATCTCAAATCTGGGAGTTATCTATCGCTGGGGTTGTTATTATTCCCATTTTTCAGATGACGACACCAAAACTCAGAGCGGAAGTGTCTTGCTCAAGATTATATTGTTAATAAATGGTGGAACCAGGATTCAAATTCAGGTCTGTCTACCCCCAAATCAGTTACTCTTTTTAACTACCATGTGGTATCTGAAATGGCTCACAAACTAGGGTTGCAAGAATAAAAAAGTCTTCATATATTGCATGGAAACAAGGCAGGATTTTGGAGGTTGATGAGAAAGAGAGCATAGTCATTATTCCTTTTTTGGTATCACTTTTTGCAACAGTTCCAATTTTTAAATTGTGCTGAAGAAAAGAAAATAAAGCAAGTGAGGCTATTTGTTCAAATAAAAGAAGCAATGATAAGATGACAGAGTGCCCTAGAATGGAACAGGAAAAGCTCTCAGGACAAAACTTTAAAGTTGAGCTTCAGAGACAAGCATAGGAGAGAGAAAGGTCATTGGGGTGCTGGAAGATGAAAGAAGAGAGCTTGGGTGCAAGATTCCCATCAACCCAATATTCTCATTCCCATTTCCCTTATCTCTGAGTACTGAGGCTGGGTAGCAGCAGCATCTTAAACACGCCCATAACATGGGCAGCTGCAAGATAATATGAACCATAATATGCTGACAAGATAATATGAACCATATCTTTCTTTCCCAATAGACTCCAAAAGGACAGGAGCTTGGACCTTCACATCAGCGATCTTGTAAGTGTGTTCATATTTTATGCCTTTTCTTGTGGGGAACAAGCACATTTCTCATAGTCTGATACATGGGAAGTTAAGAGGCAGGACCCAGAGGAAAAGAGAGGCTCCTCCCCAGTCACTAAGAAGGCAAAATGGTGCCCTGGCCAAGTGCATGGCCTGTGGAGCAGACAGCCTTTAGGCAAATAATTTCACCTTTCTCTGTCTCAGTTTACTCACCAATAAAAGTGGTTATAATAGTACTTACCTCCCAGGGTTAGTGTGGATTAAATTAGTTAATTCCTTTAAAGATATTAGAATACCTAGCACATCAAAAGTATGCAATAATTTTTCCTTTTATCATCAATAACATCATCTTTATCACTGTAGTTAGAACACACTTGTCCAGTATAGTCATCTCTGAGAACCAAAAGGAAATGCTGAGGCCTTCTGGAGAACTGATAGGGAAACAGAGGTCCAGAGAGGGAAAGGGATTTGCCAAGGTCATATAGCTACAGAGTAGTCCCCACCTAGTTCTGTTAGGACATCCAGATGGCTCAGTGGATACGGTTAAAGGGACTACGAAGAAGGCAAAAGGCCAACCAGCTCCCACAGAACCAACAGAAGCAAAGGAGAGGCGAGGTGAGCTTTGCTGAACACCAAGCATGTGCCAGGAATCGTTCTGAGCACCCAGCATCCATGGGAGGAATTGACGTACCCATGTTAGATATGAGAAAGCAGAGTCTCAGGATGGATAACTTGTCCAAAGTCATGGGGCCAAGGTTAATTTGTGTTCAAGATTATTTCTCCTGAGGCTGCCTTGTCCCTGCCCACCCCCAAGAAAGACCTGGACCAAACTGCAGGAGAGGAAGGTTCCCCCCAGCTGCAGGCACCGCGCAGCTCACCAAAGGCTGTCTTCACTCCAATCACCCTCTGACTCATAGAAAGCATTTTTCTCCTTTCCTTACAGATGCACCTCCTGGAGCCGGCGGGGATAAGCCAAGGGCACACCTGACAGGTAATTCTTCCGGGTGTGTTTTCCAGGAGACTATGGGCCCTGGGCCTGAGGTTTCTTTCAGTGTTTGCCAAAACTCATTCTTGTAGCTTTAAACTGGAAACCACACCCTTTGGTAACAGACTCCTCCTCTCAGTCAGGGTCTTCAGATGTCTTCCTCTCTCGAAGTGTCCAAAGTCCCATGTTTCTTGGGCATTTTCTTCCAGATTCTATCAGCTCTCTTCCTTATCTACTGTTTCTCTCTTTCATTCTCACACTCAGTCATTCAGAAATGGCTTTCCTCAGATTCAGAGATTCATGTAATTTTGAATCTAGTCAAAGATGAAAGCTCCCCTAAGCCAATTTATTGAGTCCATTCAAGAAGTTATTGGACACTTAGATTCAGGTAGGTATTTCTAAAGAATTTTCATTGATGTAAAGAGATTAAGAGCAATCTCTTAACATCACCGGTTGGCCAGATTCCCAAGTCTAGTGTCGAAATTCCTGACACCTCACATCTGGAGTCACATATACTTCTATGACTCCAGAGAAAAGAGCAAGACAGTGCAGAAGTACGTGTTAAAAATCCATTGATACTACATATAAAATAGATAACTAATGAGAACCTACTGTATAGCTCAGGGAACTCTACTCAGTGCTCTGTGGTGACCTAAATGGGAAGGAATCCAACAAAGAGGGGATATATGTATACGTATAGCTGATTCACTTTGCTGCACAGTAGAAACTAACACAATATTGTAAAGCAACCATACTCCAATACAAATTTTAAAATAAATAAATAAACTTTGCTGAATCCATTGAAAAACTAGAAAGTTAAAAAACAAGCATATTCTTCTGAGCTGTAAGAAAACCTGCAACCCAGAAGGGGATATCCTTGTGGCCCACAACACCTGTCTTAACGTTTGACCAAGAGGGAACTGCGATGAGTCCTGAATGAGGATTAGGACCAGGGAGATGCCAGTCACCATCACTTACCACTTGCATCTAAGAATGGGGGTTATTGAACAGGCTGGGCAGGAAAATCCTAGAAACTGAGTATGGAGATGCCAATCCTCTTCCTATTGAATGGGGGGAGTGGAAACGGGGAAGGGAATCTAGGTTCTACTGAGCTTTTAATATGTACCAAGCACTGTGGTAGGCAGTTTACATCCAGGATCTCTTTTAATCTGCGTATCAGCAAAACAGGATGGGGAAACTGAGGCTCAGACAACTAAATTCACTTATCCCAAGTCATAGGACTAGGAGGGTTGAGATCTGAGACTGACTCCAACTGTTTCCATTACAAATACTTCCTACCCAATCTCCTACTTGCTGCTGTGTTGGCCTAATTGCATACCAAGTTAATAGAACTTGCTTTGTCTAGAAAATACATGATTTTTGCTTTTAATCATCTGAGATGAATTTGTTAAATCTATTGCATCACCCACAGAGAAGGAGTAGAGACTATAAGAGGCGACTAATAAAAATGCCCTTTACAGATCTTGCAAAGAAGCAACAGAGCTCTCCAGGGGCCACTTAGTGCAGGGGCCAGGGGAGACACACACATTTTGAACATGTGTCATAATTGCAAAAGAAGCCATAGTCTAGTCAGCAATGGGAAAGACACTTTAGAAAAATCCAGGAACCAGGTTTTTGGTCAATTACCAGGTGAGAAGTTTGCTGAACACTTACTTAAATATGACCTATCCCAAAACTATGGCCAACGGCGCATAATGGTAATTGCTATGGATTTCAAAAGCGGTTGTAGGAAATTAAAATGTGTTTTAATTTTTTCTGGAAAGTATTAGTTTTATTGCAGGTTATCTTATTTGGTTTGAATCAATGGTGTGATTCTATTCTTTTTTTTCTGCTATAGATATAACCTCACAAAAAGCATTCATTCATATGTTCTATATAACATATACTTGTAAATAATGCAAACATAAAAACATATAAAAATATATAAAATGAAACAGGCTTATTTTTTAATCTGTCAAAATGAAAGATGTTGTTTATTTGAGGAAAGAAAATAAATATGTATTGAGTAACACTGTATCCAGCCACCATGATAAATATGTCCATGTCTCTTTCACTCATTTGATCTTCAGAACAACACTATAAGGGAGCTTTGTCTCCAGTTCACAGACAGGAAAGTGAGACTCAGAGAGAAGAACCTACATGATACAGAGTCGGAAGCCCGGAGCCCCAGTCCCTTTCACTCCACAACTCAATTATATTTTGTCTTACATTTTGGCCCTGTTGATGTGGGAGAAGCATTTACAAAATCTTCTGGATCTCTGGTGTTCTGCAAGCTAATTTTTTATTAATTACTGCCTGTGTTTCATGTGGCTTTGGACCATGCATTGGAAGGGAGTAACAAGGAACATGACTCACTCTCTCTGCAATGCCCTCTTTCTGTAGCAGAGCATTTCTGAAACCAGAAGCCTAACAAAAGTAAATGTAGTTTAGAGGATATTCCTAATTCCACATTAAAAAAAAAAAAATTAACCACCTCTTAATCCTTTCCACAGGTATTATTATCTCCTTTTCCTTTCTTTTTTTTTTCTTATTTGTTTTTTAAGGAAAGGTACATCAAAAAAGCAAATCTTTGCTTAGTAAAGAAATACTTTAAGCAAAAGGATTATCACAAGGTGGGGAGGTAGGGGAGGTGAGGGACTACTGCAGGCAGGAGAACCTCTGACCATAAAGTCTGCAAGTGTCTCAAGAGTTAGGCTAAAAGGGTTTTTCTTTTATAGAGAGGAGGACACAAAGCTGAAATGAACCAGGTGTGGGGAAGTGGGATGAAAGGTTGGCTTGACAGGCTCAGAGAATGTTTTACCCTGAGGCCAGCCTATTTTCAGGAGGCTGGTTCAGGTTGAGGGTCAGGTTGAGGGTGGGCCAAAGTTCAGGGGCCTGGAGGAAGGAGAGAAACTTAACTGAAGTTTGGTTAAAAAACATTTTGTTCCGATGAATCAGTGAAGATAAAACAGTCCAGCTAATCACTTATGAAGCAAAGAATGGGAATTAGGAGGGGCTGGTGTCTGGCCTTGGCACAGCTAAACAAGGGAGGTCATCCATCAGTTTTATCTAGGTCACTGGGGAAGAGGAGTTCTTTGTTGTAAGCTGTTTTCCAAAACACAGAGGAGTAAAGAGATTTTTTAACCTTAACTCTTTTCCAGGATCACAGGGCTCAGGAAAAAATTCAAGATTTTCAAATAAGAAAACTCAGGCTCAGAGAGGCAAAGCAATTTGCTTGAGGTCACCTACCTAAGATGCTACTCTCTGAACAGATGTGTATGTCCACTCACACATCCTCTACTCATTCCTCCTCAAGGAACTTGCTAGCTGTTGGTTTTATCCAATCTCTTTACTCTTTGAAAATGATTTAAGACTCTTTTTAGCAAATTCCACAGGTTCTGACGCAAGCACATGAAACCTCCCTCTTGTCTTTGCAGTTGTGAGACAAACTCCCACGCAGTCCTTGAAAAATCAGTTCCCAGCTCTGCATTGGGAACATGAACTTGGCTTGGCCTTCACCAAGAACCGGATGAACTACACCAACAAATTTCTGGTGATCCCAGAGTCAGGAGACTACTTTGTTTACTCCCAGGTCACATTCCGAGGGACCACATCCGAGTGTGGTGAAATCAGCCAAGGGAGCCGACTAAACAAGCCAGACTCCATCATCGTGGTCATCACCAAGGTAACGGACAGCTACCCTGAGCCGACCCAGCTCCTAATGGGGACCAAGTCAGTGTGTGAAATAGGCAGCAACTGGTTCCAACCCATCTACCTAGGGGCCATGTTCTTCCTGAATGAAGGGGACAAGCTCATGGTGAACGTCAGTGACATCTCTTTGGTGGATTACACAAAAGAAGATAAAACCTTCTTCGGAGCCTTCTTGCTATAGTGGCAAGGCAGATGTCGTTGTGTGAAGGTCCTCTGCCTCTTAGCTCCTAATTTTCCTCATTCATATGTAATTATAACTAGAAGGTTTTTTGGGAACATCCATAGAGACAGTGGTTAAGCCATGAAATTTAGGGGCCCAAAGTTCACACTTTATGTGCCTTACTGATGAGAATACTAATTGGAAAAAGGCATAAGAGAACAGACCTATTATCATGGTTTCTTGGAAGAGTGGTGAGTTTCTAAACATTAAAACACTGATCACCAGATGAACGGAACATTTCCACGCCTTCCTACTACACATTTGTCACCAGAGGGCCCAGATACTGTTCAATTTTATTATGAAGCATTTGCTTCGGTTCAGGAACCTTGAAAACAAAACCTAATGCCCTAGAAAACAGTGTAAACCCTTGAGAGGCAAAATCCTACGTCAGTTCCTCTGAACACATACTTTAATGCCTTGCCTACAAAAATGAAAAGAGAGCTGATATTTCTCATAAATGTTCTCAAAAAAAGAAACTGATTTTCACGCCATCTATGGCAAGTGAGAAAAACTACCTTTCTCTTTACTATGTACACATGCATCAAAACAAGCAAGTGTGAGTTCCACGTGTGTATGTCGAAATACATATAACAATAGCATCTATTCAGAACAGTGTTCTTGAGCGCCTTTTATGTGTGTGCTACCTTAACCCAAAAGACACTATGAAGACTTGAGACAGACTCTACCCAAATGTATATGAATACACTAGATGGCTCTGGTCAAATATCGCTCTACATATTACAAGGACTAATTCTAAGTTCTAACAAATCAGACACTGTTACAGAAGATTTCTGAAGCTCTCCTGACTATGTAATATAACCAGCTGATTAGGTCACTCAAAAAACTTGAAGACAGAGTTCTAGCTAACAGACCAATTATATAACAAACTTGACTGATGCCAAGAGACAATGGATTTATTCCCTGGGGGGGAAATATCAGTCACCACATCTGGAGATGTTAACCGAGATCTGCTCTGAGGTTTGATTCACAACTTTCTATGCAGAGCGTTATATGGGTATTTTTCTCTTAAAATATTCAAAGAGATTTAAATGTGGAATTGGCTAATCAGCCCAGCCAAGGCATCTTTCCTGAAGAAGAGGCTGAACACTGAGAAGGTCCTTCCATTGCTTCAATGAGTTCATATCCTCTAATCTGTATGAGTTTTCTGCACTCATATGTCAAGGGTTGGAGAGGCATTTCTGCTCTCTTAGCCTCTGTTGACTTGTCTGTAAAGGAGGAATCCACCAATCTGTTTCCCAGGATCAAATGAGCTCATGGGGATGAAACATGCTAACTTCAAGCATTCTGTGAAGTCTGAGAGCATGTCAGTGTGACATGCGGAGTGATCTCCAGCACCTTGGTCTCTATAATAAATGTTCCCTATTGTGAGAGACCTCACAGGTTGGTCTGAAAGCAAATTTGGCAATGACATCACTCTTTCTTACTCTTTTCACCAGGAGACTACAGCGGCAGAGACATGCATTATGGGGTTCCTGAACATGATGACTGGTGTAGCAGTACTTGATCAATATCTGTTGAGTTATAATTAAATAAAAATTAACTTCTAATTTCTGAGTTGGGAGGTTAAGGTTCTAAAGCCCTCAGCTTCTCAAAACAGCACAGGCCCAGCATGAGCACAGAGCAGGGCACGGTCACCTCCACCTGGTTCAGAAGTGACTTCACAAGGGGAGTGAAGCCTGAGTGACTCCTGAAAGGAGGTGGGCAGGCAGCGGATGGCCTCAGGGAAAGGGCATCTCAGACAGACTAATTACCCTTTACTTAAAGCAGAAAGGAAACGTTCCTCAGTAACTACAAACTCAGCTTGATGAGAGAATGTTTCCTCAACCAACTCCTAGAACAATATTTATTGTTAAATCAGGAATGCTTTATCAATGACTCCAGTCTGGCTCCAAGATCAGAACTAACACCCTATTAGGGAAAGAAAATGCTCTGCCTGCATCTCCATGAGCACACCCAGCAACCTGGGATATGGCAAAGGATCTGCATGCATAGAAGAGTCCAGAGTCCCCTCCACTGAAAGGAACCCCTATACCAAGGGCCCTCAAACCTTCCCTCTCTTCCACAGGGAATCTGGTGAATTTGGAAGTTTATCCAACAAATAGGAATTTCCTACTATCCTAGAAGACTTGAGGCTTTGGAAAAATCCCTGCCACACATTTGTTTTGCTCCTGTCATAAGCTTGTTTATTGAAGATTGTATTGTGCTCAAGTCTTCACTGCTGAATTTGTTAAATTCTCTCTGATATTTCTTTTACTGTTCAGATAGGCCCAGCCAGACATTTCTAGTGGAACTCAAGTCAGAACTTCTGTTTCCTAGGCATTATGTCCATAGCAAAACTTAGCATACTAGTTGGGAGAGTGAGGTGGGAGAATGCTTTTTAAGAATGTGATGGTCCCCTAAAAGGAGTAAATGGGGTGCATCCAAAGATTTGGAAGGGAAAAAGGAGCATGCTTATGTGCTTTAGAAAATAGTTAATTTAGGGAGAAAATGTTTTACCGATTCCACGTCTCTGAAAAGGCTGAATTCAAATCAATTCCACAAACACTTACTGAGTACCTACTTGCCCTGGGGATACAAAGATAAATTATTTTAGTCTCAGACGTATTCATTCTAACTGCTTAGCACCTCCACTGTCTGCAGATCCTTTATTATTTTGGTTGTATTAGCTAATTAATTAGCTAACTTTAGACACATGGATATTTTCTCATTACGAAAATGGGTGACATTTGATGAAGGATGATCATTAACAAAATGACTTGTGTTTACTCTAAGTGTTTTTTTAAATAGCTATTCAAGGATAGTTCTCCATAAATAAAAGGGGGGAAAATAAAGGTACTTTCTGTGCTAAAATCCATTATTTAAGCCACATGTAGAGAAAGGTTTATTATCTCCTGGACTAGAGTTTGGCCATCAACACCCATGAAAATATTAGAACTTTATGGATAACCCAGATGTTTTGAAAAGCCTGTGTTTCTCAGCCAATACAGAAGCCATGATCAAAATGCATGGGGTCACTAGTATTTTGACCCTGGTTTAGATCTATTTGGAACAAAATTGCTTAAGCTACTAAAATTCCTAGCTTTTTTTGACTAACATACTGTAGAATGTGAAAAAGTACACTTTCACATCCAGAAAGGTGTCTGGTTCAGTTCAATAACTAGGCATGCCAGAGCCCTTGCCTCTATTTCAGTCTAGGCTATGTCACCCCAGAGGAAATTCCACCTCTGCGATCGTCAATAACCCCTCTGGCTTATAAAAGTTCAACTAGCTCACTGTGCACACGGCAGGTCTGTTACCAAGTTTCTCTCGCAAGGTATTTTCCCAAGTCCTCTCCCTGTCGTGTTTCCATGATTGTGACACTGGGGATTAATTCTTCAGCACAGGACTCTTTACACGTTACACCTTGCAAAACACATGCAGAAGCCACTCGCCTCAAGACTTCTTACTCTCCCAGGACCCAGAGTCCTGGAAGTATTCTGCCATTTTTAGGAGAAATTTTTTAAACAATGTACCACTGTCCTGGATATTAAGAGCTATTGCATCACACTGACAGCTGGGCCTGGGAAGAATTCAGTGGACTATTAATCCCTGAATGCTTTTGCTCCAGCAGTGAGAGAGTGAGGGTCAGAGTAGTCACATCTATGCCCTGCTCCACTCTGTTAACCATATTTACAACTTTCCAAGCTCTGAGACACATTTACCCCCTGCCATCCATTCCATCACCCATTTTAAGAAGAAAATACCATACCAGCTCAGACAGGACTTACTTGTTCAGAACCACACAATGAGTTAATGGTGATCTAGAGCTAAGATACTGTTCCCCTGAATCATAATCCTAGGCTCACCCAATTACCCTCTGCCCTTATTAAATAGTAATTAATAATAACTGGAGGAGAAATTGGAGGAAGACATGAGAAATATTATCAAATATCTATGGGGTGACGTAGAAAGGGGGAAGAAATTTCTTCCATGTCTCCCTAGAGGAAAAAGCTAGGGCTAATAAGTTGAAGTTACAGGGTTACCATTTCTGGCTTGATATCCAAATGAACTTTCCACCCCAAAATAGAATGTCCCCAGATAGTGATTGCTCAGTCCCAGGAGACATTCAAGCAAAGGGCTCATCTCAAGGCTTTTGTAGAAACCATTCCTTCATTGAGGTGAGAGAAAGGATTGAGCCAAAGGATTTCTGAGGTCTTTTCCAAATCTTTGATTACACGGTCTTTTCAATTGACTTCTGTGTGTTCTATTTGATCATTAAGAACCTGACAGGTCTTGTCAAGAGTTCTGGACTTCTAGCTTAGAAGTGGTTGCCATTTCCCACCTGTTCAGAGATTGTCCAACACAAGTGACTCTGAGATGTTGACCAATAGAGCACATCATGGAATTTTAGAGCTGACGGGATCTGCAGAGCTTATCTGCTCCAAGTTACATCATTTTAAGGATGAAGGAAGCAAGGCTCAGAAAGGTGACGTAAATGGCCCAATGCCAGACAGTAGCTAGTAGCAGCGTGAGGCTAGAATGCATATCTCCTGACACCCAGCCCAGCAATCTTTCCATGTCATCCACGACTCAGTTATTTTCTTGAGCATATGTCACATGGCAGCACTTACCTAGATGCTGGAGAGCCAAGGCAAGAGGGAGTATGACAGGCAAGTCCCACTACCATGTTGCATATGTCTTCAGGAGGAAGGAGGCACACAATGTTGAGTAAATAAAGTAGCTGAACTTAATCAGATGACTTTATTTGTAAAGTCATTAAAATATGTAACTTCCCCTCTTTTGTTTCAGGGGTGAAAAGATTAAACAAGTATAGGTGTTTATGTGGTTTTAATGATAAGCCCCATGTGCTTTTACTGATTTTATGTTTTATGTTAAAACATCACAAACCCAAGGTAAATTGCATATTGTATGTTGTTGGATATGTATTTAACTGATGTAAGTGCCCTGTCTTCCAGCACTACTGTATGGATTCCAATCACTGTGAATGAAATGTTGTACGTGTTTAAAGTATTTAATAGATGCAACTTAATAAATTGGCATTGAAAGCTGCAGAATTTTAATAATCAGATCAATTCTTTTGTCCACCTGTTCATTTATTTTTCTTTCTAGATTAAGGTCTAAGGACAACCTCTTGGGGTTTTAAAATGCCTCTAGTTCTCCATGTATTTGAATTCAAAATGGCAACTGATTTTCACAGCTCATAATAAATCCTATGACAAACTGACTATGAAACCCCACAGATTGCGCCACTCTGGTCAGATGAGGGAAAGGAAGAGAAGGAGGGAATATACTTAGTTCCTTTTATGAATTAGGAGACTCTGTGGTTAAGTGGCTTAAACTCACAGCAAACAACCCTAAAAAAAGAGAAAGAAAGGCCAGAGAGAGTCATATTAGTACTTGATGGAGCCAGAATTTGGACCCAGGTCTCTCTGAAACTATACATGCTGCCACTCATGAAATGGCAATCAGCAAGAATTAAAAGGGTTCCACTCATCCATCTCTTTCCATTTCCCAGAGCAGTAGTTAAGAGTCACCATTGACGCTCAGCCAATAATAGGGTGGGACCATATTAAATTGCCATTTCTGTGGGTCAAAAAGGGTCACATTGAAATTTCATTTGTTTCCAGCTAATAGCTGTAGGTAAAATGAGACATGGATTAAGGGAGAAGAGGATAACGCTCTCCTCCAAAAACTCAGTCTCAAAATTTCCCCTCCCAGTGGGAAATCTAAGCATGTAGTAGTGTCCTTCTGAAATTCAGTTCTCACTTTTAGTTTGTACCCAACTCCTGGGAGTGATGAGAACAAAACATTTTTTACCCTTATGTAAAGAAATGAATTATTTGCCCTGAATTTATTAAAAGCCAAATGTCTACAAAAGTCATAATGCCAGTTCTCCAGATGAAAAAGATTGTTCTCCTAATCCAGCTCACCAAACACAACTTTTGCACTCAGTTCTCAGAGATTCTTCAACCCTAGGAACTTTAGATCAAGGAGACAAAACTGACCAACTGTTAGATAGTCTGACTATCTTTATTTACCATCCCTGTTCACATTGCTTCCACTCACCCACATGTACACACCAAAATAATAGTAATAATAATAACAATGCTCCAGGGTGGAATTGTAGAAAACACAGTGGATTGGAGTCAACAGATCTTCGTTCCAGGCCCAGGTCTGCCAGCTGGCAAATTCTGAGGCCTTGGGCCAACCACTTCATTCCTATGAATCTCAACGTCCTCCTGTGAGAATCATGAGTAGCAGTGGATAAAGTGAGCTAAAGCCCCTTCCGTTTGTAGTTTAGAAACTGGTATATTCTATGCTTATAATGCTTTCAAACGAGCTTCCCTTTTTCAGTGTGTGGGGGTAGAGGAGAGGGTTTCTGCAAGGGAAAGCAAAATTCCCCATGTACTGTACACTTCATGTACCTTACACTTGGCACACAGGGACTTTTTACCCCTTCGGGGCATGAAATGGAAAGGTAGCTGGAACTGAGACCTCAACTCCAGGGTCGGTGAACGCTGTTCCATGCTGACAACACTCTCCATGCCCCTCTGCCCCTCCCACCCCAATTCTCCACCGGGTATGGCAGCCCACTCACCATTCCACATAACAGGGATGGCCCCTCACGGGCTGAGGTTGGACTTTAACACTAGTGCTTAGAGCAGGCATTTTTTGTGTTCTTACCTTATGGAACACATTGAACTCAACTCTTCAGACAGTTCATCTTACTTCCCAATGTGATGAGATTGCACTATTACCCCATTTTACATATGAGGGAAATGAAGCCTAAAAGATTAAGTTTACCTGCCCAGAATTACTCAGCTAAGTCAACATTTGAACCCAGGCAGGATAAAAGTGCCCAACTCTCAGGGCTTATTGTTAGCAGTAAATAACAATCACTGACATTTAGTGGGCACTTAGATAAGCACTGCATCATCTCATTTAATCCTCAGTCAGAGGCTGATTTCCTAGTCTCAAATCAGTAAAACACATCTGCTCCCACAGAGATTGGCATTCTCAGGAACGGACCTCCAAAGATGACTGGGTCTTTCGTTCAGTGTAATACCACTGATTGAACAACCACTCTAACCTGAGAAGGGATCCAAGGATGCCCTCCCTTCCTGAATACCACGTCCCACTTGATGTCCTAATCCTGCTACCTGGAATAGGAACACTGGCAGCACCACTGTCCTGTCAGCTCAAACTTACCCCGGCTGGGAGGCCCTAAATCTGGACACATTCATCCCTCACGCCAGCTCCAGCTCACTTGATTTCCTTCTCTACTGGCCCCAGGGTCTTGGCAATATCACCACCTACCACTAGAGCCCCATTTTGCCTTTGTCTTGATTCTCCATTCTGCTTTTGTCAACCCCAGAAAGATCTGAGCACCTACCCAGGGCCAAGCACGATGCTAAGCATGTTGCAAACACAATTTCCTTTTAGTGTTTTCACAAAACACTAGAGGGTAGATACTATTACCAGTATGGCTAGGTTGTAAATGAGGAATCTGAGGCTCAGGGAAGCACAGTGACTTTCTCAAAGGCACACAGCCAGAGTGATAAATCTGGATTTGGATCCATCAGTCAGCCTAATCCCAACCTCTTATCCACCGTCATGTTCTGCTTCTCTGTTTTGCCCACGTCTCTACCTCTTACCCACTGCGTGGCCTTGGGCAAGCCATCTAACATCTCTGGGCCACAATGTGAATTTCTAAGTTCACTTCCAGCCTAAGATTCTCGGAATCCCAGCTGAGCAATGCCAGAATTGTCATCATCCCCATATTATAGATGAGTAAGATCAGGTCTTTCTTTTTAAGGGGACATCCTACCCAGATCCCTCTCCTCTCCAGGTTGTGCGCTCATCCCAGGGAACCATGATGAACCGTCATCAAAGCCTTTCCCAGGGGGCTCTGTCCCCAAGCAAAGCGGCTTGTCTGGCTGTATGTTTATCTCATGCTTTACAGGGCAATAGTTCTCAATTTTGACTATGCTTTGGCCAGAGCTGGGGTGGGGGATGGGGCTAGATTAACAAAACCTGATGTCCAGGCACTACCCCAGACTGATTAAATCAGAATCTCCAACAATGCAAGACAAGCAACTGTATTTTTTTAACTCCTAGGTAATTCCAAGGTGCAGCCAGAGTTGAACCAGAATTTTTGAAGCACTGGCGTATGAAGCAAAAAGCAAGGCCCTGAAGCTAGACAGATCCGCCTTATGTTCTCAACTCCACCCTGCTCCAGCTGTGAGCCCTCAGACAGATTAGTTAGTCTAGCTGAGCCTGACCTTCCTCATCTGCAAAATGAGAATGATGATCGTGCATGCCTCAGGTGTCCTTGTGAAGATAAAATGAGATATTGCCCATGAAGGTGCATGGCCCCTGCTCAGAGCTCAATAAATGGCAGCTGACATTCTGTCAGAAAACGACCTGAGATTCTGCTCCCTGTATTTCTTTTCTTCCGCATTTAAGGAAGCAAAAGCAAATTACGGAAGTTATAAGATTATAATGAAATGGGGTAGGGTAGATGAGCTGCAGATTTGGTTATTCATTCATTCAACTGATATTTAACAAGCACCCTCCATGTGTTAGGCTCCTGCTGGGAGTTGTGAGTGAAATCGACATGGCTATTGAGCTCACCAAGCTTCCAAGCTATTGAGTTGAAATCGTGAGGGGGGGGGTACAATAAAGGAATTACAAAATAATAATACATTCTGATAAGCCATCATCTAAAGGAAACAAACAGGGTGCGAAGACAGAGAATAAGAGGGACCCACATAGGTGATTCAGTGTGTCTGATTTAGTAACATTTGGACTGACGGCTCCACAACACAATTACTGACTGATAGCAAGCATGACTCACCCAGCGGGGATTGCTAATTACTAGGTTCAGGGGCAAAGAAAAGATGACTGAGCACTGGCCAGCTGCCAGCTGTCCCTGAGCCAAAAGCAAATGAGCTGCACCTTGGACTCCTCTGGCACGGCTGGTAACAACCACCCCAGCAATCCCTGGAGCTCCATTCCATGCTCTCAGATGGGAAACATTTCTCCTGTACCACTGCGTGGGGATCAAGAACGCTTCTTGGCACTCTCTGCGGTTTTTTAGAAGTGACACCCAACTGGACTTTGCTTCCTGTGCTAGGGAACTCTCCCAGTTATTGCCCTGGCATTAAGAAACACAATCTGACACCATAAAAAAATTAGTAGCATGTATCCCTTCTCCCAAGAGTTCCATTGAGAGGAGAATAGGGTCTGGATGACAGTAACCATTTTATAGAGAAGTAAACTGAGGCCTAGAGAGGAAACCATCAGGCCCAAGGATTCATAGGAATAAAGGGAGCGATGTCTGAGCAACACCAATACAGTGTTCCCAGCCCCTATAGTGCTTCCCTAGAGGGTGTGGTCCCTGAGCAAAAGGGCCAAACATGTCCCACTCTGGAAGTCTACACAGCAAAATTAAATCCCTGTAAGTGCTTGCAGATATGATGCAGGCAGGAACAGAGGAGTAAGGACCAAACACACTGTGACCTTCTCACGTCTCCACGACCTTGTCCAGTATTTTCACTGTGAGCATTTTTACCATAGACATCTTTGCTGCAAGCTTTTTCGCCACATAGCCAATTGGTTGTAAGGCAATTTTGCCATAAAAGATAAAATAATTAAAAAAAGAGGGACATTTAGGGCTTCCCTGGTGGCACAGTGGCTGAGAGGCTGCCTGCCAACGCAGGGGACACAGGTTCGTGCCCCGGTCCGGGAAGATCCCACATGCCGCGGAGCGGCTGGGCCCGTGAGCCATGGCCGCTGAGCCTGCGCGTCCGGAGCCTGTGCTCCGCAACGGGAGAGGCCACAACAGTGAGAGGCCCGCGTACAGCAAAAAAAAAAAAAGGGACATTTAAAAGGACATGACATGTATGCACTGATGTGTATAAAATGTATGACTAATAAGAACGTGCTGTATAAAAAAATAAATAAAATAAAATTCAGAAATTCAAAAAAAACCTAAGAAGAAAAAAAAAGGACATAATGACTTATTTACAAAACAGAAACAAACTCACAGACTTAGAGAACATACTTATGGTTACCAGAGAGGAAGGGTGGGGGACAGGGAGGTAGATTGCGAGTTTGGGATTGACATGTACACACTGCTATATTTAAAAAGGATAACGAACCAGGACCTACTGTATAGCACATGGAACTCTGCTCAATATTCTGTAATAACCTAAATGGGTAAAGAATTTAAAAAAGAACAGATACATGTATATGTATAACTGAATCACTCTGATGCACACCTGAAACTAACAGCATTGTTAATCAACTATCCTCCAACATAAAATAAAAATTTCAGGGCTTCCCTGGTGGCGCAGTGGTTGAGAGTCCACCTGCCGATGCAGGGGACACGGGTTCGTGCCCCGGTCCGGGAAGATCCCACATGCCGCAGAGCGGCTGGGCCCGTGAGCCATGGCCGCTGAGCCTGTGCGTCCGGAGCCTGTGCTCCGCAACGGGAGAGGCCACAACAGTGAGAGGCCTGCGTACCGCAAAAAAAATAATAATAATAAAAAAATTTCAAAAAAACTCAAATCTTAAGAACATAATGAAACATGAAAAATGAATAACAAAGTTAAAGACTTTATTGCAAAATACAAAATATCTGAATATATTTAAAATGTGCGTAGATTCATGGCAATACTGCACAAAGAACTGATTTTATTTTGTGGGTTGTACCTAAGAACTTGTCTTCCAAGTCTTTCATTCATAGTAATATACATTTTTTGGCTTATTGATTCGTCTCCTCGTTCACCACGTCATACATTTTCCTTTTTGCTAAAATTTCTTCTGTCGTTAAGAGAGATTTCCAAATACTAGGACGCATATTTGCGACGGAGCTCTGTATTGCACGGTGAGAGCCTGTTGCTTATTCTTGACATACTGGCACATGTCCGTTGATAGACATCCCATGGGAAAGGTGGGTTCAACTCTGTGCCTTCAAAGCCCTTGGCCCATTTCACCTCCAATGTAGTGTGTTTCAAAATAAGAAACCAACTCTTGGGGCAAACCATCACGCTCTGTCAACTTGATAAAGCCATCAATAACGTCGCTAACTGGGAAGAGCGCTATTCATTCCAACCATTTGAAACCAAACTGTCAAAACAAACTCAGCCAGTTATCTTATCTTTCACAGCAAAACTGCCTTACCATCAATTTGTTATGCGGCAAAAATATTTTCGGCAAAAAGGCTCATGGCAAAGATGTTTATGGCAAAGAAGCTCACAGCAAAAATACCTAGAACCCCCTAGGATATTCTCCCCGTCCATATATTCATGAGCCCTAGCACTTCAGAGGCACAGCCATCCTCCACCAAGTGTCCAAAAGAAGAAAGGACGGGGAGGGGGAAGGGGAGAGGAGGGAAAGGGAGGGATATCTGCCATCACTGAGCACCTCTCCTGAGGCAGGCGTGACACAAGGCGCTTTACACTTGTTAACTCATTTAGCCTTACCTAGAAGATAGGTATTAATATTCCCGTTTTACACGTGAAGGAACTGAGGCTTAGAAAGCTGTAAGAAAATTGACCACTGCTGTTCACCTCATAAGCAACAGAACTCAGCTTTCAGAGGCCTTCTTCCTTCCAGGGTTTACATTTCTGACCTGACACAATCTTCTAACCCGACTTCCCCCACAGTCACTCCCAGGAAATGGCTTAAATAGAAATTGATGGCTCAGCGTTAACTCGAAAGAGTGTGAGCCAGTCAATAGCTGCTCCAGATGGACCAGGCTAATCATTAGGATTATTCAGGAAGACAGAAAAGCAGCCCCTGATTGAATCACACAGATGCTCTAAGCAATGTTCCATGGCTTTGGTAAATGAAGAAGGAAGCTATGAAGAGAGTACTGAAAAACACTGGACATTTGCCTGTGCTTCCCCCATAGTCCCCCAAAGTGAATCCTGAAAGGTTAAAAGTGGTTTCATCACAAGTGTGGTTGTCAATTTCATAAAATGGGGAAGAAAAAGTCATTCAGGGGGAACTTAAGCCTTCTTTCTGCAAAGGTGAACGCTGGGCCCCAATTCATAACCACAGAGAGAAGAAAATGAAGCCCCTTACAATACAGCATAGAAAAGCAAGAGGCTAGAGACATGGGGTCCCTGTAATGCTCCACCGCATGCCCTTATCCAGGTCACTTAACAGAATTATTGTGCACTCATTCAACCAACATCAGCACCTAGCTCTAAGCACTACCCTGAGAGAACAAAGATAAAGAAGACATTGGGACTTCCAGTTCTAGCCACGCAGAGTAATGACTAAAAGACTTCCTGTCATCACAGCTGTAAAACTGGACTAAGTATATGAAGCAACTGCTTTTGGGCATTGGACAACAGACAACATAGGGCTGTGATCTTGAGAGAAAGGAAATATGTGAGATGTGCTCCACATTCATCTCAGCTTCCTGCCTATGCAGTTTCCAAACAGTGACCCAGGGAAGTGGTACCCAAAGAGAAAGCAGCAGTCTTACAAGGTAGAGGAAACAGCAGGTTTGGGGACAGCTAGAATTTGTGCGGAAGGATACAGGAAAGAAGGATGTTGTATAGAGAAGCTGCAGGAATCTTCACGCAGGTCCCTTTGGTTGAATATTAAACTGTGCAAATGCGGAAGCATCACAGCAAACAGCTACAGGGAGCTTAAGAGCTGAATGGAGATTACAGAAGTCACACACTATTGTGATAGGATGGAATTCTGACCAACCAGAGTAGAGACAGATGACTGTAAGCCCAGGCATTCAGCTGAGACCCTAGAAAGACCACATTTAGGAATAGGATAAATGTTAGTAGACATGAGTCTCATCCTAACAAGCCCTTTGAACATGGCTTGACAGGATCAAGACTTCCAGAAACAAAACAAAACAAACAAACAAAAGAAAACACAAAAAAGCTCAACATTTTTCAAAGACAACAAAAATCCAGGCTCTCAGCAACCTAGCATCCATAATATCCAGCATACAATAAAAATCACCAGACATGTGCGTAAGTCAGGACAAATGTGACTTGCAGCCAGAAAGAAAAAAAATCACTGAAACATACCCAGAGATGGCAGAGCTGTTGGAAATAGGGGACAATATCTATTTGATATTATATATATGGTCATTGCTTTAAATCAAAAGATGGACATGACAAGTAAACATCTGGACTCTCAGGGAATAACTGGAAACTACAAAAACAATCAAAAGAAGATTCTAGCACTGAAAAATACCACATCACGAATTTCAAAGTTTGCTGGATGGGTTTAACAGCTTAATGGACATTGCAGAAAAAAAAATATTGGTGAACTCAAAGACAGGTTAATAGAAATGAACCAAATTAAGACAGAAGAAGAAAAAATACTGAAAATATTAACAGAAACCCAGTGACCTGCGGGACAAAATCAGGTCCAATATATGTTTAATGAGAGTCCCCAAAAGAGAAAAGAAAATTCACTGAAGCAGAAAATATACATGAAATAATAGCAAAATTTTTCCAAATTTAATGGAAAAAAAGCAACACATGAACCAAAGAAACTTAAAGCCACCAACAGGATATGTTTTTTAAAAAGAAAAAAAGAACACCAAACGAAGGTTATCATATTCAAATGAATGGAGAAGAGAAAAATCTTAAAGCAGTCAGAGAAAAATACACATTACATTCAGGGAAACAATGATAGGAATGACATCCGATTTCTTAACAGAAACAAGACAGTGGAATAACATCGTTAAATTGCTGAAGGAAAAAATATATCAACACACAATTCTGTATTCAGTGAAACTCTCCTTCAGAAATGAAGGCAAAATAGAGATTAGATTTCAGCATGGAAGACCTGAGAGAATTGCAGTAGTCTAGGTTTGTCTGTGGATGAAATGAACCATGACTCTCAAGCTCTTAGGTTAAAATCTCAGGTTAAAATCTCATGATGATAACTTTACTGACACACGACCAGAAGGGCAATTTCTTCTACTTGTTCACCCAGAAATAGCTTTTGACTACCAAAATTTTTTGAAAACTTTTTCTATGGAAAAAGATTCCTTGGGAGCCTTAACAAAAAGCCTTAACAAAAGACAAAAAGGCACATTTCTTGGGGGACAATAAATGAAGAGAGACTGCATGGGAAACTTCTCATCATTCAGTGTTCCAGTTTATGGTACAGAGAAAATCTGGACAGGGTTTTTTTCATGGAAACAATGCAGTAAATGTGATACTGCCTCTGCGATCAGAAAGCATTGTGTGAACTGAGTAACTAGGATTCCCTTTTTAAAATACTCCAGAGAATTTCACTAGGGTGAATTTCCTGTGATTGACAACATATCAACAGAAAGGACATATGGGCTTGATATCGTTTTAGGAGGCCAATGCATTCAGCTCATTCATTCACCCAGTATTTGTTGAGTGCTTACCTTGTACCAGACAGTGTTCTATGTGTCCTGACTATAACCATTAACAACACAGGCATGGTCTCGGCTCTCAAGAAGCTAACATTCTAGGGCTTCCCTGGTGGCGCAGTGGTTGAGAGTCCGCCTGCCGATGCAGGGGACACGGGTTCGTGCCCCGGTCCGGGAAGATCCCACATGCCACGGAGCGGTTAGGCCCGTGAGCCATGGCCACTGAGCCTGCGCTCCACAACGGGAGAGGCTGCAACAGTGAGAGGCCCGCGTACAGCAAAAAAAAAAAAAGAAGCTAACATTCTAGTAGGGTGGGAGTGGAGAATCTTTTAAAAACACAATTTGGATAGTACACATGCTCTATATGGGCAATAGGAGCCATGGAGAAAGTGATGGAGTTGGGGACAGAGATCTTAAAAAAGGAGATGATGATAATGATTCTGGGGGTCGGGGAGAGGGACAGATTGGGAGTTTGGGACTGACATGTACACACTGCTATATTTAGAATAGATAACCAACAAGGACCTACTGTAAAAATATAAATTAAAAATTTAAAACAAAAACAAAAAATAAATAAATTTTAAAAATCTATCAAATGGAATGGAGGTTAATTGCAAAGATTTAAGTGTACTCCTAGAAGTCATCAAGTCTCTCAACTGAAGTAGTTGAGCATCTGGGCCCC
The DNA here is from genome assembly GCF_949774975.1 of Lagenorhynchus albirostris. Taxonomy (NCBI): domain Eukaryota; kingdom Metazoa; phylum Chordata; class Mammalia; order Artiodactyla; family Delphinidae; genus Lagenorhynchus; species Lagenorhynchus albirostris. The sequence continues at coordinate 19,482,558 of NC_083101.1, forward strand.
AGTACTAACCCCCCAGATGAACTGTGGCCTCTTCCTAATTCTATAGGTAATAAAGCCCTAGTTGAAGAATTTTCCAATGCTGAAACACAGAATCTGGACACCTGGAACAAGTTGATCTGGACTTTTTATAGTTGACAGTCTTGGTATTCAGGTACCAGTGGACTCTTCAGAAGCTACCCTAGGTCTTTTGGACCACAGTTCCCAGCAGCAGCTCTTTCAGGGCACTGATGAACTAACATTTCAGCAGGTAATACAGCTCAGCTGTAGCAATAGGCAATAGCTCCAGTTCAGCAGCCACACATAGGAACGCTTCTAAGACTGAACGAAAGGAAACTAGATTCCATATGGCTACAAGTAACCTGAAATGAATCTACTGTTGTCTCAGATGGCCCACAGAGACCATCCCTCTCACCCATGTTTTTATCAGTCATTATTCAAAGTCGTCCAATTCATTGATTACCTTAGTGAAGAGTTCCCTGAAACTCTACATGTAGCCCTGCATCTCTTTTGTTTCCTTCATGTCACCTTGCATAGTTTATTTTTAAGTGCTTATAAGGTAGAATATCTGCCGTTTCACTGAAGAATCCCAGCAGTTAACACAGCGCCCTAACTATAGTGACTATGTAACAAAAATGTGTTGAATGAATATTCAACTGGAAAATAGCTTCCTGAAAGGCAGGAATGCATATATTATACATTTTTAAATATTTACACTAAGTAGTTTTATAGTTTTTAATTATAGCCAGTCTGTAAGATAAAATTTTAAGTTGAAATTGAAGTATAAACATTCTACAAAAAATGTTAATTCTATTCCTGAGGTATATGAAAACTATGAAACATACAAAAATATTTCAGCTTAAACTTGATCACCAAAAAAAGTCTTTAAAGCCACTGCACTTTCTTCTGCACTTTCTTCTCCTTAATGGAGAGTTCCATGTGCTGAATTTTAAGCACACATGAATTTTATTTTGGTAAGCTTAAGAATTTGAATTTTCATCTAACTGAATAACTTCAACTGGTTGATAGTTATTTAAAAAAGAGTTAAATTGAGAGCAGAGGAATATAATGTTTTGGAATTAAAGCAGACCTTAGCTTCCACGAAGGCTTGATGAAGATGGAGACAACTGAGAGGGTGTAACACAAAAGAAGATCCAGAAAAGAGGAACTCCAGATTTTCTTGACATTCGTAAACTTGTGGGTAGAGGACCAAAACATGCATGCACATACCACACACATACACCTATTTATACACACCTCTTGACATGTGCATTATCACATAAACAAATGTACCAGCATCATGTTGGAACTAAAGAAAGGAGAAAAATGTATCTAATAAGCAGTGTGAATGCTAATTGGAAATTAATAGTATTGGATATTATGACGGCCAAGATGGAATATAAATGAGTGATTACATAATAGAACTACAAATTGCTTCTAATTTCCTTAAAATGTTATTAATATTGTCATTATTTGGTGTACTGCTTTTTTCTTTTGTCTTTGTGAAAATAAAAATACTTAAAAGGGCATAATGGGGACTTCTCTGGCAGTCCAGTGGTTGAGACTTCACCTTCCAGTGTGGGGACAGGGCAGGAGGGTGGATCCCAGGTCAGGGAGCTGGGATTCCACGTGCCTCACACCCAAGAAACCAAGGCATAGAACAGGAGCGGTACTGTAACAAATTCAGTAGAGACTGTAAAAATGGTCCACATCAAAAAAAAAAGGGGGGGGGGTGGGAATAATGAAGGCAAAATAAACCATTTAAAATATTCTGAAACTGAGAATTTATCAATAGTAGATCTGCACTGAAAGAAATATTAAAGGAATTTCTTCAGGTTTGTGGAAGTGAAACCACAGGAAACAAAGATCTATGCAAAGAAATGAAAACACCAGAAATGGCAAATATAAGAGGGAATATAAAAGAAATTTTCCCTTATTTGTTAATTTTTTAAAAGACCATTGACAGTTCCGTGTTCTGTGATGGTCTAGTTGGGTGGATGGGTGGGAGGGAGGTCCAAGAGAGAGGGGACGTGTGTATGCATATGGCTGATTCACTTCACTGTGATGCAGAAACTAACACAACATTGTAAAGCAATTATACGCCAAAAAAAAAAGACAATTGACTTTAAAGTAGAGCTCGTCAAGCTACAACAAGCAGGTCATATCTGGCTTGCTGTCTACTTCTGTACAGCCCACAAGGTAAAATGGCTTGATAAAGATAAAAATTTTTTAATGTTGCATAGCTGAAAATAAATCAACAGTGTAATAACATTTCACAACATGTGGGAAGTTATATGAAATTCAAATTTCACTGTCCATAAAAACACTCACTGCATAGAACACAGCTATGCTCATTTGCTTAGGCAGCATCTATGGCTGCTTTTGCACAATAATGGCACAGCAGACCAACAGAACCGGTATTTGCCACTCCCATCACCTCTAACGGCTGTGCAGTAAACTGTAAATCACAGTAATGCAGTCATAACTTAGAGCATTTTGAGTTTCATACTTATACCTGTAATGCAGCTTTTCCTAATATTACCAATGCAAATCTGTCATGTTAAAAAAAAAACAAGTGGACTTCCGAGGTCTCGCTTTAAGATACAGTGGAGGATTATTTTTTTGCCAAATAGATGGCAATATAGTGTGTTTATTATACAATGGCACTATAACTGTATGAAAAGAATACAATATATGTCAACATCACAAGACTAAGCATTTGTCACAATATTCCCGATGCGTGAGCTAGCAATGGTCAGAAGAACTAGAAAATTTAGAAATAACAAATGTCCTCACAGCACAATGTCCGCACAAAAATGAGAAACGAAAATGAAGCCACAATAAAAGTAAGTTCCAATTGGCTCATATGTTAGCCAAGCAACGATAAATCACTCACCAATGATGAGTTAATTTTTTTATTACGTAGAAGGCAATTTTTTTTAAATCTTTATGGTAGTATAATTGCTTTACAATGGTGTGTTACTTTCTGCTAGATAAAAAAGTGAATCAGCTATACATATACATATATCCACATATCTCCTCCATCTTGCGTCTCCCTCCCACCCTCCCTATCCCACCCCTCTAGATGGTCACAAAGCACCCAGCTGATCTCCCTGTGCTATGCGGCTGCTTCCCACTAGCTATCTATTTTACATTTGGTAGTGTATATATGTCCATGCCACTCTCTCACTTCATCCCAGCTTACCCTTCCCCCTCCCTGTGTCCTCAAGTCCATTCTCTAGGTCTGTGTCTTCATTCCTGTGCTGCCCCTAGGCTCTTCAGGACCACTTTTATTTTTTTTGAGAATCCATATATATGTGTTAGCATACTGTATTTGTTTTTCTCTGACTTACTTCACTCTGTATGACAGACTCTAGGTCCATCCACCTCACTGCAAATAACTCAATTTCGTTTCTTTTTATGGCAGAGTAATATTCCATTGTATACATGTACCAAACCTCCTTTATCCATTCATCTGTCAATGGACACTTAGATTGCTTCCATGTCCTGGCTATTGTAAATAGAGCTGCAATGAACATTATGGTACATGACTCTTCCCGAATTATGGTTTTCTCAGGGTATATGCCCAGTACTGGGATTGCTGGATCGTATGTATGGTAGGTCTATTTTTAGGTTTTCAAGGAACCTCCATACTGTTCTCCATAGTGGCTGTATCAATTTACATTCCCACCAACAGTGCAAGAGGGTCCCCTTCTCTCCACAGCCTCTCCAGAATTTATTGTTTGTAGATTTTCTAATGATGGCCATTCTGACTGGTGTGAGGTGATACCTCACTGTAGATTTGATTTGCATTTCTCTAATGATTAGTGATGTTGAGCATCCTTTAATGTGTTTGTTGGCAATCTGTATATCTTCTTTGGAGAAATGTCTACTTAGGTCTTCTGCCCATTTCTGGATTGGGTTATTTGTTTTCTTGATATTGAGCTGCATAAGCTGCTTGTATATTTTGGAGATTAATCCTTTGTCAGTTGCTTCATTTGCAAATATTTTCCACCATTCTGAGGGTTGTCTTTTCAACTTGTTTATGGTTTCCTTTAATGTGCAAAATCTTCTAAGTTTCACTAGGTCCCATTTGTTTATTCTTGTTTTTATTTCCATTTCTCTAGGAGGTGGGTCAAATAGGATCTTGCTGTGATTTGTGTCATAGAGTGTTCTGCCTATGTTTTCCTCTAAGAGATTTATAGTATCTAGCATTACATTTAGGTCTTTAATCCATTTTGGGTGGATTTTTGTGTATGGTGTTAGGGAGTGTTCTAATTTCATTCTTTTACATATAGCTGTCCAGTTTGTGCAGCACCACTTATTGAAGAGGCTGTCTTTTTTCCATTGTATGTTCTTGCCTCCTTTATCAAAAATAAGGTGACCATATGTGCGTGGGTTTATCTCTGGGCTTTCTACACTGTTCCATTGATGTATATTTCTGTTTTTGTACCAGTACCATACTGTCTTGATTACTGTAGCTTTGTGGTATAGTCTAAAGTCAGGGAACCTGATTCCTCCAGCTCTGTTTTCGTTCTCAAGATTGCTTTGACTACTCAGGGTCTTTTGTGTTTCCATAAAAATTGTGAAATTTTTTGTTCTAGTTCTGTGAAAAATGCCAGTGGTATTTTGATAGGGATTGCATTGAATCTGTAGATTGCTTTGGGTAGTAGAGTCATTTTCACAATGTTGATTCTTCCAATCCAAGAACAAGGTATATCTCTCCATCTGCCTGTGTCATTTTTAATTTATTTCATCAGTGTCTAATAGTTTTCTGCATACAGGTCTTTAGTCTCCTTAGGTACGTTTATTCCTAGGTATTTTATTCTTTTTGTTGCAATGGTAAATGAGTGTGTTTCCTTAATTTCCCTTTCAGATTTTTCATCATTAGTGTATAGGAATGCAAGAGATTTCTGTGCATTAATTTTGTATCCTGCTACTTTACCAAATTCATTGATTAGCTCTAGTAGTTTTCTGGTAGCATCTTTAGGATTCTCTATGTATAGGATCATGTCATCTGCAAAGAGTGACAGCTTTACTTCTTCTTTTCCGATTTGGATTCCTTTTATTTCCTTTTCTTCTCTGATTGCTGTGGCTAAAACTTCCAAAACTATGTTGAATAAGAGTGGTGAGAGTGGGCAACCTTGTCTTGTTCCTGATCTTAGTGGAAATGCTTTCAGTTTTTCACCATTGAGAACGATGTTGGCTGTGGGTTTCTCATATATGGCCTTTATTATGTTGAGGAAAGTTCCCTCTATGCCTACTTTCTGCAGGGTTTTTATCATAAATGGGTGTTGGATTTTGTCAAAAGCTTTCTCTGCATCTATTGAGATGATCATATGGTTTTTCTTCTTCAATTTCTTAATATGGTGTATCACGTTGATTGATTTGCATATATTGAAGAATCCTTGCATTCCTGGAATAAACCCCACTTGATCATGGGGTATGATCCTTTTAATGTGCTGTTGGATTCTGTTTGCTAGTATTTTGTTGAGGATTTTTGCATCTATGTTCATCAGTGATATTGGCCTGTAGTTTTCTTTCCTTGTGACATCTTTGTCTGGTTTTGGTATCAGGGTGATGGTGGCCTTGTAGAATGAGTTTGGGAATGTTCCTCCCTCTGCTATATTTTGGAAGAGTTTGAGAAGGATAGGTGATAGCTCTTCTCTAAATGTTTGATAGAATTCGTCTGTGAAGCCATCTGGTCCTGGGCTTTTGTTTGTTGGAAGAGTTTTAATCACAGTTTCAATTTCAGTGCTTGTGATTGGTCTGTTCATATTTTCTATTTCTTCCTGATTCAGTCTTGGCAGGTTGTGCCTTTCTAAGAATTTGTCCATTTCTTCCAGGTTGTCCATTTTATTGGCATAGAGTTGTTTGTAGTAATCTCTCATGATCCTTTGTATTTCTGTAGTGTTAGTTGTTACTTCTCCTTTTTCATTTCTAATTCTATTGATTTCAGTCTTCTCTCTTTTTTTCTTGGTAAGTCTGGCTAATGGTTTATGAATTTTGTTTATCTTCTCAAAGAACCAGCTTTTAGTTTTATTAATCCTTGCTATTGTTTCCTTCATTCCCTTTTCATTTCTTTCTGATCTGATCTTTATGATTTCTTTCCTTCCGCTAACTTTGGGTTTTTTATGTTCTTCTTTCTCTAATTGCTTTAGGTGTAAAGTTAGGTTGTTTATTTGAGATGTTTCTTGTTTCTTGACGTAGGATTGTATTGCTATAAACTTCCCTCTTAGAAATGCTTTTGCTGCATCTCTCAGGTTTTGGGTCATCATGTTTTCATTGTCATTTGTTTCTAGGTATTTTTTGATTTCTTCAGTGACCTCTTGGTTATATAGTAGTGTATTGTTTAGCCTCCATGTGTTTGTATTTTTACAGAATTTTTTCCTGTAATTAATATCTAGTCTCATAGCGTTGTGGTCGGAAAAGATACTTGATACAATTTCAATTTTCTTAAATTTACCAAGGCTTGATTTGTGACCCAAGATATGATCTATCCTGGAGAATGTTCCATGAGCACTTGAGAAGAAAGTGTATTCTGCTGTTTTTGGATGGAATGTCCTATAAATATCAATTAAGTCCATCGTGTTTAATGTATCATTTAAAGCTTGTGTTTCCTTATTTATTTTCATTTTGGATGATCTTTCCATTGGTGAAAGGGGGGTATTAAAGTCCCCTACTATGATTTTGTTACTGTCGATTTCCCCTCTTTTGGCTGTTAGCCTTTGTCTTATGTATTGAGGTACTCCTAGGTTGGGTGCATAAATATTTACAATTGTTATATCTTCTTCTTGGATTGATCCCTTGATCATTATGTAGTATCCTTCTTTGTCTCTTGTAATACTTTATTTTAAAGTCTATTTTGTCTGATATGAGAATTGCTACTCCAGCTTTCTTTTGGTTTCCATTTGCATGGAATATCTTTTTCTATGCCCTCACTTTCAGTCTGTATGTGCGCCTAGGTCTGAAGTGGGTCTCCTGTAGACAGCATATATATGAGTCTGCTTTTGTATCCATTCAGCCAATCTGTGTCTTTTGGTTGGAGCATTTAATCCATTTACATTTAAGGTAGTTTTCAATATGTATGTTCTTATTACCATTTTCTTAATCGTTTTGGGTTTGTTGTTGTAGGTCTTTTCCTTCTCTTGTGTTTCCTGCCTAGAAAAGTTCCCTTAGCATTTGTTGTAAAGCTGGTTTGCTGGTGCTAAATTCTCTTAGCTTTTGCTTGTGTGTAAAGGTTTTAATTTCTCCACTGAATCTGCATGAGATCCTTGCTGGGTAGAGTAATCTTGGTTGTACGTTTTTCCCTTTCATTACTTTAAATATGTCCTGCCACTCCCTTCTGGCTAACAAGAGTTTCTGCTGAAAGATCAGCTGTTAGCCGTACAGGGATTCTCTTGTATGTTATTTGTTGTTTTTCCCTTGCTGCTTTTAATATTTTTTCTTTGTATTTAATTTTTGATACTTTGATTAATATGTGTCTTGGCGTGTTTCTCCTTGGATTTTTCTGTATGAGACTCTCTGCGCTTCCTGGACTTGATTGACTATTTCCTTTCCCATATTAGGGAAGTTTCCAACTATAATCTCTTCAAATATTTTTTCAGTCTCTTTCTGTTTTCTCTTCTTCTTCTGGAACCCCTATAATTCAAATGTTGGTGTGTTTAATGTTCTCTCAGAGGTCTCTGAGACTGTCCTCAAGTCTATTCGTTCTTTTTTCTTTCTTCTGCTCACGGTAGTTATTTTGACTATTTTAACTTCCAGGTCACTTATCCATTCTTTTGCCTCAGGTATTCTGCTACTGATTCCTTTTAGAGAATTTTTAATATCATGTATTGTGTTGTTCATCATTGTTTGTTTGCTCTTTAGTTCTTCTAGGTCCTTGTTGAACGTTTCTTGTATTTTCCCCATTCTATTTCCAAGATTTTGGATCATCTTTACTCTCATTACTCTGAATTCTTTTTCAGGTAGACTGCCTATTTCCTCTTCATTTGTTAGGTCTGGTGGGTTTTTACCTTGCTCCTTCATCTGCTGTGCATTTCTCTGTCTTCTCATTTTGCTTAACTTACTGTGTTTGGGGTCTCCTTTTCGCAGGCTGCTGGTTCGTAGTTCCCGTTGTTTTTGGTGTCTGACCCCAGTGGCTAACGCTGGTTCAGTGGGTTGTGTAGGCTTCCTGGTGGAGGGGACTGCTGCCTGTGTTCTGGTGGATGAGGATGGCTCCTGTCTTTCTGGTGGGCAGAACCACGTCCGATGGTGTGTTTTGAGGTGTGTGACCTTATTATGATTTTAGGCAGCCCCTCTGATAATGGGTGGGGTTGTGTTCCTGTCTTGCTAGTTGTTTGGCATAGGGTGTCCAGCACTATAGCTTGCTGGTCGTTGAGTGGAGCTGGGTCTTAGCACTGAGATGGAGATCTCTGGGAGATCTTCTGCCGTTTAATATTACTTGGAGCCGGGAGGTCTCTGGTGGACCAATGTCCTGAACTCGGCTCTCTGACCTCAGAGACACAGGGTTGACACCTGGCCGGAGCACCAACACCCTGTCAGTCACATGGCTTCCATTCCAAGTGCTTGGCTCATGGATGAGAGCCTCCAAAACTCTGGGGGTTCATTAATCCCTACAGACAGGGCCCTTGGTCAAGAAATGGATTTCATGAAGTGTCTGCAGGCTCTTTTGACTGTTCCACCAGGAAGACAAGTTCCCATAGGACTTGCAGGTCTTGGAGGGTCTCCTGGGGAGGTAGGGGTGCCTGTGACTCACTGTGAGGACAAAGATACTAAAGGCAGAAGCTCCAGAGAATATTCCTCCTCATGAGGTCCCCTGCAGGCTGCCATTTTCTCCCTTGTAGCTTTTTTTTTTCCTTTTTTTGGCGGTACGCAGGCCTCTCACTGTTGTGGCCTCTCCCGTGTAGAGCACAGGCTCCGGACGTGCAGGCTCAGCAGCCATGGCTCACGGGCCCAGGCGCTCTGCGGGATGTGGGATCTTCCCGGACTGGGGCACGAACCCGTGTCCCCTGCATCGGCAGGCGGACTCTCAACCACTGCACCACCAGGAAAGCCCTGTAGCTTATTTTATACCTAATAGTTTGTTCCTCTTAACCCCTTACCTCTATATTGCCCCTTCCCCCTTCCTTCTCCCCACCGGTAACCACTAGTTTGTTCTCTATATCTGTGAATCTGCTTCTTTTTCATTATGCTCACTAATTTGTTGTATTTTTTAGATTCCACATATAAGTGGTATCACACCATGTTTGTCTTTCTCTGTCTGACTTATTTCACTTAGCATAACATCCTCCACGTCCATCCATGTTGGTGCAAATAGCAAAATTTTATTACTTTTATGGCTGAATAGTATTCTACTGTGCATGTATATACATACATACACACACACACACACACACACACACACACACACACACACCCCACATCTTCTTTATCCATTCATCTGTCAATGGTCATTTAGGTTACTTCCTTATCTTAGCAATTGTAAATAACACTGCTAATAACACTGGGGTGCATGTATCTTTTTGAATTAGTGTTTTGGTTTTTTTTTTTAATATATACTCAGGAGTGGAATTGCTGGGTCATATGGTAGCTCTATTTTTAGTTTTTTTGTGAAACCTCCATACTGTTTTCCCCAGTGGCTACACTAATTTACATTCCCAGCAACAATGTACAATGGTTCCTTTTTCTCCACATCTTCGCCAATGTTTATTATTTGTGTTCTTTTTGATGATAGCCATTCTGACAGGTGTGAGCTGGTATCTCATTGTGGTTTTAACTTGCATCTCTGATTAACGATGTTGAGCTTCTTTTCATGTGCCTGTTGGCCATCTGGAGGTCCTCTTTGGAAAAATGTCTATTCAGTTCTCCTGCCCATTTCTTAATTGGGTTGAAACAAACAAACATGATTTTGGATAGTGGTACGTGCTCTGAGTGGACAACAGGAACAACAGAGAGAGTGATGGGAGCAGGGGTAGGGTTCAGGCTTGCTACGGTTGGGGGAAGCCTCTCCAAGAAGGTGACTTTTGAGCTGAGACTGATAGGAGGGAGTGAGGCACAAAAAATTCTGGGAGGAGCATTATGAGCACAAGGACAGCCAGTGCAAAGTCCCTGAGAATCCCTGGAGGGGCGTGGTTAAAGGCAGGTGGGGTCCTGTTATGCAGGGCCTTGTAGATCACAGTCAGCAAATCGCCACAGTGGACATTTAATTCTAATTGCAATGGGAAGCCATTGGAAGGTTCTAAGCAAGAGAATGGGATCATTCATTATTTGCTTGCTGCGCCAGCTTATTCCCCTGCAGAAGGAAGGATTAGATCAGAGATTCTGAATCACCTCACATAGAAATATGTAAAGTAATACTTATCCAGGCCCAATCTTAGAGATTCCGATTTATAAGGCTTTTGAAAATTGGAATGTTGAGCCTTTCCTGGTGTTTCTGCTGTGCAACTTCTCCATATGATCCCCTTTGGCCTCAAGTGTTTACAAGTAGGGAAATTAGATCACAGGTTATTAGAGGGACTTCTGGGAAGACAGCGGAAGAGTAAGATGCGGAGATCACCTTCCTCCCCACAGATACACCAGAAATACATCTACACGTGGAACAACTCCTACAGAACACCTACTGAATGCTGGCAGAAGACCTCAGACCTCCCAAAAGGCAAGAAACCCCCCACGTACCTGGGTGGGGCAAAAGAAAAAAGAAACAACAGAGACAAAAGAATAGGGACTGGACGTGCACCAGTGGGAGGGAGCTGTGAAGGAGGAAAGGCCTCTTCGCGGGTAGAGGCTGTAGGTGGCGGAGCGGGGAAGCTTCGGGGCCGCGGAGCACAGCACAGCAACAGGGGTGCGGAGGGCAAAGCAGACAGATTCCTGCACAGAGGATCAGGGCCGACCGGCACTCACCAGCCCGATAGGCTTGCCTGCTCCCCCGCCGGGGCGAGCGGGGCTGGGAGCTGAGGCTCGGGCTTCCGTCGGAGAGCAGGGAGAGGACTGGGGTTGGTGGCGTGAACACAGACTGCAGGGGGTTAGTGCGCCACGGCTGCCCGGGAGGGAGTCCGGGGGAAAGTCTGGACCTGCCAAAGAGGCAAGAGACTTTTTCTTCCCTCTTTGTTTCCAGGTGCGCGAGGAGAGGGGATTAAGAGCGCTGCTTAAAGGAGCTCCAGAGACGGGCATGAGCCGCGGCTAAAAGCGTGGACCCCAGAGACAGACATGAGACGCTAAGGCTGCTGCGGCAGCCACCAAGAAGCCTGTGTGCGAACAGAGGTCACTATCCACATCCCCGTTCCGGGGGGCCTGTGCAGCCCGCCACTGCCAGGGTCCCAGGATCCAGGGACAACTTCCCCGGGAGAACGCACGGCGCGCCTCAGGCTGGGGCAACGTCACACCGGCCTCTGCCGCCGCAGGCTCGCCCTGCACTCCGTGACCCTCCCTACCCAGGCCTGAGTGAGCCAGAGCCTCCGAATCAGCGGTTCCTTTAACCCCGTCCTGTCTGAGCAAAAAACAGACGCCCTCCAGCGACCTACACGCACAGGCAAGGCGAACTCCAAAGCTGAGCCCCTGGGAGCTGTGAGAACAAAGAAGAGAAAGGGAAATCTCTCCCAGCAGCCACAGAAGCAGCGGATTAAATCAACTTGATGTACCCTACATCTGTGGAATACCTGAATAGACAACGAATCATCCCAAATTAAGGAGGTGGACTTTGAGAGCAAGATTTATGATTTTTTCCCCTTTTCCTCTTTTTGGGAGTGTGTATGTGTATGCTTCTGTGTGAGATTTTGTCTGTATAGCTCTGCTTCCACCATTTGTTCCAGGGTTCTATCCATCTGTTTTTTTGTTTTTTGGGGGTTTTTTTCCTCTTAATAATTATTTTTTTATTTTAATAACTTTATTGCATTTTATCTTACTTTATTTTATTTTACTTTATCTTCTTTCTTTTTTTGCTTCCTTCCCTCCTTCCTTCCTCCCTCCCTCCCTCCCTCCTTTCTTTCTTTCCTTCTACTTCTACTAATTCTTTCTTTCTACTTTTTCTCCCTTTTCTTCTGAGCCGTGTGGATGAAAGGCTCTTGGTGCTGCAGCCAGGAGTCAGTGCTGTGCCCGAGGTGGGAGAGCCAACTTCAGGACACTGGTCCACAAGAGACCTCCCAGGTGCACATAATATCAAACGGCGAAAATCTCCCAGACATCTCCATCTCAACACCAGCACCCAGCTTCACTCAATGACCAGCAAACTACAGTGCTGGACATCCTATGCCAAACAACTAGAAAGACAGGAACACAACCCCACCCATTAGCAGAGAGGCTTCCCAAAATCATAATAAGTCCACAGACATCCCAATACACACCACGAGACGTGGACCTGCCCACCAGAAAGACAAGATCCAGCCTCATCCACAAGAACACAGGCACTAGTCCCCTCCACCAGGAAGCCTACACAACCCACTGAACCAACCTTAGCCACTGGGGACAGACACCAAAAACAACGGGAACTACGAACCTGCAGCCTGCAAAAAGGCGACCCCAAACACAGTAAGATAAGTAAAATGAGAAGACAGAAAAACACACAGCAGATGAAGGAGCAAGATAAAAACCCACCAGACCTAACAAATGAAAAGGAAATAGGCAGTCTACCTGAAAAAGAATTCAGAATAATGATAGTAAAGATGATCCAAAATCTTGGAAACAGAATAGACAAAATGCAAGAAACATTTAACAAGGACCTAGAAGAACTAAAGATGAAACAAACAATGATGAACACCACAATAAATGAAATGAAAAATACTCTAGATGGGATCAATAGCAGAATAACTGAGGCAGAAGAACGGATAAGTGACCTGGAAGATAAAATAGTGGAAATAACTAATGCAGAGCAGAATAAAGAAAAAAGAATGAAAAGAACTGAAGATAGCCTCAGAGACCTCTGGGACAACACTAAACGCACCAACATTCGAATTATACGGGTTCCAGAAGAAGAAGAGAAAAAGAAAGGGACTGAGAAAATATTTGAAGAGATTATAGTTGGAAACTTCCCTAATACGGGAAAGGAAATAGTTCATCAAGTCCAGGAAGCACAGAGACTCCCATACAGGATAAATCCAAGGAGAAATACACCAAGACACATATTAATCAAACTGTCAAAAATTAAACACAAAGAAAACATATTAAAAGCAGCAAGGGAAAAACAACAAATAACACACAAGGGAATCCCCATAAGGTTAACAGCTGATCTTTCAGCAGAAACTCTGCAAGCCAGAAGGGACTGGCAGGACATATTGAAAGTGATGAAGGAGAAAAACCTGCAACCAAGATTACTCTACCCAGCAAGGATCTCATTCAGATTTGATAGAGAAATTAAAACCTTTACAGACAAGCAAAAAGCTGAGAGAGTTCAGCACCACCAAACCAGCTCTACAACAACTGCTAAAGGAACTTCTCTAGGCAAGAAACACAAGAGAAGGAAAAGACCTACAATAACGAACCAAAAACAATTAAGAAAATGGGAATAGGAACATACATATCGATAATTACCTTAAATGTAAATGGACTAAATGCTCCCACCAAAAGACACAGATTGGCTGAATGGATACAGAAACAAGACACATATATTTGCTGTCTACAAGAGACCCACTTCAAACCTAGAGACACATACAGACTGAAAGTAAGGGGATGGAAAAAGGGATTTCATGCAAATGGAAACCAAAAGAAAGCTGGAGTAGCAATTCTCATATTAGATAAAATAGACTTTAAAATAGAAACTATTAGAAGAGACAAAGAAGGACACTACATAATGATCAAGGGATCGATCCAATAAGAAGATATAACAATTGTAAATATTTATGCACCCAACATAGGAGCACCTCAATACATAAGGCAATTACTAACAGCCATAAAAGGGGAAATCGACAGTAACACATTCATAGTAGGGGACTTTAACACCACACTTTCACCAATGGACAGATCATCCAAAATGAAAATAAATAAGGAAACACAAGCTTTAAATGACACATTAAACACGATGGACTTAATTGATATTTATAGGACATTCCATCCAAAAACAACAGAATACACATTTTTCTCTAGTGCTCATGGAACATTCTCCAGGATAGATCATATCTTGGGTCACAAATCAAGCCTTGGTAAATTTAAGAAAATTGAAATTGTATCAAGTATCTTTTCTGACCACAACACTATGAGACTAGATCTCAATTACAGGAAAAGGTCTGTAAAAAATACAAACACATGGAGGCTAAACAATACACTACTTAATAACGAAGTGATCACTGAAGAAATCAAAGAGGAAACCAAAAAATACCTAGAAACAAATGACAACGGAGACACAACGACTCAAAATCTATGGGATGCAGCAAAAGCAGTTCTAAGAGGGAAGTTTATAGCAATACAATCCTACCTTAAGAAACAGGAAACATCTTGAATAAACAACCAACCCTTGCACCTAAAGCAATTAGAGAAAAAAGAATAAAAAAAAAACCCAAAGTTAGCAGAAGGAAAGAAATCATAAAAATAAGATCAGAAACAAATGAAAAAGAAATGAAAGAAACGATAGCAAAGATCAATAAAACTAAAAGCTGGTTCTTTGAGAAGATACACAAAATTGATAAACCATTAGCCAGACTCATCAAGAAAAAAAGGGAGAAGACTTAATCAATAGAATTGGAAATGAAAAAGGAGAAGTAACAACTGACACTGCAGAAATACAAAGGATCATGAGAGATTACTACAAGCAACTCTATGCCAATAAAATGGACAACCTGGAAGAAATGGACAAATTCTTAGAAAGGCACAACCTGCCAAGACTGAATCAGGAAGAAATAGAAAATATGAACAGACCAATCACAATCACTGAAATTGAAACTGTGATTAAAACTCTTCCAACAAACAAAAGCCCAGGACCAGATGGCTTCACAGGCGAATTCTATCAAACATTTAGAGAAGAGCTAACACCTATCCTTCTCAAACTCTTCCAAAATATAGCAGAGGGAGGAACACTCCCAAACTCATTCTACGAGGCCACCATCACCCTGATACCAAAACCAGACACAGATGTCACAAGGAAAGAAAACTAAAGGCCAATATCACTGATAAACATAGATGCAAAAATCCTCAACAAAATACTAGCAAACAGAATCCAACAGCACATTAAAAGGATCATACAACATGGTCAAGTGGGGTTTATCCCAACAATGCAAGAATTCTTCAATATATGCAAATCAATCCATGTGATAAACCATATTAACAAATTGAAGGAGAAAAACCATATGATTATCTCAATAGATGCAGAAAAAGCTTTTGACAAAATTCAACACCCATTTATGATAAAAACTGTCCAGAAAGTAGGCATAGAGGGAACTTACCTCAACATAATAAAGGCCATATATGACAAACCCATAGCCAACATCGTTCTCAGTGGTGAAAAACTGAAACCATTTCCTCTAAGATCAGGAACAAGACAAGGATGTCCACTCTCACCACTGTTATTCAACATAGTTCTGGAAGTTTTAGCCACAGCAATCAGAGAAGAAAATGAGAGCTAATCAATGAATCTGGTAAGGTAGTAGGATCCAAAATTAATGCACAGAAATTTCTTGCATTCCTAAACACTAATGATGAAAAATCTGAAAGAGAAATTAAGGAAACACTCTCATTTACCATTGCAACATAAAGAATAAAATACCTAGAAATAAACCTACCTGAGGTGGCAAAAGACCCGTACACAGAAAACTATAAAACACTGATAAAAGAAATCAAAGATGACACAAACATAAGCAGAGATATACCACGTTCGTGGATTCGAAGAATCATTATTGTGAAAATGACTATACTACCCAAAGCAATCTACAGATTCAATGCAACCCTTATCAAACTATCAATGGCATTTTTGGCAGAACTAAAACAAAAAATTTCACAATTTGTATGGAAAAACAAAAGAGCCCGAATAGCCAAAGCAATCTTGAGAACGAAAAACGGAGCTGGAGGAATCAGGCTTGTGGACTTCAGACTATACTACAAAGCTACAGTAATCAAGACTCTATGGTAGTGGTACAAAAACAGAAATATAGATCAATGGAACAGGACAGAAAGCCCAGAGATAAACCCACGCACATATGGTCACCTTATTTTTGATAAAGGAGGCAAGAACATACAATGGAAAAAAGACAGCCTCTTCAATAAGTGGTGCTGCACAAACTGGACAGCTACATGTAAAAGAATGAAATTAGAACACTCCCTAACACCATACACAAAAATCCACTCAAAATGTATTAAAGGCCTAAATGTAAGGCCAGACACTATAAAACTCTTAGAGGAAACCATAGGCAGAACACTGTATGACATAAATCACAGCAAGATCCTTTTTGACCCACCTCCTAGAGAAATGGAAATAAAAATAAACAAATGGGACGTAATCAAACTTAAGAGCTTTTGCACGGCAAAGGAAACCATAAACAAGACAATAAGACGACCCTCAGAATGGGAGAAAATCGTTGCAAAGGAAGCAACTGACAAAGGATTCATCTCTAAATTAGACAAGCAGCTCATGCAGCTCAATATCAAAAAAAACAAACAACCCAGTCCAAAAGTGGGCAGAAGACCTGAATAGACATTTGTCCAAAGAAGATATACAGATTGCCAACAAACACATTAAAGGATGGTCAACATCGTTAATCATTAGAGAAATGCAAATCTAATCTACAGTGAGGTATCACCTCACACCAGTCAGAATGGCCACCATCAAAAAATCTACAAACAGTAAATGCTGGAGAGGGTGTGGAGAAAAGGGAACCCTCTTGCACTGTTGGTGGGAATGTAAATTGATACAGCCACTATGGAGAACAGTATGGAGCTTCCTTAAAGAACTAAATATAGAACTACCATACGACCCAGAAATCCCACTACTGGGCATATACCCTGAGAAAACCATAATTCAAAAAGAGTCACGTACCACAATGTTCATTGCAGCTCTATTTACAATAGCCAGGACATGGAAGCAACCTAAGTGTCCACCGACAAATGAATGGATAAAGAAGATGTGGCACATATATGCAATGGAATATTACTCTGCCATAAAAAGAAACAAAACTGAGTTATTTGCAGTGAGGTGGATGGACCTAGAGTCTATCATACAGAGTGAAGTAAGTCAAAAAGAGAAAAACAAATACTGTATGCTAACATATATATATGGAATCTAAAAGAAAAAAAAATGGTCTGAAGAACTTAGGGGCAGCACAGGAATAAAGACATAGAGAATGTACTTGAGGACACAGGAGGGGGAAGGGTAAGCTGGGACGAAGTGAGAGAGTGGCATGGACATATACACACTAACAAATGTAAAATCGATAGGTAGTGGGAGGCAGCCGCATAGCACAGGGAGATCAGCTCTGTGCTTTGTGACCACCTAGAGGGATGGGAGAGAGACGCAAGAGGGAGGAGATATGGCGATAAATGTATATGTATAGCTGATTCACTTTGTTATAAAGCAGAAACTAACACACCATTGTAAAGCCATTATACTCCAATAAAGATGTTTAAAAAAAAATAAGCTACAAGGATATATTGTACAACACAAGGAATATAACCAATATTTAATAACTATAAATGGAGTATAACCTTTAAAAATTGTGACTCACTCTATTGTACACCTGTAACTTACATAATATTGTACGTCAACTATACTTCAATTTAAAAAAATCATGTTTGTTTGTTTTTATTGCCTCTCTCCATCCCCACTAGAATGTAAGCGCCTTGAGAGTTGAGACCCTGCCTATTTGTTAATGGTTATAGCCTAATGTGTATAGAACACTGCCTGGAACAGGTAAGCACTCAACAAATATTGGGTGAATGAAGAAATGAATGCATTGGCCTTCTAAAATGCATAGTCAAGCCCATCATCAAGTCCTTTCTGTTGATATGTTGTAAATTTCAGGAAAATTTCCCTCCTGAAAGTCACTGAGGTATTTTAACAAGAGATTGGAAATCCTAATTACTCAGTTCACACAATGCTTAGTGAAGCTGCTTTCAATTTATTCAATTGAGAACCTTTTTTTCTTGACCTTGCCGATCTAATAACCTTACATTCTGAGAATTTAGAATAAAAAGGAAAAAAAGCACCTCGATAGCACTCTTTTTAGCCCAAACAGCTGGATTTAATCCTATGTATCCACATTTCTCATGGCTGTAGTTATGGCACAAGGTGATGAATTCCCTGCTCCCATAACTTGAAAGCAATAATTTCACTGTGGGCCTCAGATCATCTCCAAGACATACTACATATGCATATTGCATAGTGCAAATTCAGCAATTTGCTGAAGTACAGCTATCAACATGTGGTTGCAACATGTTAATAGCAGAGCCCTATATTTAAATGAAACATAAGATGCTTTGAAAGCAAGGCAGTCACTGGGCAAGATCCCAAACTACTTTGGTTACTGCCCACAAACACAAAATCAGCAAGTCTCATCGTGTGGGGCTCTGCCAGTCATTCCACCAGGTGAGCAGGTGTGATGCTGCTGGACCCGTGGGGCAGGGGGTGGTCTCAGCCCACGCTTCCTTTAAGAGTGTGAGCTGAAGGCAGCTCCGTCATTTAAAGGTATAGATATGCACTGTCCATAAAACATGCCCAGTCAGTGGAGGACAGTGCTGCTCAACTAAAGGGACAGCGGCTCTACCGGAGATAAAACTGGCTGTTCAGTGCTTAATGAGAGTTTCTCTCCAGAGCCATGCCTTCTGAATGGGTTTTCACAGGCTGACTTTAAAACCCCACCCTGGTTAGGATCGGATTCTACTATACAACAGATAAAGCAGAGTGGCTCTGATGAAGTGACCTGGGAGAAACTCCAAGAGCCTCCCCCTCCCTGATGCAGCTTCCCCTGACTCTCTTCACCTCTCTAGAGACCAAGTCCTGGGCCATCTGTTGAATGCAGGTAAGGTGTGGCTGCCACTGTTGAGTCTGCCAGACAGCAATGACTAAACAGGCCTGACCTGTGGTGAGAGCTCAATAAAGGTGTGCCAACCTGTTGAGGTGGGGCTGAAGATGGATTTGGCAGGATATGTTGAGACAAAAGGAACAGGCATTTCGGTTTGGGGACCAATGGGAAAAATACAGAAACAGGGAGAAGAATTGGCTATTTAGGGAAGAAGATGAGTTTACTGGGGAGAGAGAGTGACACAGAGCAGCAATGGTGGATAAGATCGAAGTGGCAGGTGGAACTGGGTGTGGCCCTCCTTGATTCCGGGCTTTGTTGGAGGAGTTATAAGAGTCAAGGCAAGATGGTGCGTCCAGGAGATTCCCTTCTTCTAGTGAGCTCTCTGCCCTGACAGCTCACTGCTGTTTTCCTTTTTAAACAGCATTTTATTTATCTCTGGCTCAAAGGGAGCAGAGAAGAATGAAAAAATGAAAAAGAAGAGTTATTTTAATGAATATTTGTTGAGTATATACTATATGCCAGATATTAGTGGAAGTACTGGAGACACCATAGTGGGCAGGACAGATAACATCTGTGGTCTCATGGAGATAATATTCTAGTGGGGGAAACTGGTAACAAAGCAGCCACTACAAGGAGAACTAAAGATGGTGATGGATGGAATCAGGAGTGATTGAGTGGGCAGAAAGGAACCAATTAGAGTTGATCAAACAAGAGACAATTCCAGGCACAGAGAATAACCAGTGCAAAGACTTTAAGTGTGATGAGCTTGAAGTGTTCAAGGAGCCAAGAGAAAGCCAGGGTAGCCCTAGAAGAATGAGGAGGGAGGCAATGCAGTGGGAGATAGGGTCAAAGAGGAAGATAGGGGCCAGGTCATGTAGGGCTCTGTATAAGGGAAAAGAGTTGGGGTTTAATCTATAGGCAGTTGGAATCCATTAACAGTAAACAAGGTAGTGACATAATCTGAGTTATATGTTCAAAGAGCAATCTGTCTGCAGTTTAGAGAATAGATGATAGAGGTGCAAGAGTAGGAGAGAAAGGGCACCAGTTAGGAGATTGTTTGGATGATCCAAGGCAAGAGAAAATGGGGCCATAGTCTATAGATGTAGATTCAAGAGAAGGAGATTCTTTTGGATCACGTTTTTCAAACAGATCCCACATGACTTAACACTGGGTTGGATGTGGGTGCTGAAAGGAAGAGAGAAGTCAAGGTTACCTTAACACCTAGTTTTCTGGGCTTTAGCATCTGGGTGGCTGTTGCTGCCATTTCCTAGAGTCAACAGATGGAGGAATGGCCTTGGCTGTGGGGAGAGCCCAGAGTTATATTCCACTGTGTAAGTTTGGGGACGCTTACTGAACAGCCAGGTGGAGGTGGCAGACAAGCAATGGGCAATATGAATCTACAGTCCCAGGGAGAAATCAACACCAGTCTATATGTCGGGGAGCCATCAGCACAGAGATAGTTGTTAAGCCACAGGGCTAAATGAGGTCACCTAGAGAGACTCATATAGATATAGATGGAGAAAGAAGCCCAAGACTGCTCTGAGACATCCCAAGATTTAGAGGTTGAGTGAAAGACAAGGCAAAAGAAACAGAAGTGTCACCCAGTCAGGTAGGGAAAAAGCCAGGAGAGTGAGAGGTCACAGAAGCCAAGGGAAATAGAGCGTTTCAAGAAGGGATACTTCCGGGAGACCACACAACGTAAAACCCAAGAAATGCCCACCACTGGATCTGACAACATGAAGATGGTTGGTACACTTGAAAAGCAGTGTCTCAGTGTGGTGGTGGGAATCTGTTTCAGTTGTCTGTCACTAAGTAACAGATCACCAAGTACTTACAAAGAACTTGAAAAGAACAATTTATTATTTCTCATCATTCTGTGCGTTGACTGGCAGTTCCTCTCTTCCACGTAGTATCGGGTGGTGAGTTGGGATGATTACAGTCATCTGGAATCATCAAGCTGGAACATCCAGCATGGATGGAATTTAATGCTGGCAGTCAGCTGGGAGCTCCACTTGGGCTATGGACCAAACTGACTACATGTGGCCTCTCCACGTAGCTTAGGCTTCTCACGGCATCTCAGTTTTGAGAAGGAGTGTCGCAAGAGGGACCAGACCACGAGACACACCCAGGCAGAAACTGCAGGGATTCTGATGAGCTAGCTTCAGAAGTCACGAAGCACTGCTTCTACAATGTCCTACTAATCAAAGTAAGCCCAGAATCAAGGGGAGGGAAAATAGTCTTCATCTTCCAATAGGAGGTTAGCAAAGAAACTGTGGCCATCTTTAATCTTCCACAGGACCACAGCCTGATGGAAGTGACAGGAGAATTTGAGGCAAGGAAGGGGAGAGAGAAACCACAAATAACAAAATTACCTGCACTCAAGTTCACGAACTTGGCTTAAAAAGAAAAAAGAAAAAAAGGCAAGGCCTTCATTATGACCCTACTAGTAGTTCTGCTAAGTTTAACTTTCCATTTTACAAACCTACCAAAACTAAGAAGTATAAAATTAGGTAGGGATAAAATATAAAACAGCAAAAGTACTAGGAGAAAATAGGGATAAAGTCATATGAAGATATAGCGGGCGACCTTCCTATAAACTCTGACAATGGGAGCCACAAAGGGAAAGACATTTTGACCAGATGAATATTTTAAATTTCTATTCATCAAAAACTAGAATTTAAGAAGTCAACCAAAAACTAGGAAATGTATTAGGAACATCACTATTTAAATAATTCTTGCAAAGCAAGAAGAAAAACAAACACCCCAATGGAAAATGGGCAAAGGATACATATATACAAAAGAAGAAAATAAAATAGCCAATAAACAGATTAATAAAACATTTCAACTTCATTGGCAATCAGAGAATGGCATGTTTTGAAAATCTCACGGGCAGTGTCTTTTATGTGAACAGCAAAATAGGCAAGGTTCGTGGGAAAAGGCACTTCCATACACTGCCAGAGAAAGCATGGAGAGAAATTTAGCACATACGTATCAAAAATCCAGCTGCGTAAGATGTACTGTTGCTCTACAAACACAGACCATTGTTCTTCGGCATCATCCGACCTTTGCCAGACCCCCTCCACCTCTCTGGGTTTCCTGACTCCAGCACTCTTCATTGCAGGAAAACGCTCTTCGTCACTCTAAAGCCAGCTTAGATGTTAATTCTTCCAGTTAATTCTTCCACTCCGCTCCGAGACAGGAGCAATCCCACCTTGCGCCTTTCTCCAGTGTGTGTTGCTGTCACACTGTAATATGATTATCCGCCTTTCAGCTGGGTGATCTTCAGCAAGTCGCTTAAACGACGCTCAATTTCTATCTCTGGAAATGAAGGCGATAATACCTATGCTGCAGGGCTTTGGGAAGGATTAAGAGCCTCTCGATTTATTGGTACATACACAGTGAAAGATTTTATTTTTCTAATTCTTGCTACTTTTATACTCTGTCCAGCTTTCCCTTCCCTTTGGATAATAAGCTTCCTTAAATATGGTTCACTTCTGTTCTACTACTTCTCAGTCACCTTAAATATTAAACATGGTCTAGTTTCTATTTTTACAGCCTGGTCCACCTGGTTTTGAAGCCACCTCCTAAAAGTTCTCTTCCTGGGCCCCAGCCCAGGTTGTGCTCGTGCTTTCAGTAGCCTGGGGCAGGAGTTGCATGCGGTACGTACTCTGCTCTTCCTTCTTCCCTGGCTTTCTTCCTCTGTTGGGGTGGGAAGGAGGGAGAAAGAGGTTGATGTTTGTTCTCACCCAACTATTGGTGAGTGAGTGGCTGTTCTCTTCTCTTCTACATTGCTCATAACTCTTGTTCCCTTTTGTGAGCAAACCCACAGGGATCTTTCGAGGTGAAGGTGGGTGACCTTCTTTTTGGTTGTCTCGGCTTCTCAGTCTGATTCTGGAAGTGCTGGCTGTTTCTCTCTAGGGGCCAGTGTCCAAATGCAGGCTCTCTTGTACAGGCTGTTTGTAGTTCTTTGCGGAGGGGGGCTCTCTGGGGACTGCTCTCTACCCAGGCCCCTGGCTGGGAGGCCCAGCTGAGGCTTGACATCTTCCTCTTCCTTCAACCCTCCCACCCCCGGGTAAGTCCATCCTACAGCCCCTGTGGGCAGAGGTTTAAGCCCCAGGCACCTTTCTGAGGTTCACTTCACCCAAGAGAGAATCCCCTATCGTTACAGTGAGAACGCAGCTCACCCACACTTCCTCTCTCCGACCCACCAACTCTCACCTACCCCTTTCTCTACAACCAACAGCATCAGCCTTAGAGTTCTAGGTTCTACACAGGTCCAGATGTTCACAGAGATTTCAGAAGTGAAATAAACTGCCCTCCCAACTTTGAGAGGAGGGTGAGGGAAAAGATGTTGGGCTTTCCCAGTATCTTCCCATTCCCAAGTCAAATGGCCTTCCATGACAAGGGGGAGAGGAAGGAGAGCTGAGAGCACACAGAATCAAGATTCCCCTCCCAGTGCCTCTCTGGGCTCTATGCCCCATCCCGTCACTTCTCACTGATGAAGGCCATCAGACTTGCTCTGCTCTGGCACCTGGAAGCACACGGGAAGTCCTTCACCAAGAGCTGCACTTTCTGGAAACGAGGTTTGGAGGAATCTAGCAACTCAACAGGGTGCTATCTCTACTGCAAACCCAATGTTACCTGGCAACTTCCAGTGACATGAAAATATGCTGTTTCAGACCAATCTGCTTCATTCAGAAAGAGAAAACAAGTACCGAGCGCAGTGTTAGCGTATGATCATTAACACCAGCAGTTATTGTCCTTGTCTTGACTGGGGACTCTTTCAGAAAAGAGACTATAGGTTGTTAAATTCATTTCAGTTCACTCTAACAATTATCAGTTCAAGACCTTATGTGCCCTAGACACATGGCTAGCCATGACCTCAAGGGGCTTATGCCCTAGTGTGGGAGATAACAAGGAACCAGATGATTCGGGAAAGAGTGAAGGGAGCATCACAGGCAAGTTTCCCAGCAGAACGGACCATGAGCTAGTCCTCCCAGCCTGAATAAGAGTTAGCCTGGCAAAGAGAGTTTTAAGTAGAGGAGAGAGCCCAGCCAAAGGCCTAAAGGTACAAGGCAGGCTGATGTGTTTGGGAAACTGACAGGGATTCAATCTGACTGAGAGAAGAGCACTGGGGTGAGAGGCAGAGATTGAGGGCACAAAGAAAGATGAGGCTGAAGAGGTAGATGGAACCACGGATGAGAAGTACTGTGGGCCATGTCAATGACTGTGGACTCTCTCTAGGAGTCCTAGGGAGCCATGAATGGGCTTGAAACAGGGGTAGAACTTGATATGATTTCCAGCTTGGGAAGATTATCCTGGCTGCACTCAGGATAAAGAATTGGTTAGGAACAAGAGTAGAGTCAGGAAGATCTATTTGGAGGCTAGTGGCCTGGACTAAAGTATCATCAGAGAGACCAAGAAAAGCATGAAGACCAGAGACATGCAGAAGGCGCATTCAGCAGCCTTTGACAATTGATAGAATGTAGTGGTTGGAGGAGAAGAATATGCAAGTATGATGCCCAGGTTCTGGCTGGAGCAACTGAAGCATAGTAGTGCTACTTTCAAAGCTAGATGGTGCCAGGGGTAAAACGTGTTTGGCTCAGGGAATAACAAGGTGGTGTATTTAATATCATACATTATTTATATACCACTCACAACAACCCTGTAAGATAGATAACACTCTTCCCATCTCATAAATGGAGACACTAACAGTCCGTGAGGCGAAAAGTCATAAAGTCAGGAGGACGTGGAGCTGGGACAGAACTCCTCTTGACTGTAGGAGCCCCCAGGAACAAGGGATCCCCAACAGGCCAAACTGCCAAGATCACCTTGGGGCTGCTCGTCATTAACATCACCCTGGAAGCTCGCACTTCCCCTTTAGGGGAGCAAAGGAAGAAAATCTAAGAGACATCACCCGGAGTCATTTCTGTCCAGCTCAAATTCCCCACCAGACTGGGTTGGGGCCTGGACTTTCTTTATCTCCACCACACAATTTGCCAACCCTTCACCCACAGTTAAAACAGTCCCTGTACATAGGGAGGAAACATCAGGCAAAAGGTAGCATTTCCTCTTATGGGGGAATTGTCCCCACCTACTCCCTAGCTCCACCTTGCACACCCATGGTTCCTTGGTCACTGTGGTCTTGGTGTCACAGCAATGTTCATCCCCCTTGCTTCTTCAGGAAAGCACGCCAAAAAGAAGTAACATGCCACCACAATTATTAAACCACTTCTCTCTGCTCAGTGCTGGGCTTAGATCAACTAATGCTCTCTGATGTCTGTAACTCCTGGAGTTCTGGAGTTTGCAGGCCTCAACCTTCTCCCTTTCTCAGCAAATGCAATGAACTACCAGATCTGTATCAAACACCTACCATATGCCAGTCATCGTGCCTGGCACAATGGAAAGCTCAAGGATAAAGAAGACTCATTATCGGCCAGGGCAGTTTTGTCTACAGAACCCAAGTTAAAGTCATAAATTCAAAAGATGGGGAAACCAAACATTTTTGAGCACCCACTATACTCCAGATACTATATTAGTGCTTTCCATGTGGCATGTCATTCAATTCTCACAACAAGCCATGAAATAGAAATTATTTTCCATATTTTATATACAGTGGGAGAAGAAACTCAGTGTAGCAAAGACTGACAAACCTTGAGGAAACTCATTTCTCTTTTACCTGTTCATACATGTAGACTACATTTCCCAAAATCCCTTGCAGGTATGGCTATGGGTATGAGTCCTGACCAAGAGGAACTCTGGTCCACAGAAACTCTGTGTGATCCTTCATTTTCCCTCATCTCTCTGTCACAGCCAGAAGAATCCTGGAAGCCACATGTTGAAGATGACAGAGACACCTTGGGTCTGATTCCTGGAATCTCTGCATGGTTAGTGAGAAAATTCTATTGTCATAAGCCACCAATGTTCAGGGGTTTATCCATTACTGTAGCTAACATTTGTTAATGAACACAAAAGATTTCAAAGACACCACATTACCTGCACAAAGTCAACCAACTTGTTAGTGGCAGAAAACAGATTTATTTAAATTTAGGTTTACCGAAGCCACATATTTTACCTACGGTTTGGGAGGTCTGGAGAGGTTTCCTGAAAGAGGTATAACTTCATCATGGCCATAGCAAATAAGGATGATTTAAAAAGACAGAAAGGAGGGTGGCAAAGGGTCAGAGAAAGGAGGCTATAAAGTATTCTTAAGGAATACGAATGGAGTAAAGGTTCTACAATGGAAAATTACAGGAGGGAAAATTGGAAATGTAGACTGAGCTGTAACCATCAGAATAAATTAGGCTACATTGCATTAACAAACAGAATCAAAATCTCAATGGCTTAACACAACCAGAGTTTATTTCTGGTTCACACGACATGTTCAGTGTGGATCTGCAGGCGTCTGACATGCATCACTTCTGGTCATATTTCTTTGGTCAAAGAAAGTAATATCACCACATTTAAACTCAAAGTTAGAGGAAATATAATTCTACCATACACCCAGAAAGCAAAGATCTGGAAATATTTGATAAATAGCACTAATGGCTACTAAAAAATAAGAAGGTCCTAGATATCAAAGTAGAGAAATATATGTTCCTTTGGGAAATATTTTTATTAGAGGATTAACCACGTAAGTTTTATCAGAAGCAGGAATTCTTATTTTTGCCAGATATGGAGCAGAATTATAGACAGAAAGACTGGATAGAGCTTATAGAAAGGTAGTTTGGATATGGATATGTACTGGGAATTTTAGGAATGTGTATATATCTTTTTCCCTTCAAATTTCTTTGTTTTACAAGAATTGCACCCAGGGATGCAAGGTTTCTTCAATGTATGCAAATCAATCAATGTGATACACCATATTAACAAATTGAAGAATAAAAACCACATGATGATCTCAATAGATGCAGAAAAGGTTTTTGACAAAATTCAACACCAATTTATGATTAAAAACTCTCCAGAAAGTGGGCATAGAGGGAACCTACCTCAACAAAATAAAGGCTATATATGACAAACCCACAGAAAACATCATTCTCAATGGTGAAAAACTGAAAGCATTTCCTCTAAGATCAGGAACAAGACAAGGGTGTCCACCTTTGCCACTATTATTCAACATAGTCTTGGAAGTCCTAGCCATGGCAATCAGAGAAGAAAAAGAAATAAAAGGAATCCACATTGGAAAAGAAGAAGTAAAACTGTCACTGTTTGCAGATGACATGATACTATACATAGGAAATCCTAAAGATGCCACCAGAAAACTACTAGAACTAATCAATAGATTTAGTAAAGTTGCAGGATACAAAACTAACACACAGAAATCTTTTGCATTCCTATACACAAATAATGGAAGATCAGAAAGCGAAATTAAGGAAACAATCACATTTATCATTGCAACAAAAAGAATAAAATACCTAGAAATAAACCTACCTAAGGTGGCAAAAGACCCGTACACAGAAAACTATAAAACACTGATGAAAGAAATCAAAGATGACACAAACAGATGGAGAGATATACCACGTTCTTGGATTCAAAGAATCAATATTATGAAAATGACTATACTACCCAAAGCAATCTACAGGTTCAGTGCAATCCCTATCAAATTGTTGGGAGCCAAGAAGTTTTCGCCATTAGAAGATGGCCGACACCCTGCTTCTCTTCCTGATTTATGAGATAGAAGTTCGCGCCTAAAATGAAAGCCCGCGCACGCAGCACCAATGATGATTAGCCAAGTACTTCCCTCATTCTGAATCCCGCCCCCCTTTCTCTGCAGTGTATAAATACAGCTACCGCAGCAATAAAAGTTTGAGGCTTGATCAGGATTCTGTCTTGCCTCCATTCTTTCGCGTCTCCTGCCCTTCCCCCTTTTTTCAACCCCCACAGGTTCCTCCTCGGACTCACAAGGATTTGTCCTGCTGGTCGGGACTCCCGGGGATGCCCGGGGCCGTACACATCAAATTACCAATGGCATTTATCACAGAACTAGAACAGAAAATTTTACAATTTGTATAGAAACACAAAAGACCCCGAATAGCCAAAGCCATCTTGAAAAATAAAAGCAGAGCTGGAAGAATCAGGCTCCCTGACTTCAGACTATACTACAAAGCTACAGTAATCAGGACAGTATGGTACTGGCACAAAAACAGAAATATAGACCAATGGAACAGGATAGAAAGCCCAGAGATAAACCCACGCACCTATGGTCACCTAATCTATGACAAAGGAGGCAAGAATATACAATGGAGAAAAGACAGCCTCTTCAATAAGTGGTGCTGGGAAAACTGGACAGCAACAATGTAAAAGAATGAAATTAGAATTCCCTAACACCATACACAAAAATAAACTCAAAGTGGATTAAAGACCTGAATGTAAGGCCAGATACTATAAAATTCTTAGAGGAAAACATAGGCAGAACACTCTCTTGACATAAATCGCAGCAAGATCTTCTTTGACCCACCTCCCAGAGAAATGAAAATAAAAACAAAAGTAAAAAAATGGGACCTAATGAAACTTCAAAGCTTTTGCACAGCAAAGGAAACCATAAATAAGATGAAAAGACAACCCTCAGAATGGGAGGAAATATTTGCAAATGAAGCAACTGGCCAAGGATTAATATCCAAAATTTACAAGCAGCTCATGCAGCTCAATATCAAAAAACAAACAACCCAATCCAAAAATGGGCAGAAGACCTAAATAGACATTTCTCCAAAGAAGACATACAGATGGCCAACAAACACATGAAAAGATGCTCAACATCACTAATCATTAGAGAAATGCAAATCAAAACTACAATGAGGTATCACCTCACACCGGTCAGAATGACCATCACCAAAAATATCTACAAACAAATGCTGGAGAGGATGTGGAGCAAAGGCAACCCTCTTGCACTGTTGGTGGGAAAGAAAACTGATATAGCCACTATTGAGAACAGTATGGAGGTTCCTTAAAAAACTAAAAATAGAACAACCATATCACCCAGCATTCCCATTACTGGGCATATACCCAGAGAAAACCATAATTCAAAAAGACACGTGCACCTCAATGTTCACTGCAGCACTATTTACAATAGCCAGGACATGGAAGCAACCTAAATGTCCATCAACAGAGGAATGGATAAAGAAAATGTGGTACATATATACAATGGAACACTACTCAGCCATAAAAAGGAACGAAATTGGGTCATTTGTAGAGATGTGGATGGACTTAGAGACAGTGAAGTAGGTCAGAAAGAGAAAAGTAGATATCATATATTAACACATATATGTGGAATCTAGAAAAATGGTATAGATGATCTTATTTGCAAAGTAGAAATAGAGACACAGCCATAGAGAACAAATGTATGGATACGAAGGGGGAAACGGGGTGGGTTGGATGAATTGGGAGATTGTGACTGACATATATACACTATTGATACTATGTATAAAATAGATAAATAATGAGAACCCACTGTATAGCACAGGGAACGCTACTCAATGCTCTGTGGTGACCTAAATGGGAAGGAAATCCAAAAAAGAGGGGATATATGTATATGTATAGCTGATTCACTTTGCTGTACAGCAGAAACTAACACAACATTGTAAAGCAACTATACTCCAATAAAAATTAATTTTAAAAAAGCTATAAAAAAAGAATTGCATGATATTTAAGTCTTTGGTTCTTGACTCAGACAAATCCAGACTCTGCCCCCTACCAAGTAGGTCATACTGAAGAAGTTACCTGGCCTATCTTAGGCTTTCTCACCTGTAAGATGAGAATGATAGTAACTGCTATCTTATAAACTTGTTTGAGATTAAATATGATTTAATACATGTAAAATCCCTTAGTAAATTCTTTTAAAAAATATTAGCCACTGCTAAACACTCAAGAATTCACAAAGGTATACACATTCTTCGTAGCACTGTTTGTAATAGTAGAAAATTTGAAATTCTCTTTTGTTCCATCAATGTAAAGATTATCACGTGTGTGCAGAGAGACAGAGAAGAAAAAAGAATATGAAATTGTTATTTTTTTAATAAGACAGAATCATATATATTGATCTGGAAAGATATACATAATATATTGTGGAAGTGGGAAAAGCAAGTTGCAGAACACAATGCATAGCTTGGTTTCAAGTGTGTGTGTATATATACAAGTCACGATAAGTATATTAAGTCGTGGTAAGTCCTATAAAATATTTTAAAGATTATGTCATAGAGAGTGATTGGTTGGAGATGGGATGCTATTTTAAATTGGGTGATCAGAAAGAACCTCGCAGAGCAGAGCTGTGAATGACAAAAAATTATGTATAAAAAAGAAATCACAACCCAGCACCCAGATATTGGTATGTAATACTATTCTCCAATAAAAAAACAAAAAACAGGGCTCCTTGGAGAAATGGCTGATTCTCCAACGGCAGAAAATAGAGAGGATGAGCCTACAGCACCTTGTAGTGCCAGAAAGTAAGAAAATGCTCAAGAAACAAAAGAATGGAGGCATGCCCCAGGGACACAGGAGCTGACTAAAAGAGCTCCTAAGGACCAAAGTTGGAACAATTTAGCAATGAAATAAGTAAGGTAGTATTGGATTCACCCCAAAGTATAAACTAATATTTATGAGTCCATACTGATAGAAATAAATGAGTAAATAAACAAATGCAGGAGGATAGACAAATCTCCGATGATAATAAATTCCAAGTA